>NC_089652.1:37025000-37325000 GCF_037042795.1 Molothrus aeneus | reverse complement strand
GAGCGGGCGGCGCGGCCCGCGGGTGCCGGGATCCGGGAATAGCGGCGCAAAGGGGCGATCATCCATGGCCGCCTCCCGGGCCTGCCCGACAATCCCACCCTGAGAGCGCTGTCCAAACGCTCCCGGAGCTCTGGCGGCCTCGGGGCCGTGACCGTTCCGCGGAGAGCCTGGTCAGTGCCAGCCCACGCTGTGCGGGGAGAGCCTTTCCCTAATTTCCCACCCAAACACGCCCCGCCACAGCTCCGGCTGTTCCCGGGCTCCTGTCCCCGGTCACGAGGCCGGAGCTGACCCTCGGGAGGAAGCACGTGAGGTCAAAACCCCAATTAATGACTGGAAATGAACTCCAGCTCCGTGGGAGCACAAGCCGGAATTCCCTGAGCCCCCGGGGGTGAAATAGGAAATCCCGAACCCAAAATTGGAAAGCCCTGGAGCTCCGGGACAGAGCCGGGCATGGCTGAGGCTCTGTCACCTCCAGGGCTTCCCTGTGCCATCGGCCATGCCTAGCGGAACTGCATCTCCTGGGTTTCTTCCCCAAAAATTATCCCATGGGGATTCCTGGTGTTCCCTGCTTCTCATCCCTATCCATCCCAGACCTGTCTCCTCCCGGTTAAAGAAACAACAACAACAAAAGCCCCACGCCGAGGTCATAAATAAAATATTGACATTCTCCCCATGCTTTTCCTTATTCTCTTCCCTATGGACGAGCGCTGTCGCGGATCCTGGAAAACGGGAATGCTGTTGTACAACAGGCGCTGTGAACACAAGGTGGCAGGATTAAAAAGCACATTTTAAATCCGGTTACATCCCAGAAATGTGGTGATACCAAACTCGTTTCGTGGAGCACAAATAAAGTGTTGGAAATAACCAGGAGAGGTTATGCTGCAATGTTGTTCTTCAGTACAGCCAAATTATATTCCCAGTGAAATTGACGATAAAAGCTCAGAAATGAAATAAATTAGAAGAAATAAAGCAAAAATGGGGCTAAGATCTTCCTTGTGCAAACTATGGGGATTTGTGAAGGAATTCCAAATGAGTTAGAGATGGGAGCTCTGAGTTTTTAAATGATGTGGTTTGTTTTTCTTCTGCACAGGCAGGAAGGGTGAGTTGGGCTCACATCTTCACTGCATGGCCCAGAAGGTCCCAAGACCCTCAGTCACAGGACTTTTAAAGGATCTATTGACCAATAAAGCACTGCCAACAAGGATATTTATGCTTTTGACCCAATCTTTAAATATTTCATCTTATGGACTCGTGTGTGAGCTTTCTTAGCCATCTTGTTATGGCACACAAACCCACAGTGCTGCATCCTAAACTCCTTGTTCACCTCTGGAGCTGCTTTTATTTTCTCTATATCTTAAACTCTAAAACTCTAAACTTTCCTCTTCTTAACTTAATATGTCTCTGCTTTAAATCCACATTCTCACTTCTAGCACCTGAGTTTGGGAGCCTTTTCCAAGGTCTCAGATCAAACCCTGGGTTTAATTCTGAACTTTGGCTTCCAGGCCCAAAGATCTGAGAGTTCCCTGCGTTTCAGATTCCAACAGAAAACCATTCCTGATGAATTCAGGTGATGAGGAATACAAATGCTGCAAACAAAATGGAATTCACAGGAAAATTCTTAGTGGGCATTAGATTTCAGCAGAGCTGGACTCAACAAAACACTCAGAAACAAAACTTATTTACTCCTTTAAATTAATACAATTAATTGCATTTGCAAGAAACAAAAATAACTCACTGCAAGCTTGGTGGGATTACACCAGAGGTAGCTTTAATGCTGCTTCAGGTAAAAACATTTGGAGAAGGATTTAAAATCAGCAATTTCAACAGTCTGAAAGGATTTTAAATTCAGCAATTTCAACTAGAACAGACTGAAAAGGATTTTAAATTCAGCAATTTCAACTCAAAGTCTTAAAGGATTTAAATTCAGCAATTTCAACTAGAACAGACTGAAAAGGATTTTAAATCCAGCAATTTCAACCCAAAATCTTAAAGGATTTTAAATTCAGCAATTTAAACTAGAACAGTCTGAAAATATTTTAAATTCATAGAACAGTCTTAAAGGATTTTAAATTCAACAATTTCAACTAGAACAGTCTTAAAGGATTTCAAATTCATAGAACAGTCTTAAAGGATTTTAAATTCAGCAATTTCAACTAGAACAGTCTTAAAGGATTTTAAATTCAGCAATTTCAACTAGAACAGTCTTAAAGGATTTTAAATTCATAGAACAGTCTTAAAGGATTTTAAATTCAGCCATTTCAACTAGAACAGTCTAAAAGGATTTAAATTCATAGAACTGTTTTAAAGGATTTAAATTCAGCCATTTCAACTAGAACAGTCTTAAAGGATTTTAAATTCAGCAATTTCACCTAGAACAGTCTTAAAGGATTTTAAATTCATAGAACAGTCTTAAAGGATTTTAAATTCAGCCATTTCAACTAGAACAGTCTAAAAGGATTTAAATTCATAGAACTGTTTTAAAGGATTTAAATTCAGCCATTTCAACTAGAACAGTCTTAAAGGATTTTAAATTCAGCAATTTCACCTAGAACAGTCTTAAAGGATTTTAAATTCAGTAATTTAAACTAGAAAAGTCTTAAAGGATTAAATTCAGCAATTTCAACTAGAGCAGTCTCCAACCCGTGTAAACAAGGTCCAGAACCTCGATGGTGTCTTCTGAACGTGCTTGGTGAGAAGTTCCTCCTGCTGCTTCCTCTCACCACTTTTATTCTCTTTACCAAGTAATTCCTTTAATTTTTCTGAAAGGACTTCGTTCTCTGGATGAGGAAACCCTGCCAGAACCCATGGATCTGACAGGAAAATTGAAGTGTGGATCCAGCTGATCCTGTGCTCTCTGTGCTGCTTCCCAATCTTCACCTGGTGGCTGCCAGGCCATCCACAAGATGAATTTTTGTCTTAAAAATAACCTTACACTGAAGGCCCTTCCAGTTCAAGAAGACCAGTTAATTAAAAAAACAATAATGTGTAAAGAACAGGAAAAAAAGCAACAGGCTAAAAAATAAATACGTGGAAATCAAGGGAAATAAGGAGAGAAGAGTCTGTTAAGTTTAAAAATAATCAGGACAGACACACAAAAAATTTGTTCAAGTGGTGCAAGAAATGAGGAGAAGGAGCAGTTTATATAGAAAAAAAAAATTTTTAAGTCTTTGGTAGCAAGGAATTCTTCCGACTTTTACAGTACTTGTATTCTAAAAATAATTCTCTATTATCCATGTAAGTATATCTTATAATTTATTCCCTAAGTGTAGTTTATTACCAAAACATAGAGAAGCCAAAGAGAAAAACTCAGAAATAGAAATGAAAAAATGTCAGAAAGAGATGAAAAAAATGTCAGAAAAAAAATCTGAATAGTGTTCAGTCTAGAGCCCCTTTCTGTGCCTGGAGTTCTGCTCACATAATCCCAAATTTTCCAGCCACGAAGGTGCTTTTGCCCTGGGCTGAGGCATTTTTGGCTGGGGCAGGCGTGTCCAGGGTGGAGTAGCGGATCTGGAACCCCCCTGCGGTCACCGAGGCGTCCGTCAGGAACTTCAGCGTCATCACGTTCCCTGCACAGGAAAAATCAAATTTTATGGGCTGGGGGGCAGAAAAATGCGGGGGTCTCACATGCATTTTGGGGGTTTTTTAATTGTTTTCACATCTATTTTGGTTTTTTTCAGAAATATTTTAGGGCAGTATTCATTTTCTTTATTTAATTAATTTATTTTAATTTTTTACCATTTTAAAAAATTTAATTAATTTCAGGGTTTTTTCCCAGATATATCTTGGGCATTTAATTTTTTGTCACATATATTTTGGTTTTAAGTTTTTTCAGTTCTCACAAAGAGTGCAAATAATTTACCTGTGCTAATGATGTCATCTGGCAACTCATCTCCACAAAACCTGGAAAAATAGGAAATGCTGATGATTAAAGTATGTCATATACTGTAGTATATATTGCATATAGATAGTATACACTACAGTATATATAATATTTATATAGTATATAGTATGTAACATGCTATAGTACATAGTATATACTATAGTATATATAATATGTATCATATATAGTATGTAATATACTATAGTATATATAGCATATAGTATACTATAGTATATATGCCATATATATATAATATATTATAATATATAGTATAGATAATTTTATAGTATAATATATAGTATAGATAATTTTATAGTATAGTATAATATATTGAATAATTAATAATAATATAGTAACAATAATATAATACCATTAATATAGTATTATTAATTATTGCATATTATAATATATAGTATATATTATAATATATACTATATATACAGTATATATATTATACCATATATAATATAGTATATATTACAATAGTGTATTATAATATATATTATTTTATTATTACATCATTATTATATCATATATTAATAATAATATATTAATAACAATATAATGCTCTTAATATAGTATTAATAATTATTGTATATTGTAATATATAGTATGCATAGTATATAGTATATATAATATATACTATATTATTATATTTTATAATATACTATATATTATAATATAGTATATATTATAATATACTATATATTATATGGCATATATACTATAGTATACGATATACTGTATACTTTATACTATATGTAATAGACAATATATAATGCATTATATCTTATGCATTATATATTATAAATTACATATTATATATTATTTATTTTACATGTATCTCAAAAATGTTACAATTTATAATTAATCAACAGCATTTTTTTGAAGGGGGGACCAATTTACCATGAATTTGCATATCAAATGTGCTTTACCTGCCCACAAATCCATTGACATCATCATAGCTGTCGTAGACCTCCAGGAAGTCAGCCAGGCAGGCCGTGTCATCCTCCACATCAAATTCCAGGAACTGCAGGTGGATCCTCTGCCCGTACCTGACCCGGATGTGCCAGTAGCACACTTGATCGTTCTCGTACTCGTTCGGGTAGCCTGGAGACTTGAAAACGTGCTTGGAATCCGTGAAGACTCCACCGCACTCTTTTCCTAAGGGGGAGGTAAAAGCAGGGAGAGTTAGAGTTTTAATTCTGGCTGTGGTTTGAATCTTCAGACACTTGGAGCTGGAGATTTCCAAGGGAATCACACAGGGACATCCAGAGTGACAAAGATTCTTGTGGACAGGCTTAGCAGCTGCTCTGCAGGCCAAACAACTGAGTTGCAGCAGAAGAAATTGATAAAATAGGAATTCATCCACAGCAAGGAAGAAAGCAAGGCTGTTCGCATGGAAACTGATAAAATAGACACATAAGGGATATTTGCAGCCTTAGTGAGCAGCACTCGTGCCTTAAAAATTTGTTGAAAACTCCTGCCAATTAATTATTTACTTTAATTGCTTTGTACCAATCAAACACAATAAGCTATTGCTTTGTCCAATGAATATAATGAGCTATTTTGATGTAATTAATGACTTGGTGTATCCTATCCCCATCTGTCAGAGGTGGGGCAGTTATCCTCTGTTCATTGGGCAGTTTTTCTTTATCTCTCCCACAGCCAATCCTCCCTCAGGAGATCTCTGCTGTTCATGGGCCATTAATTATTGATTATCTTCTGTCCATGGGCCATTAATTATTAATTATCTTCTGTCCATGGTCAGTGAGTGTCCCTGCATGGCTGATAAAATTCCATCATCCCATGGGGAGATGCTCTGCCCAGAGGAGGAGCCAAGCATTCCTACCTGGGTACAATCTGAGGTTTGGGACAGCACAGCAGCCTCTGCCCACTGCATTCCCAGAGGAGCAGCTTCTGCTGCCCTGCATTGCCAGAGGAGCAGCTTCTGCTGCCCTGCATTCCCAGAGGAGCAGCTTTGTGCTCTCCTGCATTCCCAGAGGAGCAGCTTCCTGCTGCCCTGCATTGCCAGAGGAGCAGCTTCTGCTGCCCTGCATTCCCAGAGGAGCAGCTTCTGCTGCCCTGCATTCCCAGAGGGAGCCCAGGCCCATCTCCAGCAGCCCTGGAGCTGCAGAGGAAAACTCCCCCCTTGTGCAGGATCCCTGCTCCAGCAGAGCCACAGCTGGCACTGCAGGAGGGCTGAGCCCCCATGGGATGGGGCTGTGCCACCCCCCTGACACACAGGGGGACAGGGACTGCTCTGACTCTGTCAATGTTTTGTTTTCTTTTTTGTACTATTGTATTTGTATTTTTAATTTTTCCTAGTAAAGAACTGTTAGTCCTATTCCCATAACTTTGCCTGAGACCCCCCCTTAATTTCAAAATTATAATAATTCAGAGGGAGGGGGTTTACATTTTCCATTTCAGGGGAGGCTCCTGCCTTCCTTAGCAGACACCTGGCTTTTCAAACCTAGACACCCAGATTTTGGAAGGAGATATTTTGGAAGAAAGTGGCGTGATCCAAACCTCACTGAATTCACAGGAAAAGCTTTCATTGCCTTCAGTGGGTTTGGGGCCAGAGCTGTGTTTTATGTGAGATGCATTTGGGATTTCTGGCTCTCTCCAGCTTTACAGCTGTACTTGCAAGTCACACTGACACTCACATTCATCCTCTCTTCTTCAAAAACCCCTTGCAAGCGTGTCTCAAACAAAAACCAGCTCGTGATCACAGACCTGCTGTTGTACTCCTGCTGTTCCTGCTGCTCCACATTCCCTTTGGGATAAAACCACTCCTGCTTTGATCCAGTGGCCATTTGGACTTTGCCAGCTCCCTGCCAGTGGGGCTGACCAAACTGGGAATTCCTGCCTGAATTTAGGATTTATCCCAGTTTAGAGCTGGGGAGAGGGAGGTGCTGTGTCAGGGGATTCAGGGCACAGGAACTAGGAGCAATAAGATGGATTAACCCCATTAACCCCCTGAGTTTTTACATTGTCCACAAGCCCAGAACTTCCCAGCTCATCTCCACCCCAGCACCTGGAGAGCTCAGGGGCTGCAACACAAGAAAGACCTGGAGCTGCTGGAGAGAGTTCAGAGGAGCCAGGAGCTGCTGCAGGGCTGGAGCCCCTCTGGAGCCAGGCTGGGAGAGCTGGGAATGTTCCCCTGGAGAAGGGAAGGCTCCAGGGAGGGCTCAGAGCCCCTGGCAGGGCCTGAAGGGGCTCCAGGAGAGCTGGAGAGGGACTGGGGACAAGGGATGGAGGGACAGGAGCCAGGGAATGGCTCCCAGTGCCAGAGGGCAGGGATGGATGGGACATTGGGAACTGGGAATTCCTGGCTGGGCTGGGATTGCCAGAGCAGCTGGGGCTGCCCCTGGATCCCTGGAAGGTTCCAAGGCCAGGCTGGAGCAGCCTGGAACAGTGGAAGGTGTCGCTGCCATGGCAGGGGTGGCACTGGATGGGCTTTAAAGTCCCTTTCAAGCCAGCCCATTCCATCATTTCATGATCACTGCTGGGTGGGATGAACACTTCAAACACCTCAACAGTTCCACAAGTTCCTCCTGCCGTCTTTGGCCTCCTGGAGCAGAGCACAGGCTCAGTTCTGCCAGGGCTTTGCCCCTGTCCCCCCAGCTGCTCATGTCCTGCCTTCCTGACAGCCCAGCCAGGCTCCACAGCCCCTGGACACCAATCCCTGTAGTGCTGCAGGCTCGTGGCTCTGCACTTTTGGCAGCTCTGGTTTCCTTTGGAGCTCTGACCAAACTGGACAGCAATTCCCTGCGGCCCAGAGCAGACAAAGGAACGGTCCCACGCCGAAATTCCGAGGGCAGGAGTGTCCCTGCAGCTCTGTGTGGAACATCTGGCAGGGCCCCCACCCCACAGAGCTATTTGATGAACATAAACAAGCCCCAGCCCTGGGAGCACAAACAAAATGTGCACAGCTGTGCAGACGTCATGGCCCAGCCTGAGCCTGGCTCTGCCAGGCCAGGGAGCAGCAGCGGGGCCAGGCTGAGCTTTGCTGCCCTGCCTGGTGCCACCTCTGCCTGTCCCCTGCTGGCTGAAGGGACACCAAGTGCCCACGTGGGTGCTGCAGTCACCTGCAGAGCAGCGTGCAGGAGATGGGGAGATGTCTCTGCTGGGCTTCTGGTCAGTCCTGTTGGAGCTCTGATCTGCTCTGGAGATCCGCTTCTCCTCCTCCAATTACACACAGAGCGCTGCTGGTGGGATTTCCACTCAGAGAATCACAGAGTTACAGGATGGTTTGGATGGAAAGGGACATTAAAACTCATCCCATCCACCCCTGCCATGGCAGGGACATCTCCCACTGTCCCAGGCTGCTCCAAGCCCCATCCCACCTGTCCTGGGGCACTGCCAGGGATCCAGGGGCACCCTGTGCCAGGCCCTCCCACCCTCCCAGGGAACAATTCCTCCCTAGGAATTCCTCCCAATTCCCCCCTAGGACAATCCTAAGAATGCCAGTCCCAGGCAGGGCATTCATTTTCAGAGCTGTTCCATCTCAGACCAAAAAAAAAAGAAGGTTTAACCTTAAATTTACCCTGTTGCAGGCAGAATACCTCAGATTATGGGCAGAAAGCCCTCAGACTATTCAGAGAAATTGTGGGCTAGATGCAAAAGAGGACAAAGGAGGAGAAAAGAGGACAGAAGAGGACAGCAGGACAGCCCTGTGGTTGCTCCTCACCGTTGGGGTTGTAGCAGTAGGCGTCCCACCTCTCGCTCCTGTTGAGGCGAATTCCATAATCAACAATCCCAGTCTTGCCAAAGCCGCAGTTGGCTCCAGCTTTTACTATGGGATAGCCAACTCTGCCCTTGGCCATCCAGCCAGCAGCACACACGTGGAAACCTGCAGCAAAGGAGGCAGAAAATGCTCAGTCCTGGGCTGCTCTTATTGCACCAAGTCTGACTCAATGGCCTGGGTGTGATTGGCCTGATAGAAACTGAGCTACAGGGGGGAACAGGACGTTGAGAGGATAATTTGAAATGCAGAGGGTAAAATTGAATTGTGTTCTCCACAATGTGATTACTGGTTCTTCATCTGAAGCCCCAAATCGAATGCAGATGGACTGCACAGTCAGGTTTAAGTGCTCTACCAGCACTTGTAATCAAATTAGCCATTGGATGGGTTTTCCAAGGGTGTTCTCTCTTTCCCTTTTGAAGTCAGACAAATTTACTCAATCCCATCTCAAGGGTTCTCAGCATTAAGTTCTAAAAATAAATATAATACTACAGACAGCTAAAATCCCCAAGCATTTGCTTAAAACACTTTCAATTTAAATTTAAATACCTGAAATGCCTCAGGGATTTCTTGCCAAACAAAAAGATCCCCTTAATGCATTTTGTGGCTGAGAACTCAACACCAACAGCCAAAGAATGCAATGTTGTAGAGACCCATCCAATGTTTTCATGGAGAGGAACTGGAACATATTTGTGGCATCTTAGGGCTCAGAGCTCCTCAGAAGAAACAAAAGTACCCTTTTCACATGTGCTGCTGCTGGGAGCCAGCTTCTGACTCAACAGCAGAGTGAAAAAATGTCTGGAGTGGAGTGGAAGATATTTTCCATTGTTTTCCCAGTGCTCTGAATGAATGAAGAACTTCTTAGGAATCAGCTGGAAATGCAGGGGAGATCTCACTCTGCTCCACTTTTCACTCCAAGCACAGAACTCATTCCCTTGTAGACAAAATATCTTGATGGAAATAAAAGTGGTTGGAGCAAGTCCAGAGGAGGTCAGGGAGATGCTCCCAGGGCTGGAGCCAGGCTGGGAGAGCTGGGAATGTTCCCCTGGAGAAGGGAAGGCTCCAGGGAGGGCTCAGAGCCCCTGGCAGGGCCTGAAGGGGCTCCAGGAGAGCTGGAGAGGGACTGGGGACAAGGGATGGAGGGACAGGAGCCAGGGAATGGCTCCCAGTGCCAGAGGGCAGGGATGGATGGGACATTGGGAATTGGGAATTCCTGGCTGGGAGGGTGGGGACACCCTGGCACTCCTCCTGCTCCTTACCAAAACCCCATGGAGTTTCCAACGAGCCCCAGAGCTCGGGACAGAAACGACAACACCCACCCAGCCCCCTCAGCCCCTGTGTTTCCCCAGACCTATTTTCCGAGCTGCCTCCAGCTGCTGCAGCGTGGCCAGGTGTCCTCCCTCGTACTCGCACACGGCCCTGGCCTCGGCGAAGGTCAGCCGGTACTTGCCGGAGCGCGCCTCGCGGTGGTACACGCCGGCCGCCCGCTCTGCAGGGACAGGGACAGGGACACAGGTCAGCCAGCACCTGTGCCTCACCATCACACAATCATACAATCACACAGAATCACAGAATCACAGAATCATGAGGTTGGAAGAGACCTCTAGGATCGAGTACAACCCATGCCCCAACACCTCAACTATAGCGCCAAGTGCCATGTCCAGTCCTTTATAAAACACATCCAGAGGTGGTGATTCTACCACCTCCCTGGGAAGAGCATACCAGTGCTGTAGCAGGCTCCATGGAGCTGGCCAGAGCTCCATGGAGGATTGAGACTCAACAGCAGGAACTGCTGAGTGATGATGAGACAGCAAAATAAGCTCCTGTCTTCTGTCTCGCCCCATAGCTTATCTCTGTAACCCCATAGGTCACCTTTTCCCTGACCCTCACTATTGGACAAGTTTGGATCCCCTTATACCCTATAAAAGGGGCTGGTTTAGCCCATTTGGCAGGAGAAGAGCTGTCATGGAACCCTTCAGAGATCCCTCAATAAACCATGGCTGTGGCACGCCAGGACCCCTCCTTCTCCTCTCTCCCATCTGCTTCTGCCCCAGCCAAAGGCGCCCCAGCGAGCCAGCAAAGAGGTGGAATCCTGAGAGAGCTGAGAATCACTAAAGAGCTGGGAATCACTAAAGAGCTGGAATCCTGAGAGAGCTGGGAATCACTAAAGAGCTGGGAATCACTAAAGAACTGGGAATCACTAAAGAGCTGGAATCCTGAGAGAGCTGAGAATCACTAAAGAGCTGGAACCCCACAAGAGCTGGGAATCACTAAAGAGCTGGGAATCACTAAAGAGCTGGGATCCTGAGAGAGCTGAGAATCACTAAAGAGCTGGAACCCCACAAGAGCTGGGAATCACTAAAGAGCTGGAATCACTACAGAGCTGGGAATCACTACAGAGCTGGGAATCACTACAGAGCTGGGAATCACTACAGAGCTGGAACCCTGAGAGAGCTGGAATCACTAAAGAGCTGGAATCACTAAAGAGCTGGAATCACTAAAGAGCTGGAATCCTGAGAGAGCTGAGAATCACCAAAGAGCTGAGAATCACCAAAGAGCTGGAATCACTAAAGAGCTGAGAATCACTAAAGAGCTGGAATCACTAAAGAGCTGGAATCACAGCTTGCCAAGGGTGGCCACGGCTGAGAGCTGAGGGGTATTGGGCACTCTGTCTCCCACAGGGACTGAGCTATCCTGACCATCCTGCAGCGCTCGGGGATAAGGCCAATCTGAAGATCTGGGTCTTATCACAGTGCTTTATTATTCTTTCAGTGAAAAATTTCTTCTTAATATCCACGTCACTATAGAGCATAACACAGCACAAAGTACCAAGGCTCCATCAGAAGGGTGCAGAAGAGGGATTTGTTATAGCAACACGTTGCTTTTATAGCTTTTCAAGATATTTACATTTACTTAACAGACACATTCACTGCTCGTTGGTCACAAGAAAGAAACCAAGTTCTCAGTGGGTGACCAAGGAGCCACATCATTCTGTGAGCCAGCTGGAGTCCGTATCTTTTATCTTTCTCTCCTTCCTCACCTCTCCATGGTGACAGCCTTGGTGTCTTCCTCAGGAGAGATGTGGGGCTTCCCTTTATCTTCAGGAGGCCTTTGCTGGCTCACAAGAACAGCACAGAATGCCTTTCCTACAATCCAACCTATCCCTTCCCTGCCGTGGCTGGAGGCTGAGTCCTCTGGTTCTGTCAGTGCTGCCCGGTGGGAGAGACCGACCCCACTTGTCCTCAGCCTCCCTTCAGGAATCTGTAGAGAGCAATGAGGGCACCCCTGAGCCTCCTCTTCTCCAGGCTAAACAGCCCCAGCTCCTTCAAACCTTCCTCACAGGCTTTGTGTTCCAAGCCCCTCACCAGCCTCATTGCCTCCTCTGGATGCGCTCAATATTTTCTGAAAAAAAAAATATTTTCGGATATTTCCTGAAAAATCTCTTTGCCCAGAATTTTCTCCTGGGAAGCTGAGAAGCCTCGGAGAGGAATGAAAACAACAATTATCTGATTGCTGCTCCTGTGTTTTACTGCTTTGTAATGTGGTTTGGCCATTGTTTGCCAACTGGTCATTGTTTCATTGGTTCCATGTGCATTGTTTTTACTTAATCACCAATCAAAGCCAGCTGTGAGTGACTCTCTGAGGAGTCTGGGTTTTTTATTATTCGTTCTTTTCTAGCCTTCTGATGTATCCTTTCTCTTTAGTATAGTTTTAGTATAGCAATATAATATAATATAATATAATATAATATAATATAATATAATATAATATAATATAATATAATATAATATAATATAATATAATATAATATAATATAATATAATATAATATAATATAATATAATATAATATAGTGTATCAGCCTTCTGAGAACTTTATGTCTAAGCTTAATCAACAACAGAAATAAAACCTACATCTTTATAACCAAGGTACTTTAACACGATACATATGCAATCCATTTTAGTATTTGCAAAAAGCCAATATTTTAATTTCACCTGTATCTATAACACAGGTGAAGGGGAAACGTTCACCTGTGCCACACAGGAAGCATCAGGAAAGCTCAGACCTGCAGACCCCACAGGGATGTGTGTGACACCCAGAGGGGTGGATGTATGTGATGCCTTAGGATTTTAGCTTTTATATTTTTCATGTATTTGTAATCCTGCAATTCTTTAGTGTAGAACCCCATGTCCAGTGTCAGCTGCTGTTCTCCCGTTTTGTCAGACAAACAATTCCTCTCCAGGCCTGGGAATCAAGGACGCCTCACTGCCTCAGGCCCTGAGAGATGGAGACAGAAGTGAGTTGGGGGCAGCAAACTTGGGGTAAATGACTTCATGACCTGAAGCTGGAATCGGAACAGATCAACCCCCAATATATAAATGGACCAATCTTATAAAGGTGTGAAACCTGTGACCAGTTGTCCATTTTGTGTGTAGCCCCTGGGGGGCTTTGTCTGCCCTAAACGTACCTGAAAGGCCTTCAATAAATAAACTGGTTTTTATTGCCTTAATTCTGTCTGGCCTCTGTTTTTAGGTAGCCCAAAAAGGGATGTGTGTGACCCCCAAGGGGTGTGTGTGACACCCAGAGCCAGGATTTGGGGTGGGGGAAGTTTAGGCCAGAGCCAGTCAGTGCTGGGAGAGTTTGTGAAGAACAGAAAATCAACAAGAGCTGGGGAGGCTCCCCCGGGCTGCTCCAGGGCAGAGGTTTGGGAACAGTTTGGAGCCAGCAGCCCCAGCCCTGTGTGTCCTGTCTGACCCAGGGGAATCCTCCTGGATCCCTCTCACAGCATCCTTCTGGCTGGAACTCCCAGAGCCTCTGCAAGATGAATCAGAGCTTCGTTTTGAATCTCCAGAGAAGTGAAATCACAGCTACTTGGATAGAGGAGAGGCAGGAATTAAAGGGGGGAAAATGTCAAATAAAAATATCCGAGCGTGTGTCACAAAGGGCAGGACCAGAACAATCGCTGGCTGACATTTCTGCTGCACGGAAAATTAAAGCAATTTCTTCATTATTTTTTACTTTGCCGTGGCAATCCCGAGACAAAACAGCTTTCCAAGGAAACCTAGAAACTGCCAGTGCTGCTACAAGTTTTACAATCTTTGCATGTTGAGCTTGTCTGGTGCCATATGTATGGAAATCTGTCTCAGCAGCAATCTGCATATCTCATCTGAGGGGTTTTTTGTTTTGGTCTCACTTATATTTAGCAGAATCTGAGAGGAATGGCTGTTTGCAGCTCTGCCCAGCCAACGTGGCTGAGAAAAGATGGAAAGCAGGATTTTTACAGTAGTTATTTTGCAGCATAAAAATAAAGAATCTATTTTCTAGGGACACGCTTGGGGTTGGTGCTTTTGGCTGGGTTTTGGGGAGGGTTTTTTAAAAGCCACTGAATTGTGGTTGGGAATGGTGAGAGCCCTTAATAGACCCAGGATGATGTTTGCCAGGGTGGGTTTTGTGCCCAGAGAAATAAATGATATTGCTGACAGCAGTCTGAGGAGAGGGAGAGCGTCCCTGGGAATATCCCTGGCATGGGATAACAGCTCCTCCACAGAAAAACCTTCCTGAAGGAGCCTCACAACCCACAGCTGGGGGACTGTGGCATGTTCTGGTACAAAAACTCCTTTTAAACTAAGAATTTATTCATAGGAATTCATTCATGAGGCCTGATTTTTAAATACACTGTGAAAGGGAGTAACACCCATGACTAAAGATGGATCTTTGCCTGGATAATTCAATTTGACACAACAGGTCATGTACATGGAGCCAAGGATCTCCAGTGCTTGAGGGCCAGAAGATGCCTTGGGAAGGTGAGGAACACACTGTTCCCATGCCTCCACCAGAATCCAAAGATGGTTTGGGATGATCCCATGAATGTGCCTGCTACAGCTTTTTGAATATCTTTTGGGATTGCTCAAAGACCCACTGGCACACCATTTAAACAGGTGGGAAATTGTTTTTTTTGGGGCTGTGTTGGACAAACATTTGGTATCTAAACCTGAAGCATTAGCCAAAGTCACCCAAACATTTGGGTAAGGTTGGCGAACTGGGAAATCTGCACGGCTCAAAGCAAGCAGAGCAAAAAAAAAGCAGAAGCATAACTTTTGATTTATTCACAGGAAGTATTAGTTTTCAGTCACTCAGCAGTCTGTCATGGCTGAGCCCATGAGAAATCAAGATAAATCAGCTCAGTGTGTGTGAGCAGGGTTGGGAATGTTGGGTTGGGAATGCAGGGCTGGGGAATCCCTGAGTCCCCCAGGAGCCAGCTCAGTGCTGGGCCTGCCTGCAGGCTCTGCAAATATTTTTATTTTAACTGGAAGTTGGCATTCACAGGTGCAGATGATAAAAAAGCTGATAGTTTGCTCGAGGTATAAATTATGTTTTTACTCTCTCTTGTTGGATTATACCCTTTTCTGACTCAGAGGAGTTTTAAAAACTTTTATTCCGTTTTCAGTCTCATGAGAAGGGTGAGACAACACAGATGTTATAATTCACATTATTATAATTACAAGATAACTATTTTTTAATTACAATACACTATAAAAATAATTTAGTTTCCTATAAATCTATTTCCCACATTTCTCAGATGACCATTTAAAGAGTTGGAATGATTTTTTTCCCCATGTTTGCCATGTTTATCAGACTGGGGAAGGATCTGCAGAAGGCAGCAAGAAATGGTCCTGGAAATGTCTCAGGCACAGAAAATTGTGTTGATTTTCTTAGAGAATTCAACACATCAGTGATTTTAAAGCACAGTGTGAGGGAAAAGGACTGGGGACAAAAGTTCTGAAGAATTTCAGAAAGTTAAAAAAATTTTTTTAAACTTCTTAAAGTTTTAAATTTTGCAAGAGTTTGTTCTTAGTTCTGAGCATGAGAAACATCAATCATTGGCCTGGAAGCCTGGAATCCCCATCACTGATCCTTGCAGAGCATGGGAAGGGGATTGGAAACCACTGATTGTATTCCCTGAGCTCTCAGTGCTGCCACTAAACCCTCACCATTTTAGTTGGTTTTTGTTTTTCACCTGGCAATGTTATTTTCAGATCTTATCACTCTAAAGGTATCTCCCCACACTTATTGCTGGAATGTCACTATGGACAGGCAGCAGGTTTACCAGAATATTGCTGTTGGCTGCTGAGAATTTTGGATTTCTGTGCTGCCAGGCACTGACAAGAGAACACTGCATTGACCTGGGGCCCTGAGGAAGCTTCCAAAATGGAATGGTGGAACTGGGATTGTGGGTGTGCAGTTTGGATAGAAGTGTGTGATATCACAGGGAGGGAAACTCAGAGTTTAAGGGTTTAGAATACAGGAATAGATAGAGAGCAATTTGGAGGGTTTAGGGAAGAGGCTGCTCCTTCTTTGCCTTCTTCTTCACAGGTTTGGGTGGTTTTGTGTAATTGATAAAAAAGTCCCCATTGCAGGACATCAGTGATTAGTTATTGGGTTAAATTGGAAATAATTGATGTGTCATTTCTTAATTATCCTTAAAAGGCCTTGGAGAGGGAGAGATAAACCTCCATTTTTAGTGTGTCAGAGTGAAGTGCTGCAGAACTCAGGGTTTGTGAGACTGTGACAGAGACAAGAACCAACAAACACCTGAGTCCCAACAAGAAATCCCATCTCACACATTCAATCCTGACCTTGGAAGAAAAGAAGCCAAATAATGGACATATTTCTGGGAAGGTCAGCCCTTCACAGAGTCTGCAAGGCTGAGAGCAGCAGCAGCAGCACCCTGTGAGGAGCAAGCAGCCTCCATCCCTTTTATTCCTCTGCAACATGGCAAAACAGCCTTGGGAAAACAGACCCCACACAGTCCTGCCCCAGCTCTGGGTGTCCCAGGCAGTGACACTGACAGAAAATCCCCATTAACTGATGGGATCTTGCTCTGGCACTATTCCCCCCCTCCCTCCTTAATTCCACTGTGCAGGGAGACAAACTCAGCATCAGCCACAGAGCTGGGTCAGAGCAGGGTGAACTCCTCATTTCCATATTTATGGCTCTGGACGTGTTTCCATGCCCACACTGACAGGAAAATGCACAGGAATTGCTGTTCATGGAGCTCTGAGGATGAACCTGCAGGAAATGCTGATTTTTCTGGCAAGCACAAGCACGTGCCACGGGGCCATGGGTCCCACTTCTCCAAACGCCTCCTTGGAGCCCAGGGACAGCGGGATCCTGCCAGGACAGTGGGACCCTGCCAGGACAGTGACCCTCAGCTCACCCACAGCAGCAGGAGGGGCTGAAGTGCAGCCAGCCTCTGCTGCACAAACACAGGCAGCACGAAATTTGGCCAATAAAGGACCTGCAATATGCATGAGACTCCTGGTAAATGCTCAATAAAGAGGAATATTTCACTTTTAAGCAGAGGGTGGCCATGTAGCTCATGGCAGGGGCCTCTGCTGCTCAGAGAACTTCACCAAACAGGGTTGGTGCAGCCCCTAAACCCCCTGAGACAGGGAGTGGGAATGGGAAAGGAATTGGAATTGTGAACAGAGGGCAGCAGCTGGCCTGGAAAACCCCACAGCACTGAGAACTGGCACTGGGATGAGCCCAGGAGCAAATCTGGGCAAGGCTGTGCCAACCCTCCCACAGCTGGCAAAAAAACCCTGCTCACAATGGGCTGGTGGCAAAAAGGAGCAGCACCAAAATTCCAGTGGCACCAGGAACACATCCCCAAGGAGCAGCTGCAGCAGCACTGCCTGAAGAGCAGGAGGGGCTTTGAGACAAGGAAAAAGGTAAAAGGAAAAAGGTGAAAGGTAAAAGGAGCGTTTCCAGAGTGACAGCAATTCAAGATTTAGAGATATATATATATATATATATATATATATATATATATATAAAAAACATATATCAAAACATTATATATATATTTTAATATCTTTATATATTTATAATATATGTATTATATACATAATGTTATATATTTATTATAAATTTATTATTTATTATATATATATTATATATTTATATATAAATATTTATACATAATTATATATATTAATGTATAATTATGTATATATAATTATGTATAAAATAAAATGTACATATTATATCTTCATATATTTATTATATGTTTATATATTATATCAATATTATATTTATATATGCTAAGGGTTTGCGGAGGAAAAAGCTAAAACGGAAATTTTCCTGAATTTTGGTTTTGGCTCTTTATCAGAAGAGGAGAAAAGCAGAGCTCAGATGTCACTGTGCATCCCCAGCTTTTATTCCTCTGATGCTCAGGCACGGGGAGGCTGAGGTTGGGGTGACTTCCTTTACTATTCAAGTTATTTTATTTTAAATGCAAAGAAGCATGAACTGGATGGCTGCGAATTTGCCAATTTTGTCTTCATTTATATACAGAGTCACTGAATTCCATTGGTAACTGAATTAACTGCACTCTGGGGTTCATTTCAGCAATGTTATAGCTGCACTTACACAAGATGGTGCATTTCTATTTTGGTTTGTTTACTTAGCAAAAGCCATCAGGTTTTTTACCCCCTGGTTTATTTTTGTTTACTCTCCTGCTAAATGTGTAGAGGCGTAGCCAAACAGAATTTTATGATGCATTCCAATTAGCACACAGTCGCTCCATTTTAAAGCATTTAAAAAGATTTGCCTTCAATTCATGAAACTGCTCAAATGATGGCTTTTATCCCAAATTTCTGACCAGCAGAGGTGGAGCCTGGAGCTCCCAGGCTGCCCTTTCCTGGAGCCCTCCCCACCTGAGCAGCCTCAGGAATTGTGAGGCACAGCAGGCAGGGCCCGAGCTTTGGGGGGAAGGAGAAGCCATTAAAAGAGCAGTTTCCTTATCTCTTCCACAATCCCTCCTCCCTCTGGGGGGACACCTGCTGATAACAGCCATTGAATGTCCCTGCATGGCTGATAAGAACTACAGCATCCCACTGAGAGATGTGAGCCCAGAGGGAGGAGCCAAGCATTCCTACCCGGATATAATCTGGAGATTCTGGAACACCAGCCAAGCATTCCTGCCTGGATATAATCTGGAGATTCTGGAACACCGGCCAAGCATTCCTACCTGGATATAATCTGGAGATTCTGGAACACCAGCCAAGCATTCCTGCCTGGATATAATCTGGAGATTCTGGAACACCAGCCAAGCATTCCTACCTGGATATAATCTGGAGATTCTGGAACACCAGCCAAGCATTCCTGCCTGGATATAATCTGGAGATTCTGGAACACCAGCACGGCTTCTGCACTGGATTCCCCAGAGGAGCAGCAGCTGCCTCTGCCACTGGATCTTCAGAGGAAGAGACTGCACCTTTCTCCAGGATCCCTGCTCCAGCAGAACCAGCCCTGACACTGCAGGAGGGCTGAGCCACAATTCCAATGGGATTCTCCAGGATCCCTGCTCCAGCAGAACCAGCCCTGGCACTGCAGGAGGGCTGAGCCACAATTCCAATGGGATTCTACAGGATCCCTGCTCCTGCAGAACCAGCCCTGGCACTGCAGGAGGGCTGAGCCACAATTCCAATGGGATTCTCCAGGATCCCTGCTCCAGCAGAACCAGCCCTGGCACTGCAGGAGGGCTGAGCCACAATTCCAATGGGATTGCTGCCAACACCCTGACCCACAGGGTGTCAGGTTGGGTTCTGACTCTGGCAGTGTTGTTTTTAGTTTACTGCATTGTTCATTTTATCCTTTTATTTTCTTCTCTATTAAAGAACTTATTTGTTATTTCTTAAGAACTTATGACTTCATATATATAAGTTATATAACTACATATTGTTATTTCTAACAATAACTACTAATAACTACTTATTGTTATTTCCTGCTCCCATATTTTTTGCCTGAGAGCCCCTTAATTTAAAATTTATAGCAATTTGGAGAGGGGTGGGTTACATTCTCCATTTCAGGGGAAGCTCCTGCCTTCCTCAGCAGGCACCTGTCTTTCCAAACCAAAACAGCAGCCCAATGGAAAAGGATCCTTTCTGTGCCTCGTTTGTGCTCCTGGGGCTTTGCAGACTCCTCTGAGAGGGGCTGGAGCCACGTGGTGGTGGCTCATGAGACACCCGAGCACTGCCAGCTCCAGGGATTCCTGGAAATCCTCAGGGAAATCCACAGCACTCTGTGGGGATGGGGGATTTGGAAGCATTTGTCTGGAAAACAGAGCACTCGCTGCATGCCTTGATTTTGGCATCCTCTGGCGGGCTCTAGGCTGGGTTAGCTCTCTGCTGTAATGGATAATTACAGCGAGCTATAAAAGAGCCCTCAGAGCTCTGGAGACCCTCTGGAGGTACCAGAAACCTTCCCACAGCATTTTTGTCTTGCCCTTTTGAAACCTTCCCCAAACGACGTGAGCAGCCCAAACATCCCCGTTTCTGCACTTTTCCAGAGAGCCAGGAAATGTTATCACTGTTATTTCCACATCATTTAGTTTCACATGCAGGACCCCAGGCATGGGAAGCATGTTCATGCAGAAAGTAATTCATTCCTTTGGCAAATGTTTCTTTTCAGGCTCCTTTTCCCTCAAAACAAAGCCACTGTTATTTAATGAATGCGGTTTTCACTTTACCTCCTGCTGCAGGAAAATGCATTCAGATGATATGTTCTATAATTACCTTTTAAAATAAATAAATAACTTTTCCTGCAGGAAAATACATTCAGATTATATATTTTATAATTACTTTTTAAAAATAAATAAATAACTTTTCCTGCAGGAAAATACATTCAGATTATATATTTTATAATTACTTTTTAAAAATAAATAAATAACTCTTCCTGCAGGGAAATACATTCAGATGAAATGTTCTATAATTACTTTTTAAAATAAAGAAATAATTTTTCCTGCAGAAAAATACATTCAGATTATATGTTCCATAATTACCTTTCTAAAATAAATAAATACCATTTCCTGCAGTTCGGTGAAATTGTAAGGTTGTAAAAAGGGCCAGTTGCTATTCAGATGAAGCGATTTCAATGAATTTCAGTGCAGATAAATATTGGTATCGATGCGCAGCTGAGTTTTGTGCTGCTGGGCAAACGCAGCGAGCCCGCAGCATGGGCTGGGTGAAGAGGGGCAGATTTCTTACCTAGCCAGATGGAGTTGTGCAGCACGCCGTCCCTGAAGCCCCAGGCTGCAGCCCGGTCCCAGAGCAGGGCGGAGAGGAGCAGCAGTGCGAGCATCTCGAGTCCTGGCTGTGCCTCTGCAGCTGCTCCGCACGGCCCCAGCCTCCTGCAACATCTGCGAGCCAGATCTTAAATACAGAGCTCGCCTCTGAGGTCACGGGGCTGCTCCAATTGTGCTGCTGCGCTTCTTACCCAACCTCTGTGGTGGCTGCAGTGACTCACGGCTGGCTCTGCTCCTTCCCAGCCTGGCCAAGAAACCATCCCGTCCCGTCCCGTCCCGTCCCATCCCGTCCCTCAGCGCTGCAGCACACACAGACACTGCCCCAGCCAGGCTCTGCTCCTTCCTCAGCACTCGCTGCCTTCAAACCGCACACAATGAGACCAGGAGCCCGCCTATCTGCCGGGACTGTTCCAGTCCTCTTACATTTACAGCAGCCACGGGATCCCACACACTCCCCCTCATCCTCATTTCAACATTCCCTCCTCCAGAAGATCCCACACACTCCCCCTCGTCCTCATTTCAACACTCCCTCCTTCAGGGGATCCCACACACCCCCTCTAATCCTCATTCCCTCCTTCAGGAGATCCCACACACTCCTTCTAATCCCCATTTCAACACTCCTTCCTCCAGGAGATCTCACACACCCCCTCTAATCCTCATTCCCTCCTTCAGGAGATCCCACACATCCCCCTCATCCTCATTTCAACATTCCCTCCTTCAGGAGATCTCACATATCCCCTCTAATCCTCATTCCCTCCTTCAGGAGATCCCACACACTCCTTCTAATCCCCATTGAAATATTCTCTCCTTCAAGGGATCCCACACACTCCCCCTCATCTTAATTTCAATATTCCCTCCTTCAGGAGATCCCACACACTCCTTCTGATCCCCATTGAAACATTCTCTCCTTCAAGGGATCCCACACACCCCTGTAACACTCATTCTCTCCTTCAGGAGATCCCACACATCCCACTCATCCTCATTTCAACTTTCCCTCCTTCAGGAGATCCCACACATCCCCCTCTCATCCCCAATTAAACCTCTTCTCCTTCAAGGGATCCCACACACTCCCTCTCATTCTCATTTAATCCCATACCCTCCTGAAACACCCTTGGAACCCCAAGAATTAGAGCTCCTGGGTTCTGTAAAAAATGGATTTTTGTGTTCATTTTAAATAAATCAGTCTAAAGCTTGGGATGTTTCTCCCTATCATCCTGTGTATAAAAATCAAACCTTTTGGTACAATTCTACTCCTGGCAGCCTTTCTAAATCCAGTAATGCCCCTCCTGCAGCTGCCCTCAGGAAGGGTTTTGGCTCTCCTTTTACAGAAAATTAGGGTTTATTCTCCTAGAGGATTCATTTTCTCAGTGGCTCTATTTTCACAGTGACCTGATCAATGAAAAGAAGGCAGGAGAGAATATTTTCCACGGATTGTTTGAGTTCAGTTTCCCTACACGGGATCTGCAATTGTGAATCCCATTCCCTCATCAGAGGAAAGCTGCAAGTGTCAGAAGCAGCTGCTCTTTGTTCTGCAGCGGGAGCCCAAAGTTCTCCTCCAGAGCAGGGTGCAGGGGCTGATTCACAGGCTGACAGCTGTCTGCCTGCCTTCCTCCTGGCTGCCCTGCCTCCTGCAGCTGCTCCTGCAGCCTGGGAGAGGGAATGCGGGAGACGAGGGGGTGGGAAATGCTCTGGGCTCCACGCTCGTGAGCAGCCCTTGGAAACCTTTGTCCTTGGAGAAGCCTGTCCTTGGAAAACTCTGCCCTCCAGTTGTGATAACACAGCTCCTGAGTGCACAGAGCTGTGCTCGTCACCAGGCAACACCCAGCTGGATGGGATGGATGGATGGATGATGGATGATGGATGGATGGATGGATGGATGGATGGATGGATGGATGGATGGATGGATGGAATGGATGGATGGATGGAATGGATGGATGGATGGATGGATGGATGGATGGATGGATGGATGGATGGATGGATGGATGATGGATGGATGATGGATGGATGGATGGATGGATGGATGGATGGATGGATGGATGGATGATGGATGGATAATGGATGGATGGATGGATGATGGATGGATGGATGGATGGATGGATGGATGGATGGATGGATGATGGATGGATGGATGGATGATGGATGGATGGATGGATGGATGGATGGATGGATGGATGGATGGATGGATGATGGATGGATGATGGATGGATGGGGGATGGATGGGGGATGGATGGATGGATGATGGATGGATGGATGGATGGATGGATGGATGGATGATGGATGGATGATGGATGGATGGGGGATGGATGGGGGATGGATGGATGGATGATGGATGGATGGATGGATGGATGATGGATGGATGGATGGATGGATGGATGGATGGATGGATGGATGGATGGATGATGGATGGATGGATGATGGATGATGGATGGATGATGGATGGATGATGGATGATGGATGGATGGATGGATGGATGGATGGATGGATGGATGGATGGATGATGGATGGATGGATGGATGATGGATGGATGGATGGATGGATGGATGGATGGATGGATGGATGATGGATGATGGATGGATGGATGGATGGATGGATGGATGGATGGATGGATGGATGGATGAATGGATGGATGATGGATGGATGGATGGATGGATGGATGGATGGATGGATGGATGGATGGATGGATGATGGATGGATGGATGGATGGATGGATGGATGGATGGATGGATGGATGGATGGATGGAAAGGGAAGGGTGGAGGTGTCTGTGCCCACTCAGATGATTTGTGCCACTGAGGAACGTTCCTCAGCACTCCAGCCCTCAAGTGGTGGGCGCTGAGCAGCCAGGCCTGGTGCTTCATCTGTGCTTGTTTTCTGCTCTACACAATCCCAGGATCTCTGAGGCTGGAAAAGCCCTCCCAGCCCAGGGAGTCCCAGCTGTGGCCATGCCCACCCTGTCCCCAGCCCAGAGCCCTGAGTGCCACCTCCAGAATTCCTGGGACACCTCCAGGGATGGGCACTGCAAACCTCCCTGGGCAGCCCCTGCCAAGACCTGGGCACCCTTGCCAGGAAGAATTTTCCCCCATAATTCAAAAATGGGGCTCCTTTTAGGGCTCCTTTTCTGTTGTTGGTGTGAGGTGTTTGGAGCTATGGGGGAACACAAAGTGTTCCCTGCCAGAAGGGGCTGGGGCAGGGACACCTCTGCTGCTGGGGGTTGGATTGATGGATATTCCCTTCTGGGAAAAGCCTTGGGGATTCTCTTTTCCACCAAACCCCCCTGTTTAATAGACTTAATAAATAATCTCTGCACACATTGAAAGGTATCATGATTAATACAATTATTATAAAATTACCACATACATACCCACACTAAAAAGAATCTTTTAATTAAAAAACCTTAGCAATTAAAGGCTCAGGCTTGATCTTTATAAACTAAAACCATTCCTGATGGCAGCTGCAGGGGGGCATTACTGGATTTAGAAAGGTTGCCAGGAGAAGAATTGTACCAAAAGGTTTGATTTTTATACACAGGATGATAGGGAGAAACATCCCAAGCTTTAGACTGATTTATTTAAATTGAACACAAAAATGCATTTTCACAGAACCCAGGAGCTCTAATTCTTGGGGTTCCAAGGGTGTTTCAGGAAGGTATGGGATCAAATTTGTTTTGATTTGATTTGCTTTCCAAAATTTTTAGTGTAAATATTGGTGTAAAGTTCTGGAGGAGCTCTACACCTCCAGGCCTGCCCTCCCCAGGGAGCTGCAAAGGAAATTTTCTACCTGCAAACCCCAGCAGAGCCTCTCACCACCAGGAAGACATTCCACAGCTGGACACAGCATCCAGCTGACATTCTTCAGCTCTCTTCCAAGTTTCCCACATTTAAATATATCCCAGACAAATCTTACAGAAACTGCAGTGGGATTTCTTAACTCTTTCCTTAACTTTTTCCTTAACTCTTTCCTCAACTCTTTCCTCATTAGGAAATAGTTGGAAAGTTTTTCTCTGGGTTTCACCAGCACTCAAAGTAAACCCTAAATCATTTTTGGGAATCACCTAAACCATCCTGCACCACCCTGCACCACCCTAAACCATCCTAAACCACCTTTGGGAATAACCTAAATCATCCTAAACCATCCTAAACTGCCCTAAACCATCCTAAAACACCCAAAACCGCCCTAAAGCATCCTAAACCACCCTAAACCAACCTAAACCACCCTAAACCACCTTTGGGAATCATCTTGATGATTTCCAAACTGGTGTGACACCCACAGTGATAAAAGAGAGGAAAAAACCACACAGGAGTTTAATGAATGAAGTTTAATTCCTTCATCCACTGAGGAAGAAGGAATTTTTAAAAAATAAGTGTATGTGGGTCATGAATCTCTTTGCATTAATTTAAATATCAAACACCTAAACTTTTCTTTCTTCTCCTATTTGTATAGACAGGGAGAATATTTATAGACAAAGTTTAGCTTTTAGATTTTGTATTCTTATCTTATCGTTGGTGGTATAGAAGATATTACAATTACATCATTTATGGTCTTGAGAATGATCCCAAGAACAATCCCAAAAATGATGGATTTAAATGGAAGGAATGCAGTGAAAAGCCTTTCATTGGGATTTTTTTTTTTTTAAGAAACTGTAATCTCATTCAGAAAAAATTACTTGGAGGAAAGTGTAGGGAAAGGAGTGCAGGGAAAGAGGGAGTGGGAGAAAGCTAAAAATAGCTGCTGTGAATTGAATTTATTTGGGGGGGAAACCTGGGAATGGAGGAAGAGCTATTTAACCTAAAAAGAGGAAAAATCCTGACAATAAAATCATCCCCATCCCATCCCATCCCATCCCATCCCATCCCATCCCATCCCATCCCATCCCACTGAGCGTTAAATTTAGGCTGAAAAGCTGAAGATAATTTCAAACCAGAAGTTGGGATAAGTTTTAGAACAGCCAAACAAAAAGAACACCTGGTTTATTCTGGATGTTTGAGGAGGAACTTGGACTTGATGTTCTTTAAAAAGAGGCCACATCCACCTCCCTTATCTTTATCCCATTTTAAACCAATCCGATTTTATTTTAAACTTTTTTCCATAATCTGAGGTTCAAGTTCAAGGATTGTCCCAGGACCTCCGTGGAGAACTTCAGAACCCTTAGATCCCAACCAAGTGGCAGAAATAATCATCAGTATTGATAATGATGATGATGGTGATTATTAATCATTATAAATAATGATTCATCATTCATTCATAACGATATCATCATTATTAATAATGATCATTATTGATGATCATTATATACATGAATGGCAGAAATAATCATGAATTATTCCTGCTGGATACTTCCTTCCCCAGAACATCTGGTTTTAACTCAATCTGTCCTGCTGCAACTTCAGCTTATTTCTTCTTTTTTCCTTTAGCAATTTAACACATTTTTTAGTGCCTCGTCATAGCAGGAAAATTATGTTGCAACTTTAATTGTCTCTTGTTTTAGATGTCCTTAAAAACCACCAGGCTGCTCTTTCCATCCTTGCTGCAGCTCATATTTTCCAGACTCTGGGGTCATTCTCCTTCCTGTCCCTGCTCCTTTCCCAGGTGTCCTGCCTCCTCCTGTGTGGGGATTTTAGAAGGAATTTTGAATTAAGTTAGAGACGGCACTTTTGAGTTTTTAGATTATGCAATTTATTTTTTTAATCTTTTGTACAGCTAGGAAGAGTAAGTTCAGCTCACATTTTTATCACATAGCTCAGAAAGTCACAAGAACCTTAGTTACAAGACCTTTTAAAAGTTTATTGACCAATAAACCACTGCTAACAAAGATATTTATGTTTTTGACTTAATGTTTAAATATTTCATCTTACAGACTTATACTACAGTGTAAGTTTTCTTAATCATGTTATGACACACAAACCTACAGTGCTGCATTCTAAACTTCTTTTTTACAACTACTTTTATTTTTTCTCTAAAACTCTAAATTTTCTCCTTCTTAACGTGTTTTTTGTTTTAAACCACAAATCCACATTCTCACTTCTAACACCTAAGTTTAGAAGCCCTTTTCTAAAGTTTCAGATCAAATTTTGTGTTTAATTCTGAACTTTAGCTTACAGACCCCAAGTTCTGAGAATTCCCTGCATTTCAGATTCCAACACTTCTGGAAGGGCCATGCCAAGAAGGGAACACAGAGCTCCAACCAAGGCCGGGCCCTGTCGATGAATATTTATGGATATATTTATGAATATTTTTGTTGTTTAGACACAAGATTTCTAAATTTTTCACACATTTGTTGTACTTAAGGAAAGACAGGAGAATTTTTAATGATATTTCCCAACTTTTTCTGTCCCTTATAGGCTCCAGATGACGCAATTTCAGAAGAATTTGATAACGTGAGAACTTCTTGGCCAATGATGTTGCTATTTACTGTCCCAGGGTTATGTTAATCTTTCAAGGAGGATTTTCTCTCAGAACTAAATATTTTTAAACCTTCTCTCCTTTGTCTTGCAGTTGAATTCTCCTGGAAATCGGTTCCCATTTTTATCAGCAACATCAATGAGAGACAAGAATGGACCATTGTGTGTAGTGGTGCTTTGGTTTAGAAAAAGCAAACAAAAACCTTCATGTGAAAGCTGAACAAACCCCAAACATTTGGGATTATTAAGAGCAGATGTGAGCAGAGAAGAATGGATTCACTCATAAAAAACCTGAAATTTTGCCAAGAGCAAATATTTGAAGTCCTATAGTGACAGTTGCTCTCCAGAAAAGAGACGAACCTATCAACATTTAAAATGTGTATACTGGATAGATATAAAATAGATATAAAATTAACAAATGGCTCGGGGATGTCCTTCTGTGTTTCCATTTTAAAACTGCAGAAATCCAGTCAAAAAGGACAAAATGCTGTAAACAGAGCCTGTGGTACTGAGGAATAGGTAATGGGGTAGGGGGGTGCCAAGACAAACAGGCTCCAAGGATTGCCAAGAAACACTGAAAACTAAAAACAACTCGCAGCTCCAGCCAGGGCAAAGCCAACTGCAACAGCTTGGGGGGGTTTATGAAAATATGAATGTTCAAGTGCAAAATTAATGTATGCAAAGGGTCAGATGTACAGAATTTAGGCCTTTGGCAGCACAGGTAGGAGATGTGAGATTTGTCCCTTGGGTATTAAATAGACACCAAAGAATCAGAGATTTAAAAATTATGTCCTTTCACAAAATGTATTATGTATTATTTCTTTCTTTTTATATCATCTATCTATAAATATATAATATTATAAATATTTATTTGCTGCTGGAGAAATGTCCTTTAGGAATAAGTCAGGTTTTGAAAGCACCTCTTTCACTTAAAATGACTTTGACAAGGAGATGCCTTAAGCAGGAAAATGCATCCAAAATGAAAGCACCCAATGGGATTTGGCAGGCCTAATGTAATATATATTTATATAATATATATTATGTTTTTATATATATACAAATAAAAATATTACTGCCTGGCAGACGTGCATGAAACATCTGGGATTTACATTGCAGGAATTTTTAAAGCATTTTATATTAATTATTTTCACAGTGCTGAAAGGAAGGTTGGAGTTGAAGCAATGGTGAGCATTCAAGCTCGTGGAGGCAATTTTTGGGAAAAATACTCTCTGTTCAAGGAGTTTGGGGAAATCAATATTCCTGTAAGCTCCCAAGCTTTAAAAATAGGGAATTTTAAGAAATCCTCCCATGTGTGAAATAGTAGAGATAATTATTTGTGCCAACAAAGGCATAAATAAACTGCAAGGAATAATTACTCCTGAGAAAGGAATGATAACAATTCCATTCATCCCCTAAGCTGTGCATTGGCAGGTTGGGAGTCAGAAGCAAAATATTGCCATGAGTTTGGGAATGAGGAATTGAGAAAATGCTATTTTTGGGAATGATAATTGAGAAAATTTAGACTAGGTCCATGAACACTTTGGAAAAATTGGTCTTTTTAGCCGTCATCCAAATGTCTCCTGCTCTGTGTTGTTCCTGATCAATATTCCTGGTAGATGGATTACAAAAGGAATTTATTAGCCTCAGGATAGAATTGGATAGCCCAACATTCCATCATTCCTCCCTGAAGTCTGCATTTTGGAAAAGCTGGAGGGCACTGAACTCCTTGGGTGTTTTTTCCAGAGGAATCCATAATCACCAAGGTTGGAAGAGACCTTTAGGATCATCGAGTCCAACCATAAAAACACAGCTGTGGAAAACACAGAAAGATCTGGAGTGCAGGGAAAAGGGAGAATCCCTGAGTCTCCAGGAGCTGCCTGTTCAGGCTCTCTCTTTCCTCGGGATTCCTTGAGCCTAACGCCTTCCAACGCCTTGGGATGCAGAATTCCAGCACAGCCAGCAGCTCCTTCCACAAAAAGCAGGCTAAGAGCTGCTGTCCTCTTCCACCATGGGACAAGGTGTCCAGCCACACTGGGAATCCCAGCTGGACAATGGTCACCTAGGTCTGGGAAAGGAGGATTATTAGGATAAAGTCCTCCCTGGGCCATGCCCTGGGCTGGTCCTCCAGGAGATCATCACCAGGTTCCTTCACTCCTCACCTTGTGTGGTATTCCAAAGTTTGTGGCTGATCCCAGGGATTCTCCACAGGGAAAATCCAGATATTATCTCATCAGCCTGGACACTGCTATGGTGGTGGTGGTGGAATCTGTCCTTGTACAAGGTCAGCTCAAGGGCAGAACCTCCAGCTCCACAAAAATCAAGCTCACACACTGATGTATTTGCAGTTTGAGGCTAAATTCCTCCTGAATCCCAGCGAGATGGAGTTGGTGGTAACGCACTGGGATTGGTCTCAGCAGGCATTGCTGAAGATGTCCCTTCATGTCTGCAACACTCATTGAAGAGGATGGTCACAGTTTAGGACAAACCCTCCCTGTGCCACGTCCTGGTCTCCCAGCACGGCCATCACCAGGTTCCCCTGGTATTCCAAAGTTTGTGGCTAAATCAAGGGATCCTCCACAGGGATAACCCAAATATTATCTCATCAGTCTGGACACTGCTATGGTGGTGGTGGAATCTGTCCTTGTACAAGGTCAGCTCAAGGGCAGAACCTCCAGCTCCACAAAAATCAAGCTCACACACTGATGTCTTTGCAGTTTAAATTCCTCCTGAATCCCAGTGAGATGGAGTTGGTGGTAACACACTGGGATTGGTCTCAGCAGCATTGCCTAGGATGTCCCTTCATGTCTGCACACTCATTTCCTACTCCCTGCCCATGGATTTTCTCTCCTCCCTCCAGCTGTGTGCTCCAGCTGCAGAGGAAATGAACTTGCTGTCTTTTCCTAATGACTCAAGGTTTTATCAGCTTTTTTGGGGGGTACTCTTTATTTATTTTAGTGTGATCTCTGTCAGCATTGCCTAACTCCTGTGAAGGGTTGGGCTGTGGGTTTCCTTACAGCCATGGGCTCGGGAGGAGCCAGCTGCTGTCTCTGGCGTGGCCTCGCACACGGAATTCCGCGATTGCAGCATCCAGTGGTGCCAACTCATGCTCCTGGTGTTGCCTCCTAATCCTGGAAATTGCTGCTTGCACAACTTGGCTGGAAATGGGTTCATGAAGTCTGCATTATTCCGTCTTCTTCTGAAACACTGCTTGGAGTTTCTCCTCTAGGTGGTCCCACTCAGCATCTTCCCTAGGGAATGCCCTGCTGGAGGTCTGGGCTTCCAAAGGAAGCGATCCCAGCTTTCCAGCCCGATGATTTACCGAGTAAATTATTTGCTGTGGGTAACTCACACGTTCCTCTTCTCATCATCCTGTGCTTCAGATATTTCTTTATTTCCTGTGCCTGTGAGCCACTGTCTCCTTCCCAGATTATCCTGGTGTGCGTGGGTTTTTTATGGAGTTGGAATTTCCCTTCCTTTACTTCTTTTTTAAAGTCTATTTCTCTCCTGTCTCTCTGAGTATGAAATAAAATGGAATAGCCAATCACATGGTAACATCACTCCATTAAAGTAGTTTTTACACGACTGTGGCCTCAACCTGCTTTTTACACATTTATTAGAATTCCCCTTTGCTTTGTTCACACACTTGGCAGGCTGTGACTGATCACATTTCATTTTTACAACATTAATTTGTCTTTATTTTTCATGCTCTGACTGTGCTTCTCTTAATCTGCCAGTTTGAGAGCCATTAGAACACTTCACTCCAAAGTAACAATTCCAAAGTCAAACCAATCCCCTTCAGTGAGATTAATTCCATTGTACAAATACATCCACGAACTCACGTTCTTGTAAATCAACACCACATCCAAAGTGTCAAAAATGGACCAAAATAACCCAACTAATTGCTCTTAAACATTCCCAGTCATTCTGAGGCTTCATTTGTGAATGCAAAACACAACTTCCCTGTTATTTGCAATAGAATTGGTTAATATTCCTCTGATATTTATCTGGCCCAGGAGTAAATATTATTAAACACCACACCAGGCACTGTGGAAAAAAAATATCAGCGGGATAATAAATGGAAAATTATATTTCTTGCCACTTGAAGATGAAAAGGTAAAACAAGAATTCTTGCAGCTCTCACAAAATAAGTGAAAAGGATTTCTTTTCTCAGTGTGAGGAGTTTTTAAGCAGCACCAAAGTGCCCCGGTGGGGTGTGAATTACTGCATTTAAAGATGGATATTCATGAGCTTACAATTTTAGGCAAACTTTGCATTGTCACAAACCCAGTGTGGCTGGCTCAGGTGACAAACTGGGGTTTCCATCCAGGCCAAAAGCCGGATGGAACTTCAGCCTGAATTCAGGATCTTGGAACGAGAGGATCTTTGAGATCCTTCCAACCCAAGCCTTTCTATGATCCCATGACCTCAAAATATTCAAATTCAGCCACAGAAAAACTGATCATCAAAGCTTTCCTTGATACCATGGCCACAATGGACTACCCTAATGAAAATTAGATTAATTTTTGTTTCCTTCTGTTTTATTCCAGTTTTCCTATTTTTTTTCATGTTCATGCTTCCATCCTGGTGGAACATGTGTGGAGTTTGATATTCAGTGGTTTGCAGACCAGATCCAGGTTTTTTCCTGGAATCCCAGCCCAACTTGAGCAGATTTCCAAAGCTCCCCAGCTGGCAGTGTCACCCCAGAAACTCCATTCTCTCTCTTCCCTGAATAGTAGCAGCTGCGTCCTATTAAATAAATCAATATCCCAAATTTAGAGCAGGGCGATGAGAGCACAATGAATCATCTTTCTCCAAAAGCTGTGTGATACAAATTTACCAAAATTTACCGCCTGTGGAATATCCGAGGCTTTGATGCAGGATTCCTCCTGCCAGCACACTCATCCTGGGAAAGGTAATTCCTGAGGAATTCAATATATTTCAATATATCTTCTTTCTTTCCATAACTGCTTTTTACCCTACTTTTTAAAAAGTTTTCTCCTCCCTAAAACTTAATCAGTTTTGTGTGGTGAAATAATAAAAACACAAATTCATTCAGTGAATTTTAAGGCTGTGAATAACATCAGAGTAGATACTTAATGTTGAATTAATGTGAAACTTTTCAGATCTAAACCAGACAATCAAGGATTAGGAGCCACTTCTTTTAGAGCTGGACACAATAAAGTATCTTCAGCCAGAATCAGTGCCATAAAAAAACAGAGTTTAAAGAAATCCTGTAAAAATAAAACAGTTTTTAGGAGTTGGTAACACTTGGAAATGAGCTGGGCTGAGAGCTGGTGGTGCTTTATCCTCATAAGGTGCTTTATGTACATGAGTGAAGGGGAGAAAGTGAAATATGAGTGCATCCAAAACAGTTCAGCTCTGGGTTATTTTGGGAAAAAGTGGAAAAAATTAAAAGGGAAAGGGTTAAGAAGGGAAAGGGAATAGAGGAAAGGGAAAAGGAAAAAAGGAAAGGGAAAGGAGAAAAGGGAAAAGGAAAAGAGGGAAGGGAAAAGGGGAAGCTGCAAGGAGGAGCTGCATCCCCTGAACCAGTCAGGGTTGGTAAGGTGGGAGATGAGTCTGGAATGTCAGGATACAGGGAGAGACCCCAGGGTTAGCCAGGACTGGGGAGTGGGCTGAACTAAACCAGGGCTGTTAATGAACCAGCACACCCAGCTCTCATTAGCAGCTTCTCAGAAATGACCTTTCCTCACCACTCAGAGCTTTTCCAGGAAGTGTCAAGGACAAAGCTCTGGATCACTGGGATTACTCTCCTTCCTAGAAATATCTACACGAGCAATTCCCATGTTTTATCTTGCACATATACACTTTTTAATTCATCTCAGCTGCACCATGGCTCTCCATTTAGGACTTTGCTTGACACTTTGAATGTTTCTTTCAAGAAGAATGGATTGTATAAAATAATTTTTGGGGGAAAAAAAGGGGGGTGGAAATGTCACAACTGCTTTCAAAAATAATTTCTAGAGACTGAGGCACTTATTTAAATATTACCAAAAATATTATCTTGGTAGTTTTCATTCAGAGTTATAATCTTTCAGAAATCCTGCTGACTACAAAGTTTGGCAACAAACAGAAAATGTGTTGTGTTTTTTTTTTTTAAGAGGATCATGGAATTCCAGAGTAGTTTGGGTTGAAAGGGACATTGAAGACCATGGGCAGGGACACCTTCCACTATCCCAGGCTGCTCCAAGTCCTGTCCAACCTGGCCTTGGGCACTTCCAGGGATCCAGGAGCAGCCACAGCTTCTGTGGGAATTCCCTCCCAATATCCCATCCATCCTTTCCCTCTGGCAGTGGGAAGCCATTCCCCGTGTCCCACAGAATGAAAATTTTGTCAGGCACATCTCCACACCTGCTCTCCTGCTTTCCCTGCCCTCTCATTTCCATCATCTCAGCACAAAACAGGCTGCACTTGGAATTTATTCTGCCTCAATGAGCCACTAATCCTCCCTGCAACACCAGCAGTGCCATTTGCAGTGAGTTTAATCCATTATTTCATTAACATGCAGTGATTTTCCAAAGAACAGCAACGGGATCCAGGCCTGCCAATGTGCATCTCAGAGGATTCCTTCTGCATTGTTTGCTTTCAGCAGCAGAGCTGGGATTCATTCCTAGCCCAGGGCATTGCCTCACAGCGCTGCTTCCCTGGAAGCACACAGCCCAGGGAAGCTGGAACACCCCCAGCTCCTGCTGGAACCCTTCCTGGGAACCACAGAGATTGGTAAAGAGCGTTCATTTCATCCTCCTGCTTGGGTTGGGAAGGCAATTGCAGTTTGTGAGGCAGAATAAATTCACCTAAACTCAGGGTGTTCCTTGTCAGGTCTGTTTTCCTCCTTTGCCTTGCTAGAAATAAAAAGGGTTGAAAAAAGGATTGGGTTTGTGCTGCCTGTTGAAAAAAGGATTGGGTTTGTGCTGCCTACAGTGTTGGCCCCATAAGACACAATCTGGAACCTGTGCTGGGTCCCCTGTCCCTCCTCAGAGGAGACTGAAGCCCTGTCACCCTGAACTGAGTTATCCTTCACCCTCCCTGAGATGGAGTGGAGTTCTGACCCTCCAGGATGAGCTGGAGTGGAGAAACCAGCCAGCTAAAGCCAGCTCGATTCTGGGTTAACCTTGAGGCTGGTTCATTTCCCAGCCTGGGCTGGCTGCATGAATACTCAGCGGAAACAGGGAGTTGAAGGATTGGAAACTTCTTGAAGGATCCATGTGGTTTTGGAGTCCCGTTGACGTCAAGGTGTGATAACTCCAGATTTTGGTGCCTCAGCAGTGAGATCCAGAACTCATATCCTGATGGATTTTCATGCTGCTTTTTGAAGGCTAAGTTATCACCTACAGAGCACAATAAATGGATGATCCCAAATCTGCTCCTCAATGCTGGAACAGCACTAAGGACAGAAAGATTTCTTTGCTTGCCTGAGGTCTGTAGGGTTTTTTCTCAGTAATTTAGTTGGGAGTCCTGAGGATGGGAGGTGGTGCAGCAGTCACCACAATTGTCCTGCCTGTGTGAAAACTGCAGCTCCTTAAAGAAGAACCTGGACATTTATTTCCTTTTTCCCAGGTACTAATAAAATAAAAAAGCACCACAAACTAAAAAAGGCCAATTTTCCAGACTGAAAATCCTGGAGATGAGCAGGGAAGACACCACTAATCCCCAGGCATCTAATTTCCATTTACTTTCCTCTTTGAATCTGTTGTAACTTTAAAAGAACCCAAATTTTCTCCCTCTGAAGGAAACTCCATGAGATTCTTAACTGAGCTACTGTGAAACAGTTTTGGCACCAACAAAAGGTACCTTATGGCTGTGAAACTTCCTCCAGCTTAATCAGAGTATCTCTTGCTGCAGATGAGTCCTGATCATGATTTTTGTTTCAAGTTTCCAGTTCAGCTTCCTGGGCTCGTCCAGAGTTTTTCAGGCTCCTGAAGAGCAAGTTTGGAATCAATGCAGGCAGCTCAGAGAGTTGTAAAGCTTCTTATACTCCATGCTGTATTTTACTCCTTGATTTTCCCCTTTGGCAAAACTCCTCAGAGTTATGAAATCCACACTTTTCCCTTTACTCTGCTCCACATGTGGTTAACACCATAAATCCACAACACCCAGAAATGCACTAACATATCAACTCCAAGGCAACCCCATTTCAGTTCAGGAACTTGGCCCAGGTCAGCATCTCCAATAAATTTCCTTTACCAAACAAGCACAAACACATTGTTCAGCTCAAATCCCAAAGCTGGCCGTGTAACCAGGCTGACGTTGCTCGTTCCCTGGAGTTCGGGGAAATAAAGCTCCTTCAGATCCCAACATGAGCACGGTCACTGGAGAGCAGCCCACCACTGTGACATTTGAATCTGAAAATCTGCAGGGCTTAGGTCATAACAGAACCACCTCCTCCTCCCTGGCTACTCCAGCAAACCTCTCCCTTTTACTCATTGGTAACCAACTTTGTGTTTATAAAGCAATAGTAAACATTATTAGCCATTGTCAAGGCAGAAGATAATAACAAAACCAATAATAATAAACCCTCAAACGCAGGGTCAGAGTTTAATCCACTTATCTGGAAAAACAGATAAGGACTTTTGAAGCTGCCATAACAATCGCGCTGTGGGTAAAATTCCTAGTGAATCTGGTGGCATGAGGTGATCACTATCCAAGCAGGGGGCAATCCAAGATCCCCTTTGTGGAGCCAGTGAAAACAAAAATTCTGAAGCCCTTAATTTGGCTGCTCCTGCCAGACCTCCTCGAGTGTGCTCACAGAGCCCAACCAATTCCACCAAGGAGCTCCGCTGTTATCCAGCTCCGTCTGCTTTTCCTCCAAAAGCAGAGTCCACATCTGCAAAGTGACAAAGTCAGCATTTACACTTGCCCCAACTATTTGGCATATTTTGAATTTTTGAGGATTAATTTCGTGAACAGTCCGCGCTGTTTGACTGCAACCCAGACAAAATCCTTCGGCCTATGAGTACAAGTCTGTTTGCAATTTTGAGGGGAACACACTAAAAGATCCGTCAGCTTAGTTTGAAAGGAAACCTGCAAGTAATATACTTCATTTTTCTTCTTCGTCTGGGATATGGACTCTTTCTTTTAGTTATCTGTGTGGAATCATGGAATGGCTTGAATTGGAAGGGACTTAAAGATCCCATTCTATCCCTGCCATGGCAGGGACACCTCCCACTGTCCCAGGCTGCTCCAAGCCCCATGCAGCCCGGCCCTGGGCACTGCCAGGGATCCAGGGGCAGCCCCAGCTGCTCTGGGAATCCCAGCCCAGTCATGAATTCCCAATTCCCAATCTCCCACCCGTCCCTGCCCTCTGGGATTCCCTGTGTCCTGTCCCTCCAGCCCTTCTCCCCAGTCCCTCTGCAGCCTTTTACCCTCCCTTGGATGAGAACCAAGTGCTTTCTCTTCCTCAACACGACTAACACCACTTCCTCAACACCACTGAAATCCAAGGGGGTTGATTTTTCTCAGAAACCTCTTTAGAGGTCAAATTTCGGTGACAAGCCGACACTCGGTTATCCAGAATTCTTCGACGCGTTAATTTCTTGGACTGTGGCATCTCCATCCGCAAGGGCTCTTTCTGTCCAGGATGCTTTTTGCCACAGAACGAAACCACATCCCTTGTATTACACCACGTAATCCCAGAGAATTACAAGTAAATAAATACACAGCCAAACTCAGCAGAGTCCGCTATGTTTGTGCTATTTGATTTCACAGCTGAGCGCAGCCGGGACGGGCGAGCAGCGGCTCTGCCGTGAGGCCATGGCCGCCCTCACGCCCGCCCTTAGGGCGCTGCCCCAGCGCCCTTTCCCCGCCTCTTCGCGGGGGAAAAACGGGGATTTCCCCGTTTGCTCCACATTTGTGCCCGTTAGCCTCAGCGGAGTTCGGCTGAGGGGCAGCTCCTCCCTTAACTCCGGCAGCTCCCCGGTGCGTGAGGGGGCCGGCCGGGCCGCGGCCCTTCCTTCCTTCCTTCCCGCCCCCGGGCTGGGAAGCGAAAGCGAAAGGTGGCTCCGGGACGGCTCCGGAGGTTTTGAGGAGCCGCCGGCAGCTGCGGCAGCCCCGGCCGTGCCCCCCAGCCCGTCCCCGCTGCGCCCCCCAGCCCGTCCCGGCCGTGCCCCCCAGCTCAGTGCCCGGAGCCGAGCGGTGAGGGGGGCCTCGGGTCCCTTGGAGGAGTCGCGGGTAAACCAGAGAACAACTGTTGTTCATTTCTGCTTTCACTTTCCTTTTTTTCCCCACAGAAAACTGTACAGAAGTCTCTGAATTTTCGCTGCCCGATCCAAACCAGAAAGGGATTCTGGGATCCAAAACCTCAGTTTCAAGCCTCTGAGTGAAGGTGGGGTCGCCTCAGAATCAAGGTGAGGATTCCCAGGTGAGAGGGTCAGAACTGCCTGGATGGCTCGGGAATTTGGGCTGCTCCCGCTGGGATTTCAAGGTCAGGCCTGTGGAGTATCCAACTGGGAAAAACGCCAATCGCTTGTTTTTAAAATTTTAGAAGTTTAGTAGTAATAAAATGGTTGTAAAAATAGTAATACAGTTAGAGTAATAATAATTTGGACAATTTGAATTAGGACAGTATGAGACAATAGAAACAAAGAGTTATGGACGTCCGGGTACCTTTTTCTGGGCAGCATAAATCCGAAAAAGGACACACGCTAACAAAGGATTAACCCTTATAAACAATAGCCTGTTGCATATTCATACATCTCATACATGATGCATAAATTCCATTCAAACTCAGGATTCTGTCTGGGCAGTGTCAGCTTCTTCCTCATAATCCTAAAGGCGTCATCCTGCCCGAGTGAGGCAGGAAGAAGTTCATTTCTCCTGATAATGGAGCAATAAATTCACTTTCTCTGAAAGATTCAAGTGTCCTGTGACTGCTATCACAGTGTGAGTCCTTTCTTTAGAGAAAAAGTATTCTACATAGCATAGTTTCTATTTTAACATTTTGTTATACCCTAAAACTATGTTTAACACACTACTTAAGAGAATTAATACAGCATTACTTTCTAACACAACACATATGATATTCATTTTAATATTTGTGAAAAGCCAATAATAAAATATGCATTTTTCACATAAGCTAAACCTTAGAGGATCAAACCTTGCCCTGACAGCCACAGATTGGCTTGGAAGCCTCTGTACCTTGGCATCTCCTCCTGGTCAGCGGCCTGGGAGATTGCCCAAATCCCTTTTTTATCTGTGTCCACAAAATGCTGTGGCAGTGGATTCCAAATTTTAAATTATGTGCTGTGTGAATGTGTTTCCATTTGTGTTAAGCAGGTTTTGTAGAATCCTAGAATGGTTTGGGGTGGAAGGGACATTTAAACCCATCCAGTGCCACCCCTGCCATGGACAGGGACACTCCCACTGTCTCGGGGTGCTCCAGCCTGGCCTTGGGCACTGCCAGGGATCCAGGGGCAGCCACAGCTGCTCTGGGAATCCATTCCAGCTCCTCCCCACCCTCCCAGCAGGAATTCCCTCTCAATATCCCACCTGAATCTCCCCTTTCCCAGTAGGAGCCATTCCCTGGCTCCTGTCCCTCCATCCCTTGTCCCCAGTCCCTCTCCAGCTCTCCTGGAGCCCTTCAGGCCCTCTCTGAGGTCCCTTTTTCTCCAGGCTCTCAAGCACAGAACACGCAGGCTGTTCCCAGGTGTGTAACAGCACAGAAGTGGCCTAAAGGGAAGTACAGAACTACCAGAGCAGCAAAATCGAGTTGTGTGCTGCAGAATTCCTCACATCTGCCTCTGGCTTTTATTTCCTTGTAAGGAAGGAGGCTTCAGATATCCAGGATCTGTCACTTTTGCTTATGGAATTACACATTTGTGTTTAAAAACTCTTCCAGCTTAGCACAGCTTCTGGTATTCCTGATACTCTGTTGCATAAAAACTCCCCAAACGATACACACGATGTTGTAACTTTTTTCCTGGTCCCTCAGGTTTCCATGGATTTTACCAGCCGTCCATTACCTCTACAAGACAATGGTTTTGTAAGTATTTCCTGATGTGCTGCCTGGGAGTGAAATCTGTATTTGACTTTTGTATCTCTGACTGAAGGTTTATGCTCCCACTGCTTCTGCTTGTCTCACCTTCTTCCACCCTTTAATACTTGGGACATTCCCCATTTCCACCTCCTGTTTCCATGGGGAGAATCCCATTCCCAAGGTTCTGCATCACAGATCCTCCCAGAACTTTCTGTCCCGCCCCTCTTTCTCATCTGTCTTTGTGGAGGATTTTAGGGGAATTTCTCTTTTCCTGGGATTCAGCTCCAGCAGTGCACAGGTGGTTTGGGTGGGACTTTCCCTGGCCTTTCTTGTGTTTTCTTGGTTATTTTTTTCCTTCTTTCAGGATGGAAACTGTTGTGTGAAGCCATTTTTTTAGTAAAAAATCCTTTTTGTTATTATCTTCCAGCTGTTGGCACGTGCATCCTTTTTATTTCCTGCACTCAGTCCCTGGAGTGAAGGAATATTTTTCCCATTGTAACTAAGACACAGATGGGTATTTCCCTCTTGCTTAATTTGAAACTGGAAGAAATACTTTCTATTTTGTCATTTTTAGAAAATACCCAGCATTATCAAGAGAACTGGCAAGATCATCTAATTCAGATCTTTTCCATGGATTATCTAATTTAGATCTTTTGCTATGCCTAAATTTCATGGTTCCCATTCAAGCTTTCTGTAATCTTGAGTAAAAAAGGGAGAGAATATTTCAGCAGATCTTTTTGGATTTTTTTTTTCCTGCAGAACATTGCAGCCATAGAAACAAAACAGAACAGAGATTTTCCCTCTCTTTGGGCTTTGTAGTTTCTCTGCCCCTGTGAACTTGTGCCCTGAATTTCAATTCTGAAATGGTTCTTTTATCACCTTCCTTGATACTACCTTTTATTATCCAATCTCCCCGAGCTTGGAAGATTAAAATCCCATTTTCACTTTTATTTTTCTTTTTATTAACACCTCCTCCTGGAGGAACTGCTGAGAAAGCACAGAGCTAAACATTTGTGGGTTTGAGGGGCTTCATTCTGTGTGGAAGAACATGGAGACAACTTGATTCATTATTTAGCTAAATATTCACCTGTGCATTTTAGCAGTTAGATAATTAGCAAATAATAATGGCTGGCCAGTAATTTGCAATTTCATTGATTTTTGTCCTGTCCAGCCATTAAAATAATTCAGCAATTTGACCTAAGTGAATGATGTTTTAAATTTTTTTTGGTTAAACTTTTTAATTTTTTAAAGATTGTTCTAGAATTGTTCGGGGTGTCTCAGTTGTTGGCCAATGGAGGAGAAAACCAATGTGTTCCTCTTCCCTCTGCAGAGTATGGTACCCATTGTTCCACCTGGGACATCCCTGGAAGTAATTGATAACCTCAAGGAAGATCTGAGGAAATGGAAGGCAAGTTCTGTAAAGCACATGGAATCATGGAAATTTGCTAAAATACAAAGAGTGGTGCATCCTTCTAAAATCAGATCAAATCCCCCACATTTATAACACCTTGAATTTGTTCTGTTCTTCCAAGCTTTGTGCTTGTGTTGATGGCACTCTTGTAAGTTGAATATTTACCCAAAGTGTTAAAAATTACTTAGTACAAAGGGCTTACTCAAGGTTTTCTTTGTTCCCCTAGAAATAAACCTTTAAAACATTGAAAATCTTCTTTTTGCTCGGCAGATGAGAGTTGAAGACGCTCAAAGGGTAAAAGCTGACCTTATTTCCTCCAAATCAAGAGCAGAGGCCGAGTATGACAGAGCAGAGAAGCAGCTGACAGAGCTGAAGGAGCAGGAGAAGCAGAGGAAGGACAGAATCACCAACTGTGAGGTGTGGAGGGAGCTGGGGGCTGGGAAAATGGGAGCAACATTCCCAGTTTCCCTGGCTTTACCAGTGTGCAGCTGTACTGGTCAAATGTTCCACGTGTTTTTTGCTGCACTTCAGTTTTTCAGTGGCAGGCAAAGAGACAGTGCAAGAAACTGAATCTGTTTTGGGATGACAAAACAAAAAAAACAAACAAACCTGCCAAAACCAACTTTCCTCTTCCAAGGTTCTCCCCTACGGATGAGTTTCAGGTCTGGGTGAAGGGGATGAAGCCCAGTGGGGTGATTCCACTGCTTTGCCAGCTCCCTGTTCTGTGAGAGGTCACAGTACCCAAAGGATCAGCATTTCTTAAGTGCCAGTGAGCTGGGCAAGAGCCAGGGCCTGTCTGAAGAGGGTTTTTCCTTCTAGAACTGCTTGGCTCCAGAACCCCTTGGTTCATTCCCTCAATGTTCCATGTGCAGGAACAGCAGAACGTTCCACAGGCTGCCAGGGAGGTGCTTCCAGTGAGCTTTGGTGGATCACTGATGAGAAATTACAGCTTCAAGCCATTACACTATAATTGATAGCTTAAACACACTCAGGTCAGGGGGAGATTTTCTGGAAGCTGATTTTGGTTCTGTAATCACAAAAGTGTGGGTTTGTACCCAGGAAAGGTCATGGTCACCATCTGGCTTTGGCCTCCAGCTGATGGGAAGTGCTCCAAGTGTCTGCAGTGGTTGCTGACTTCCCAGGAGCCACCTTGTGATGGTGGCTGGCTGGAGCTGACAGTATCTGCTCTGCTTCCTTCTCATCCTCTCACATTCCCTGTCCAGGAAATCCTGGATTTGCTCACAGAGCCTTGTGTCCAAGCAGGATTCCTTGTTCTGGAGGAATTGTGGAGCAGACAGGAGGAAGGAGAAGGACATGAAGAGGGAAGAGTAGCAGCATGGCAGAAACTGCCCAGATGTTGCTGAAATATATTTCTGTCTTTATTTAAGTGTTTAATTTTGCATTTCATCTTTTTGGCCTGTAGCAGGAACTCTTGCTGCTAAAGCAAGAAAACACTGAGCTGAAAAAGGAGATTGAAAAGCTCAAAGAAGACCTGAAAGAACACAGTTCCCAGGATAATCCGGTAAAGGAGGTGGAATATTTGGAAATTGGTCTTTTAGGAGGGCAGATTTTTATTTTCAGAGAATGGTTTGGGTTGGAAGTGCCCTTAAATCCCATCTCATTCCAACCCCAGGGATACCTTTCCCCTATCCCCAAGCCCCATCCAGCCTGGCCTTGGACACTTCCAGGGATCCAGGGGCAGCCCCAGCTGCTCTGGGAAGTTGAGCCTCCCCACTGAATCTGTCCCTCTTAAAGGCTGCTGGGGCCACTTGTCCAGCATTTGAACCTCTAATGAAATAAACCTGAAAGTTTCTTATTTTTCCTGGCAAGCCAGTTTGAAGCAGGGAGAGGATATGGAAATAAATCCAAGAGGTACTGGAAGTGGGAGAGGAATGAAAACAAGCAAACATTGATTAAATGGAAGGCAGTGGAATCAAAGATATTCGTAACATTGGTAATTTACAAGTTTTCTTTCTCTTGTGTCAATTCTAAAGTTGGAGATTAAAAAGAAGGTGGCAGAAATGCAATTGAAGTTCACTCACCTGAAAGAGATGAAGGATGATGGGGCAGATGTGGATATGGACACCCACTGTATCTTTGGGGTGGCCACAAAAACCCCCTTCAGACTCAACCAGAGCCAGGCACTGCTGACTTTTGAAGATGAAGAAGGTAGGATGTGTATTTTAATTATAAAATTAATGTCTCTGATGTATTTCACCTGGTGGTGGTGTGGTTTTCCCCCAAGGGTGTTTTGAATGGGACAGGAAAAAAATCTTATCATATTTTATACAATAAGAGCATCTTTCATCAGCTTAAAAGTTCTACTAGTCCCACTCAAAATCTATTTTTATATGTATAATTAATTAATATATTTGCTATATTTATTGTATATTATTTTAATAACATTGTTTATTGTTCATTGTTATTATTTAAGTTGATATAATATTTTGTTATTATATTATTTGGCCTACATAAAACCACAGAGATTTTATGGAAGTAGACATGGATGCTTGGGATCTGGTTGCCTAATTATTATTAATTTCTCCTTTGCTGATGCAAAGGGAGATTTTTTTTTTAAGAGACTGGGGAATAATTTGGGATTTATAATGATTAAACAAAGCTTTCCATATCTGATTTCCATTAGTTGCCCAGAAGCTGACAAAGATGAGCAAGCACTATGTGAACCTGGACAACAGAACAGCAAATGTGACAGTGAAGCCTTTTGAACTTGACATGGGATTCCAGTTTGAGGTAACAGCTGAAATATGCAACTCTCAAAATCTGAGCTTTTTCAAAGCTTTAGGTTCTTTTTTTTTCGGTGTTTTCAGTCACAAAGTGCAAAAAATTTGATATTTTTAGCTCCATATCACTGTCTCTGGAAAGAAGATCAACGTTTCAGACATACCTGAGCTTCCTATTCCTGAAGAATGGATGAGAGACAAACTTGAGCTGTATTTCTACAAAACTGAGCAGGCAGAAGGAGGAGGAGAAATAGAAAAAGTGACCTACAACAAGGGGTCTGGGACAGGTGTCATCACATTCCTCAAACCTGGAGGTAGAGTCTGGAGTATTTTCTTATCTAAATTCAGGCCCAGTTGTCCATCCTGGGTTCCATTCTGGGGTCACCACTGAGTGTTGCAAACTCTTCCCACAGGGAGCTCATGGATCCCCCAGAGGTGTGGGGAAATAAAGCAGTTTTTCATCACATCCTTTTGGAGCAAACACAACCTGCTCACAGTTCGTGAGCTTTCTTTCAGAACTTTTCCCAAAAAACCTGTTTGTTTTTTTTCCCTCTGCATTGCCAGACACTCATTCTGCAAACAGCAAATCAGGAAGATGAGTGTGATTTTAGCTCCTGTTGCAGGACAGTGCAGCTGGACAGGCATTTCTGTTGCCCAGCTGGATGGAATTCCATGATCAATTCCACATCCACTTGGAGCAGCTGCTTCAGATTTATTTCAGAGCTTTGTGGGCATTTCATGATTTTGCTTTTTGTTTTGGAAGTGCCAAATAAACTTTTTGCAGAATGCACATGAAGAATCTACAGGTGTGCCATCCTACATTAGCTGGATGAGCCTGGTCATTGAAATGTTTATAAAATAGTGGTTCAATTATATTAAATAATTAACTGGGTTTTTTTTTTATTATTATTATTATTCTCTTACAGCAAGCTACAACTTTGTGCGATGTACTAAATACCCTTTCTGTGCAGAGGAAAAGTGGTTCACCATTTCTGTCTCTCCACACTTTGATTTCCACTTGAGGAATTTTCAGGTAAAAGAATCTACTCCAGGCTGATAGAACAGATAAGTGGGAAATAGGAGGATGGGCAGAATTTTCCCTCCTTTTGTGTGAAGTTCCCAGCCAGTGTGGCTGTGAAATAGGCTGTTGAGTTCATGTGAAGCTGCAATTTATCTTTAAAGGGTGTGCTTGTCTTTCCTTGATGGAATTATCTCAGCACTCCCCACATGGCTGTGCTGGGCTGTTTGGGAAGGAGGTTAAGCACAAAGCTCTGCCAGGATCCCAGAGTCCCAGCAGATGCAACATTTGCTCATCCATTCCTTGATTTCACTCTTCCATTCAGCCCAGATTGTGAGAGCTGCCTCATCACACTCTGCTTCAGGAGGAGATGGTGATCAGGTCAGAATTGTGTCTGTAATTAGGCCTTTGTAATTAAGGCATGGGCTGCAGTGTGCAGGACACACAGCTGGTATGGGGCATGTCCTGGCAGGGATTGTGTGGGGTGGTGCCATCAGAGATCCCCAAATCCAGAGTGTGGCTGCATTAAGGAGTGCAGGATACACCAGTTAAGGTGTGGGTTTGGAATCATGGAACCACAGAATCTCCTGAGCTGGAAGGGACCCACAGGATCATGGATCCATGCACAGACACCCCAAAATCCCACCCTGGACATCCCTGTCCAAGCACTCCTGGAGCCCTGGCAGCCTTGGCAATGTGTCCGTTCCCTGGGGAGCCTGGGCAGTGCCAGCACCCTCTGGGGGAAGAGCCTTTCCTGAAATCCATCCTAAATCTGCACTGGCCCAGCTCCAGCTCTTGTTCCTCTGTTCCCAGAGGGCAGAGATGGGAGCTGTCCCTCAGGAGGAAGCTCCAGACTGGGATGAGTCTCCCCTCAGCCTCCTCCAACAAACCAAGTGCCCTCAACTGCCTCTCCAAGACCCTGCATGGCAGTGTGAATCCAGAGCCTTCATGGCAGTGTGAATCCAGAGTCCCAGAGCCTTCATGGCAGTGTGAATCCAGAGTTCCAGAGCCTTCATGGCAGTGTGAATCCAGAGTCCCAGAGCCTTCATGGCAGTGTGAATCCAGAGTTCCAGAGCCTTCATGGCAGTGTGAATCCAGAGTTCCAGAGCCTTCATGGCAGTGTGAATCCAGAGTTCCAGAGCCTTCATGGCAGTGTGAATCCAGAGTCCCAGAGCCTTCATGGCAGTGTGAATCCAGAGTTCCAGAGCCTTCATGGCAGTGTGAATCCAGAGCCTTCATGGCAGTGTGAATCCAGAGTTCCAGAGCCTTCATGGCAGTGTGAATCCAGAGTTCCAGACCCTTCCCCTTCATTGGAGTGTGAATCCTGTGTTCCAGACCCTTAATGGCAGTGTGAATCCAGAGTTCTGCTCTTTCCAGAGAAATTTCCACTATCTAAAGTTTTCACCTCATCAGAGATCCCAACTACACCTGAGCAAGGAATTCAATTCCCATCTCTCCCAGTTCCCTTGAGTGCCCAGCTGCTGTATAATCCAGGTTTGTTTTTCCTCCCCAGCCACACTGCAGGGTTTCCAAGAAAACCATTCTGCTGAAAGGAGTCCCAGAGGTGGAAGAGGATGAAGAAAGTGTGCAGGACATGATTGAAATTCACTTCCAAAAGCCAAGCAATGGTGGGGGGGAGATAGAGAAAATCAAATACATCTCCAGAGGAGCAGCCTATGTTTGCTTTGAGGAGGATACTGGGAATGCCAGCTCAGAAATCACAGGGGACTCATGAGGTTTTGTTCCTCAGGGATTTCTGTAGGTATTGTGCTTTAATGCTCTGAAATTGATGCTGTAGCAAAGGAATCCTGCCTTCCTGCTTTGTCTCATGGCACTGGCTTTGCACAGGCAGTCAGCAAAACTCCCTGCCTGTGTTACACATTAAAGGCACAGACCAAGCCTTCAGCAGCTCCTGAAATAGCTCACATTTTCTGCAACTTTGCATATTTTATACCTGGCAGATTTTAAAATACTCCAGAGTGGGATGAGTGGATTATTAATTACCTTCTGGATACAAAAGCCATATTTAATCCCAATCCAAGCCTCCTCCCAGTCCTGCATTGTCAAGTGCCAGAGTTTCAGAAGGTGGCTCTGAGTGCCACCAGAACTCAAACAACTGAAAGCATCCTGTAATTTCATAAAAGCCACCTTATCAAATCAGTGAGAGAATTAAAATAGAAAATGGAAAGAATAGAATAGAATTAAAATAGAAATTAAAATAGATGGAATTAAAATAGAAAAAAACCCAAGAAATTGCACTTAAGAAATGCCCTGGCATTTGCTGCCTTTAGCTGTTCATAGCCTGGTTTACTGTTTGATTTTAATACTCGTTTCTGCAATTAAATTTTCCTAATTTTTGTTCATGATTTTGGTAATTTTAAACTATTTCAGCCAAGGATTGAGCTGATGCTGTACCTGGTTTTGTAACAGTGCTGCTGAACAGCCCTGAGGGATCTGGTGATCCCAGGCTGGGGCTGGGAGGGCATGGAAAGAGTGATTTTCCAAGGAGCAATGTTTTTCCTTTTCTGCTGTTATCCTTGGAAAACAAAACCTCCTCTGACTTTGCACTTTTGCCATCCTTGGGGGCTGAAATGGTTTGGCCCTAATAGTCTTGTCTCCAAACTAAGATGAGCCTGACATTTTAAATAATTTCTTTTTGGGGTATTTGACATCTTGATGTGTAGGGAAAGGAGAGGGAATACCTCAGGGATTATTATTCCAGACAAATTTAACTGGCAATGGATAAAAGCTGAATATGGAAAGTTAAAAGGTTGCAAACACCAGAGTTTATTTTGAATTTGCTGTTGGGTGAGATACATGTGACTGTAGCACCTCTCACTGTTTAGGGCATGTAAAGGCAGGGATTGATTACCTGACCGTTGTAAAAGAATAATAATCACTCCAAACAAAGTAGTGCTGAAGAATTTCCAGAAATTGTGCACTTTTGCACTCTCAAAAACATGCTAAGACCAGACACCTGAAAAAGAGAGGGGGAAAAACCTGAGAAAGGTAAAAAATGTCATGGATTTCAACTGTATCTCACTGATAAATATTGACAAGTAAATCATTAAAAAGGAAAAAGCTTAAAATTCTCATAAGGTGTGACTCATGAGGAGTGGTGAGAAGCTGCAGGTTTTAAAGCCCAGAAAACAAATCAGATTTTTACACTTTAAAGACAATGTCTGTAAATGTCTTGCTTTTGTCCCTGATGAATTATGGCTTGTGATGATTACCCTGTTAAATTTTAAAGCAGCAATGGTGCTTTAAAGGCTGGAAACTGGTTTTAATGATGAAAAATAAGAATAAAGTGTCAGTGATGTGTCTATAAATGTCAGTATCCTTTTTTCCTCCCCGCTGGGGTGACTTTTCATTGGGCTGGGAGGTTTTTATTCCCAAATTACACACAGGGACATTTCCCAGCTGCAGTGTTCACCCCAACATCAGTGTCCAGCCAAACCCGGGGCTGTTTGGGGCCACAGGAGCTGGGCAAGCGCAGCCTTTGGGGTGCCAGGGGGGATTCCCTGGCCATGTGGGACAGGGGGAAGGAATTCCTGCCTGGGAGGGTGGGCAGGCCCTGGCACAGGGTGCCCAGAGCAGCTGGGGCTGCCCCTGCGTCCCTGGCAGTGTTTGCTGTCCCTGCGTGTCCCTGTCCACGTGTGTCCCTGTCCATGCATGTGCCAGTCCATGCGTGTCCCAGTCCACACGTGTCCCTCTCCATTCTTTTCATGTCCCTCTCCATTCCTGTCCTTCTCCATGTGTGTCCCTGTCCATGCATGTCCCTGTCCATGCATGTGCCAGTCCATGCGTGTCCCAGTCCACACATGTCCCTCTCCATTCTTTTTATGTCCCTCTCCATTCCTGTCCTTCTCCACGTGTGTCCCTGTCCATGCATGTCCCAGTCCATGTGTGTCCCATTCCACACATGTCCGTTTCCATTCCTGTCCTTTTCCACATGTGTCCCTGTGTGTCCCTGTCCCTCTCCACACTTGTCCTTCTCCCTTGTGTCCCTCTCCATGTGTGTCCTTGTCCACGTATTTGTCCCTGTGTGTCCCTCTCCACGTGTATCTCTCTCCATGCATGTCCCAGTCCATGTCTGTCCCTCTCCGTGCATATCCCTCTCCATACCTGTCCTTCTCCACCTGTGTCCCTGTCCCTCTCCATGCATGCCCTTCTCCCTGTGTCCCTGTATTTGTCCCTCCATGTCCCTCTCCGTGTGTATCTCTCTCCATGCATGTCCCAGTTCACACATGTCCCAGTCTATGCGTGTCCCTGTCCATGTCTGTCCCTCTCCATACCTGTCCTTCTCCAGGTGTGTTTCTCTCCCCGTGTGTCCCTCTCCCTCTCCATGCACGCCCTTCTCCCTTGTTCCTTTTCACGTGTTCTTGTCCATGTATATGTTCGTCTCCGCATGTCCCTGTCCCTGCCTATCCCTGTGTGTCCCTGTATATGTCCCTGTAAATGTCCCTGTCCCCGCGTGTCCCGGCACATCGCGGTTCCCGTTCCGCCCCGCAGTTCAGCCGGGCAGGGCGGGCCGGGCCGCGCTGTCCCCGCCGGGCTGGGAGCGCCCCCAGGGGCGGCGCCGCCGCTTCCCCGCCGCTTTCGCTTTCGTTTCCCCGCCGGGCCCGCTCGTTCCGAGGCCCTTCCCGGTGAGATCCCTTCCCGGTGGGATCCTCGTCCCGATGTGATCCCGTCCCGGTGAGATCCCGTCCCGTTGGAGCGGCCATGGCAAGTGCGGGGGCCGGGGGGAGCAGGGGCCGCGCACCGCGAGGGGCAGGGCCGGGAGGAGCTGAGGGGAAAGCGCTGGAAAAGGAGTTGGGGACGGACTGGGGACAAGGGATGGAGGGACAGGAGCCAGGGAATGGCTCCCAGGGCCAGAGGGCAGGGATGGATGGGACATTGTGAATTGGGAATTCCTGGCTGGGCTGGGATTGCCAGAGCAGCTGGGGCTGCCCCTGGATCCCTGGCAGTGCCCAAGGCCAGGCTGGACATGGGGGTTTGGAGCAGCCTGGGACAATGGAAAGTGTCTTTGCCCATGGCAGGGCTGGATTGGGATGAGCTTTAAGGTCCTTCCCAACCCAAACCAGTCTGGGATTTGCCAGGAAGTCCCAGCAGGACCCGTTGTCAGCAGAGCTGCTGCCCCATCCCTCCCTCCCCATTCCCGGCCCGTTCCCGGCCCATTCCCGGCCCCTCCCGCAGCGCCCATCCGTGCCTGGGAGCAGCTGCTCGGCACAGACGCGTCTGGGGAGTGATTCAGCACAAACCGTGTGTTCTTGGGTTGTTTTTTTTTCCCCTAACCCCACTAGCAGGCCCGAGTGTTGCTCCCAAACACCAGCTGGGAAGGTGTGAGGGCTGTCTGGCAGCCGAGCCGAGCTCCGGCTGTGCCAGGCGTGAGAAAATCCCCGTTTGCATTCCCTCCGTGCCGCCTCTCGCACGGGCCTCACCGCCTGCTTAATTGGCTGCTGTCATTAATTAAAAGCTCCTGGCTGTCGGAATTTGATGGAGCCTCTCGCTGCGTTTGTCTCCAGAGCCCCAGGATTGTGAGCAGGCATTGCTCCCTCAGCAGCACCTGCTGGAGCTGGGATCGTGTTTTAGGCAGCCCAGGCCCAGGAAAAAACCTTAAGAGAAGTTTAAAGCTAAAGAGAAGTTTAAATCTTAAGAGAAGTTTAAAGAATTCAGATGGGAGTGACTGACCTGAAGTGCAGTTATTGACAGCTCGTTCCCACAAACCAAATTTATCTCCTTTCTTCCGAAAAGTCAGTGAAGTGTTAAATGTAGTCAGTGCTCCACAATGTATGTGCAGTGATATCAAATATCAGAATCAGAGGAAACCACGTTACCAGTGGGACCTCCCAGGTAAGAAGCTGAGATTCAGGGCTCATTTTTCCTGCTTTGAGAAGGTGCTGAGAGGGTTTAAATGGCTGAGATCCCATCTCTACCAAATTTAACAGGGAATCTGCCCCTCCACTCTGCTGGGAATCAATCCCTGCTGAGCATCACATGCAGTTACAATTTTTTATTCTGATGTTAAATATCAGAATCAGAGGAAACCGTGTTACCAGTGGGATCTTCCAGGTGAGAAACTGAAATTCAGGGCTCATTTTTCCTGCTTCGAGAAAATGCTGAGAGGGTTTAAATGGCTGAGATCCCAAATTTAACAGGGGATCTGCCCCTTCCACTCTGTAGGGAATCCCTGCTGAGCATCACATGCAGTTACAATTTTTTATTCTGATGTTAAATATTAGAATCAGAGGAAACCACGTTACCAGTGGGACCTTCCAGCTGAGAAACTTAAATGTAATGCTCATTTTTCCTGCTTTTGAGAAGATAGTGAGAGGGTTTAAATGGCATTTGAAACCATTTTTTAATGCAGGTGCCTGAGGCAGCCTGGCAGGCACTGAGATCTGATTGGGCAGGATTAATTAACCCCTAAATGCACATTGCAAAGGCTCCTAAAACAACTAAAAAACTGAAAAAAAAACAAAACAAAACCAACAAACAAAAGGAGACCGCCATTCATACCATTCACACCTAAAGCCTGAATTTTATCTGATTTGAAAATGAACTTCTCTTGCTACATGGAAGCGACAATATTTATTATATATATATAATAAAAATTATTATATATTATATATCTTAATATAATAAAATGATATTATATAATGATATATATTAATAATAATATTATATAATGATATATATATAATATTAATTATATATTATATCTATTATATCTTCTATATATATATAAAGCAAGAAATTATATATGTTATATATTATATATATTATTTTATATATAATATATAATGTATATTATATATATTATATGATCTATGATACATCATATATGATATATTATTAATACATATTATTATATATAATATATATTATTTTTTCAGACTTTATGCATTCTTAATGGATACTTTCATGTATTGCTTCTTGAAAATACATGTTTCCAAACTTGAAATATGGGTGTGAACGGTGTTTACCAATTCAAAACAAAAGGAAAAAAAAAGGAAAAAATTGCAGAGGGAGTGGGATCCTCTCCAGGGGTGGGAATCTGGGGGTCCCTCCTGACTTTGCCATCTGTGCCCAGGCTGGCAGAGGCATGAGGACAGTTGTCATCGCTGGTGTCCCCGCTGGCGCCCTGCAGGATGACCTCCTGGCTGACCTCCTCACCATCCACTTCCAAAAGTCCAGGAACAACGGCGGGGACGTGGAGCAGGTCACGTATCCCACACGGGAAGCAGGAGTTGCCTATGTGACCTTCGAGGATGCAGAAGGTATTTAAAGGGGTGTATATAAAGTACAGCCGTGCCCCAGGGAATTGGCCTGAGATTGGTTTGAAATTGGGATTTTATAGAAACAGGGGGGGCTGTTAGAATTTGAAATGTTCTGGAGCTTTAATCTGGGTTTGTTTTCAGTCGTGCAGCGTGTTCTGAAGAAGGATCAGCATCTCCTGCAGGACAAGAGGCTGCCCAGGCCCTTCCCCCTGACAGTGACCCGCTACTGCCACAACGTGAGCTCCTCCCTGATGTCGTTATCACTGCTTTCATCGGAGGGATGGGACCCCAGTCGGGCTAAAAACAATTTATGGCTCAGACAAACATCAGTCTCAGAGGCTGTGAGATTTATGGCCACGCAGTCGGCCATAAAAAATGGTCACAAGTTCTTTGTTACAAGGCAATATATAACTTTATAACCCAATGGAATGGTGCCACAAAGTTTATTTTGCTTTTCTAACCTCTCACCTTTACTTACTTCTGCTGCAGTGAATATACTTTTATCCAGTACTATTATATGTGCAGATGCTTCTATTGTAACTTCTCAACTCTTAGCCCACTCTATACAATTAATCCCCTAGGCTATAAACTGTTCACCATCTTATCAATAGTTTCTTACTTACCTAAGTTATTTGAGATGTTTCTTACTTCTTACTTACAACTATAGAAACATAAGTTTGTTATGTTTCTGCTTAATGTCTGTGTGCTTTATTTTTACATCCATCCGAGCTTCTCCCAAGCTTCTGCAGATCAAACCCTCCTGTGTCCACGGAAGTTTCTGTCTTTCCATTTCCCACACCTAATTCATCTAATTATGCCTCATGCCTCATTAGCCCCTCCTTAACTTCTCCCATTGACAATTCCAGGCCTTCCTCTGGGTCACCTCCACCCTCAACATGGCTGTTTTCAGAGATCACTTGGTTTTAGAAGATTTGGTGGAAGAGATGAAGCAGCAGAGCCCGGCTTTGAGTTTTGGGCCTTTGCAGCATGACGGGCAAATTGCTGTGCAAGGGTCCTTCCCAGCACTCCAAGCGCTGAGAGATTTCCTCCTGCTGAGGGCAAAATCCCTCCCAGAGGAGGACAAAAGAGAGAGAAAATCCCAGCAGAGACCGAGGAGGAAGCTGCAGGAGCACAGAGGTGCTGCAGAGACCAGGAGTTCCAGCCGGGATGCACAGAGGGAAAAACGAATGCTGGTTCTGGACACGGATATCTATCACTACATGAAGCGCTTCCATCCCAAGGCTTTGCAGGGAAATGATGTGGTCATTTCTGGTGTCACTGATGGTGACATCACCACGGTGTGCATTGAGAGTGCTGGCAGCAAGGCTGGTACCATACAGGGATTAAAGGCCAAGAAAATGATAGAAAATTACTCGGTGGAGCTGCAGAAGATTTTACGGAAGGAAAGGATCTGCTTCAAGGAGCCCAGCAGAGCTGGGAAGCAGAGACTCAGACAGTTCTGTGAAAGGCTGAGAGCACGCTACCCCAGAGCGCTCATCATCCCTTATGACACCCACCTGGACATTGTGGGCACCTCTGCAGACGTTTTTGGGTTCACAGAGGAGGTGAAGGGGCACTCCAGGTAGGAGTGAGGGCTCCTGGGGTTTGGGTTTCTCACCCAGACTCTGCCTGTGACCCTGTGGCCCTGCAGCTCTCCCTCTGTGGCACTGGGATGTCACTTTGTCCCACTCACGGGCTGGCAACTCTGCACAGGAGGGTGACCAAGCCCGGCCCCCCCCAAACAACCAAATTAAGGTCAGAACAAAAAATCAGTGATTTTTGCATCTTTAATGAACTTGGGGACCTTTTCTGCCCAGAAGCAGCCACATTTCCTTTTGGTACCTCAGAGCATTCTCACACCCCAGCTTGATGTCAAGGAGTACATAGCGTACATAGTGAAAATAGAGATTTTTTTTTTTTTTAAACTGAGTGTGCCAGCCATGTAGGAAACACTGCAGGGAAGTTGTGTGTGAGGTTCTGTGAGGAGGGGACCACAGCAGCCAGGAATGGGGACCTTTTCTGGGCCTTTAGCTGCAGAGGGACCCTTTAGAAGAGAGCTGGGACACCTGGCAGAGCAAAATGCACATGGAATGGACAGGCTTGAGAAAGCCTTGATAATTCTTCCCTGCAGGAAACAGGCAAGTTTGTTTTCATAGGAGCAATAATGGGGTTTTTTCCAGCTGTAAAAGCTTCTGCAGCATCTCCTGACAGCTCGTTATTTAGACATGAAAGTGTGTCCAGAGATTTGATGGGAAAATGTGGGGGCATTCAGACTTTGGAATCAGATTCTGTTTATGCAGATCTGTTTCTGTATCCATTACAAGGGCACAAATGGGGGTTTTTTAAACCAATTTAGAAAATAGCTTTTATTTTGTGATATCTGTGTGTTTAGAATAATTTCTCAAAACACCCAGAGCAGCTTTTCTGTCTGATGTGCAGGGAAAGTTATAGGGGTTTATGCCATTAAAGAAAAGTGTTATCCAAAACATTGTGTCTGTGTTATTTTAACCAAATCCCAGATTTTTGGTTGGAAGCCCAAACCTGAAGCCCAAGAAATGCTCGAGGCATTTTCTTGTCATGGCTGATTCTTCAGTGCAGTGGAGCCAGTGAGAGGTGTTAAAGCACCTTTGTGTATTAAAAGTGTATTAAAATTGTATTAAAAATGAGTGTCAAAGCAGCAAGCTGATGAGCTTAAGTGCTTTGCTGAATTGGGAGAGGGGACCAAAATTTAAAGATTAATAATAATAATAATAATAATAATAATAATAATAATTTCATTTCATCCTCTCCAAGTTCCCCCGTGCTCTGCAGGTTCTCCAGTGGGCTCAGGGATGGGGAATTCTGGAAAACTCCCCCTGGAGCTGTTTGGGTGCATCCCCACAGAGCTCAAGCAGAGATGGGAAGTTTTTCAAAGTTTTTCGACCTTGTCAAAGAGAAAATCCTCTCTGAAGGATAATCCTTTAATGAAATTAGTGCTGTTTTCCAGTGTCCACATTGAGCTTCTCATCTCTTTTTCTGAACAGCCTCATTTTTTTTTAATTTTTTTTTTCCCCCGATTCAGAGCTCTGGTATTTCCTATTTTTTTGCTCCAACCAGTGCCTCTGGTGTGTGTGAGCCCTGGCTGGTTGCTGCTGGCTGAGGGTGGTTTTTGGGTCACTGTTGGCACCTGCCCAGCTGGCAGCAGCACTCCAGGTGTCCTTCAGCTCTGCTCTCCTGCCAAACAGCTCCCCCTTACCCAAGGACCTGCAGTCACCACCCCACAGCCTTGAAATCACAGCTGAATAAAATGTTCCTTTTGAATCCTGCCTCAGCTGGAGCAGCTCCTCTTCCCATTCCCTTTGCCCCACGTCCTTGGCACCCCTTCAGCATTATCCCATTGTTCCCAGGGCTCTCCATCTGCTGCTCTCCTTCCCAGGATGTGCTTCTGGAGACAAAAAGGGCTTTTTTGCCTCGGCTGTTTTGTTTGTGGAGTGCTTCGGAGGGAGGCATCTGGGGAAAGAGGAGCAGGGGAGCTGTTGCTGTGCTCCAGGCCTGATTTTCCAGCTTGGTTTGGGCTGGGAATGCCCCACCTTTGGCCCTGGGATGGATCCAGGGCTGCTGCTTTCTGAAACACAGCCAGAACAGCATCACCAGTGAAACACACATCCCTTCCCTCACCATTCCACAGAAAACAATGGATATTCAGCCAAAACCCCTCCAATTTGGTCACTGCCATGAATATTCCAGCAAATCCAACCAAACAAACCCGTGTTAGGCCTGCTCAGGGATTTGCCAGCTCTCTTTCTCACAGTTATTTTTATGGCAAGCAAGGCTCTGCTGTCTCTGTGAAATTCCACTTGAAAAATATTTGTGTGTGTTGGATAATATCCTGGGAAACAGCTGCTATTCCTGGAGCTATTGGTTGACTCAGGACTCTCAGGTTTGCACATAAATTTGAATAAAAAACTCGCTCAGGAGACCTCAACAAAATATTTGTGCCCTCCCTCACTGCCCTTCGCCAGAAGGGGAGAAATGAGAGTTGTAAAAATACAAAGCCTAATTTTGATTTGAGGCACAACTCCCACTGGAAAATAAATTTAAAAATTACTTTAAAAGCAGCAGAATGTGAGCTCAGTTCCTGGCAGCACCTGGTTACAGTCAGTGGGAAAAAACACCTTAAAAACACCCTAAAAACAGTTTAAAACGCATTAAAACCACAAGGATTTGAGGGACATCCCTCAAATCAGGAAATCTTGGCCAATTTGGAGGCCAAAGCAATCTCCTGGCTGTGCTGAGGGGCTGGGGGAGGTGATGCAGCAGGAATGATTGAGTGGAATCCTTCAGCATCCCTGACACAAAGGGCTGCTCCTGCAGGGAGGGAGGACAAAGCCTCCCCTATTCCCATGGCACCTGTGCATCTCATTATGCAGGAAGGATGGAGCCATTCCTGCGGGAAGGAGGGGTTTCCATGAGGAGACAAAAGCCCTTTCTGAAGGTTTCTTGTCCCCAAAGGTGCCCCTGCCACCTTTGAGCTGCACTCAAACTTTGTGGGTTTGCTCCACTTGCAAAAGATCTGTCGCATCTCCTGAAAAATTGCAATCCCAGAGGAATATTCTGAATAGGAATATTCTGCTTTTGAGAACCGTGTGTTTTGTTTAAAAATAACCCCCAGAATCCTGTGGAAGAAAAAGAAACAGAATTAATAACAATTATCTCATTATCTGAGGCAACTTTCACACCCACACCTTCCTCAGGCCACGCTGGAGACTGGGAAGCATCCAGCCCGGATGAAAATGGGAATATTCAGCAGCTGGGGGTGGCTGGAGAGTCCCTGCAGCCATCCAGGGGTGGATCCCAGCTGGGGAGAGGAGATGGATTTAGCAGGGATCTCCCTTGGTTGATGGAACAAACCCTCGTTCCTGTTCTGGTGCACATCTTGTGTGGGAGAAAAGCAGCTGGGACCCTGCCCAGGGGGGCTGCAAATGCTTGGAAAACCTGGGAAAAGCTTGGAAAACCTGGGAAAAGCTTGGAGAATCTGGAAAATGCTTGAAAATGCTTGGAAAACCTGGGAAAAGCTTGGAAAAGCTTTCTGATTGCTCAACCCTTCCGAGGTGCCTTCTCCCTCACATCCAGGGTGGTCGGTGTCCTGGGATCCATGGCTTGCATCCAGTTTAATTCCAAATAACTCCTTTGGGCTCATTCCCTTCACTTGCTGCAGACAGCAGTGAAAAGTCCTTTCCCACCCCTCTCTTTTAAATTAGAGGAACCCCATGGGTGTACTGTACCACCTTCACCTAAATGGGAGGATGGGAGTCTTCCCTGGTTTCTGCAGCAGCTGCCTGAAGATAACCAGGCACCCTGGCCAAGGGGATGAAAAATAAGCATTAATTTTAATTATGATTTAAAGCAAACCAGAGAAGTCGAATAAGACTGCACAATTCAGGGCTGACAGCACCTGGTCTGCTTGTACTTAATTTTTCCTTAGTTGTAGGAGTTGTAGAACATCTGCTGGAAAACAAATCCCTTTTTCTACTTCCCCAACACAGCTTTCCTTTGTCTCCTGACACCCATTAATGACCTTTGAAGAAATCTCCAGAAAGGAACTCAGTTAAGGAAAAACACCTCTGCAGGCAGCAGCACCAGTGCTGGGTGTTGCATTAAAAGCAGGTTCCAGGTGCATTTTCCCTGTCCTTTGTCATGGGAGCAGTGGGGATCAGCACCTGCGGGAAATGAATTTGTAGAGAATTCTCTTACGGTGTGGCAAAAGCTGACAGGCCAAGAAGCACTTATAATGTGTTGTAATTAAGAAATATTTGGCTCCTGGATTGTGCTGGTGTGAATCCTAACATCTGTATTGTCTCACCCTTCTCATGAGACTGAAAATGGAATAGAAGTTTTTAAAACGCTTCTCAGTTACCCCAGCTCTGGGTCAGAAAAGGGCTTAATCCAACAAGCACCTGCCACCCACAATACCAAAAGGGAAAAAAAATAGGATAAAACACTGGAAAAACCAAATTTCTGTTGTGTTTGCACAGCTGGAATAGTTTCATCCTCCTGAAATCCGTGGATAAAGAATGCCAGGGGTGGGATGCACAAATGGCATCCCGATGGGATGGTGCAGGAGAGGTGGTGGGATTACTCCAGGCTGGGATTTCCTCAGCTCACCCTGATGGAGCAGGCTGGGCTGTGTGTGCTGGAGCTGCTCACCCCATTCCCCGTCCCCTCTGCCTGGTCCCTGCGAGCCCCGAGTTGTTCCTTTTGGGGTCACTCTGGGCTCTCAGCTGCTGCTGGACACGGGGACAGGAGCCGGTGCCGGAGCCTGTCCCATCCTCCTGCTCCTGCCAGCTCGGCGACACAAGAGGGAGCCAGGTGCTTTGGAGCCGGAATTCTTTGGAGCCAGGTGCTTTGGAGCCGGAATTCCAAGGTGTGCGCCGGGTCCTGCCCTGCTGCGGGAGGGGGAGAGCCGGGAGCGGGTCCTGCTCCAGCCTGGGGCATCCTGCGGGGAGCCCAGCACTGCTCACCTTGCCCTAGGAGAGATTTTGGGATCAGGTCCTGCTCCCTCCCGATCTCACCGACCTTTCCCTGGGGGAGATGTTGGGATCAGGTCCTGCTCCATCCCCAATCTCAGCTCACCTTGCCCTGGACGACATGCCGGGATTGAGTCCTGCTCCATCTGATCTCACCTCACCTTTCCCTGGGGGACATTTTGGGATAGGTCCTTCTCCATCCCAATCTCAGCTCGCCTTTCCCTGGGAGAGATGTTGGGATCAGGTCCTGCTCCATCCCAATCTCAGCTCACTTTTCCCTAGAGGAGATTTTGGGATCGGGTCCTGCTCCATCCATCCCAGTGCTCTGGGAAGGCAAGCTCAGCTCACCTTTCCCTGAAGAGATGTTGGGATCAGGTCCTGCTCCATCCTGGGGCTGTGGGGCACCCAGCTCAGCTCACCTTTCCCTGGAGGAGATGTTGGCATCAGGTCCTGCTCCATCCCCAATCTCAGCTCACCTTTCCCTGGAGGAGATTTTGGGATCAGGTCCTGCTCCATCCCAATCTCACCGACCTTTCCCTGGGGGAGATGTTGGGATCAGGTCCTGCTCCATCCCCAAGCTCAGCTCACCTCTCCCTAGGGGAGATTTTGGGATAGGTCCTGCTCCATCCCGATCTCAGCTCACTTTTCCCTAGGGGACATGTTGGGATCAGGTCCTGCTCTCATCCCAAGCTCAGCTCACCTTGCCCTGGATGACATGCCGGGATTGAATCCTGCTCCATCTGATTTCACCTCACCTGGAGATGATGTTGGGATCAGGTCCTGCTCCATCCCAATCTCAGCTCACTTTTCCCTGGGGGAGATGTTGGGATCAGGTCCTGCTCCATCCCAAGCTCAGCTCACCTTTCTCTGGAGGAGATTTTGGGATCAGATCCTGCTCCATCCCAAGCTCAGCTCACCTTTCCCTGGGGGAGATTTTGGGATCAGGTCCGGCTCCATCCCGAGCTCAGCTCACCTTTCCCTGGAGGAGATTTTGGGATCAGGTCCTGCTCCATCCCAAGCTCAGCTCACCTTTCCCTGGGGGAGATTTTGGGATCAGGTCCTGCTCCATCCCGAGCTCAGCTCACTTTTCCCCGGATCTGTTTCCAGCGGCTCCTTCCCACCTTTCCCTGCCCAGGCTGCTCTCCCAGCCCCTCTTTTCGAGGCCCTATAAACCCGAATTTCACGCTGAGACCGTGGGTGTCTGAGAGGAGCAGGAGCTGTGATTAATCCCTCGTTAAACACGGTGTAATTAAACACGGTGTAAATTAAACGAATCCCGTGCCAAATAAACCCCATTGTCCCATCCCTGGAGCCAGGTGAGCTGGGAGCACGGACTGAGAGGAGCTTTAGGGTCCTTCCCACCCCAAACCCCTCCTCTCTCTGTGTGGGATGTCCCTGTATCTCCCATTGCTCTGATCCCGGCTTATCTGGGCTCCCGATGGCTCCTAAACCCCTCCTCCCATCTCTCCAAACACGGATTTTGGAGGGGAGACACCTCCAGCTCCCCTGCACTGAGGAATTGAACCCTTCCCTTCTCCTCCAGGCTGCACTCAGTGGCACCAAAACTGCCACTTTAGGCACCCTGAAACAAAAATTTAAAAATTTAAAAATTCAAAAATTTAAAAATTTAAAAATTTTAAAAATTTTAAAATTTAAAAATTTAAAAATTTAAAAATTCAAAAATTTAAAAATTTAAAAATTCAAAAAATTTAAAAAATTTTAAAATTTTAAAATTTTAAAATCTTCACTTCCACTTTAATGAGGATTGTGCCAAATTTTTTTCCTGGTGTGACAACAAAAGCTGCTCCTCTCCTTAATGTTGCAGATAATTGTGCCTGTGCTGGGAGCTTCTGTGCATAAAATTTCATCTTCACCATCACCTGGGTGCTTTTATTTTCTAGCAAAAAGCTCTTGTGTGGATGCAAGCAGTCCTGAACAAGTGGAAATTTTAATTCCCACACTAAACCCTCCCTGAGAGGCTTTTCCCTTTTTCATCTGTTGGATGAACATCTGGCCAGGAGTGAAGGTTTGGCATTTCTCTCAGAATCAATCCCCCAAACTTTCTGAATAACACACTGAGAGTCCAGCACCTGCTGTGCCAGCCCAAAAGAGAGCAGAAGGATTTTCCACCGTTAATTCCTGGCGTTGACAGGCCTGGAGGGGCTGGAATGGGATTTCCATAGGGGAAAAACAGCCTGGAGGGAATGCTGGGATGTACAGAAATTCCTGCAGGGAAGGGGGCTCATCTGAATGAAGAAAAAAGCAGAGTTTAACTCAGACATGGTTTAACCTGAGCTCCCCAAACCACACAAAACCAGGGCTGGAGATGCTGCTTCGTGCCTGCTGCAGGATTTCCCCACGCGTGGAGCTGCTGGAGATCAAACCAAGATAAATCAGCTGCAAGGGAGAGGAAGCTGAAGATGGAAAGATGAGGAAAACCCACAAAATAATCTCATTTTAACCCTCCTGAAGTCACAGCAGAGCAGCTGCATTGATTGAGCTGCTGGCTCTGCTGCTGTCCCCCAAGTGTCCCCACGTCCCTCCCATGCCCAGCCTGCTCTGCACCCCTGTGTGCAATGCCAGCAGCCTCAGGGATATTTGAAGCCTTGCCAATTTGGGGCTTGTGAAATTTCAAGCTGTTTTTTAAAATTATTATTATTTGTTAAATATATATATTTTTTTTTTTTGGGTGCTAAGTTCTCGGTTTTTTAATGTGAGTAACCTTGAAGAGCTCCCAGACTTGCAGCGCTGTCGTGGGAATCACAGATTGAATACCTAATCAAATGAGGCATCCTCAAGGATTATATTTGAATTAAAATAAATTAAAATTAAAATATTTGAGAATTGTGGGTGGGCAGGGACCTTAAAGCTGATTTTTTTCCAACCCCTGCCACCTCCCGCTGTCCCAGAGTGCCCCAAGCCCTGCCCAGCCTGGCCTTGTTTTACCTTGGCAGAATTTCCTAAGTCATTGTTCCTGAAATAATTCTGGGTTTTGGTGAGGATAGGCAGCTCTTCTGAAGGATGATTGGTCCCCCTTTGGAACAGGTGATTTTTTTGCCTTTAACTCTGAATTTTGGGGATGCTGAAGGGGGCTGGCATTGCCTCTCCTGCCTGTGTCACCTGGCAGGGACAGGGTGCCAAGCTCCCCACATTCCATGCACAGCATTGCCTGGCATCTGGGACTGAGAAAATGCTTTTAAAAATTATTATTATTATTATTATTATTATTATTATTATTATTATTATTATTATTATTATTATTATTATTATTATTATTAATGGTAATTATCAATACTAATTATTATATAATAAATAGAATAGTTATATCAGAAAAGTATAGTAATTACTATAAAATTATCAATAATAACAATAATTATAAATACTATTATAATTATTAATATTTCTATTAACGATTGTCACCTATAATAATAAATAGAAATATTAATGATAATTATATTATTTATCTATAATTTGTATATTTATATGAAATAGACATTATTTTATATATTTTATTAATTTTTATATTTTATATTTTATATATTTATATTTATTTTTATATAATATTATTATATCCACCTGAATTCTGTCCTGTTCCTCTGGAGTAATTTCCCATATTAACATGGAATTTGGGCTCCTGGAATAACAGGATTTGGGCTTCCAGGGATTTGCTGCTGGGAAATTCTGGTTCCACCTAAATTTCATCCTATTTCTCTGGAGTTATTTCCCATGATAGTCCAACATATTAACATGGAATTTGGGCTCCTGGAATAATAGGATTTGGTTTTCTAGGGGTTTGCTGCTGGGAAGTTTGGGGTTCCACCTCATTTTATCCTATTTCTCTGGAGCTATTTCCCATATTTACATGGAATTTGAGCTCCTGAAAGAACAGGATTTGGGATGCCAGGGGTTTGCTGCTGGGAAATTTGGGTTCCACCTGAATTTCATCCTATTCCTCTGAGTTATTTCCCATGATAGTCCAGCACTTTTACATGGAATTTGAGGCAATGCCTCAATGGTTTGGAAAAGTGAGCATTATGTGAAACGAGCGTAAATGTTCTGCGTCTGCAGAGCCGCCAAAGTATTGGAATCTCTTCGTTATTTTATGGATTGAAAAACGGAGGCAAGGAGGGCAAACGCTGGCCCGGGGCTGCCCATTCGATCGATGGGAGGACAAACGCTGGCAGCGGCACGGAGAGGTCGGGCCAGGGGAACGGGAGCGCTTTGTCCGGAATTCGGGCACCGCAGGACGCCAGAGCCCGCACGGAGTTGGTGTCCCTGAAGTCCCCGTGGTGCTGAGCTCCCTGCCCTGGGGACGCGCCCAAACCCCCAAAATCCGGTGTATTCCCAGCCTTCCAGCTGGAGAGATCAAAAACCTGGGAATGAAACCCATGGGAAACGGTGGCACTGTGGGGATCTGCTGTGGAATTCCAGCCTTGCTGGGCCAGTTTTTCTTGCAGCATCCGAAGCCCCGTGGATGTGGCGCTGGGGACGCAGAGGAGCTGGCGCAGGCGGCTCTGCCCACGCAGAAACGGCCCCAGGGGTGCCCGGGCACAGCCCTGCCGAGCCTTCCCTGCCGCTCCATCGCCTCTGAAACACCTGGAATTCCCAAACTGAACTGCCTGGAAATCCCAAGTTCCCCTTTAAAACGCCTGGAATTCCCAAATTGAACTGCCTGGAAATCCCAAGTTCCCCTTTAAAACTCCTGGAATTCCCAAATTAAACTGCCTGGAAATCACAAATTCCCCTTTAAAACGCCTGGAATTCCCAAATTAAACTGCCTGGAAATCCCAAATTCCCCTTTAAAACGCCTGGAATTCCCAAATTAAAACCGCCTGGAATTCCCCTTTAAAAAATGCCTGGAAATCCCAACTGAAAATGCCTGGAATTCCTAAATTAAAAGCCTGGAATTCCCAAATGAAAATGGCTGGAATTCCCAAATTCCCCCTTTAAAAACACCTGGAAATCCCAAACAAAAATGCCTGGAAATCCCCAAATAAACCGCCTGGAATTCCCAAATTCCCCTTTAAAACGCCTGGAATTCCCAAATTAAAACCCCTGGAATTCCCAAATTCCTCTTTAAAATGCCTGGAATTCCCAAAAGAAAATGCCTGGAAATCCCAAATGAAATTGCCCAGAGTTCCCAAATGAAACCCCTGGAATTCCCAAATGAAAATGCCTGGAATTCCCAAATTCCCCTTTAAAAAATGTCTGGAAATCCCAAATAAAAACTCCCGGGGTTTCCAAATGAAACCCCTGGAAATCCTGAATGAAACCCTTGGAATTCCCAAATGAAAACCCCTGGAATTCCAAATGGAACCCCTGGAATTCCCAAATTGCCACGAGGAAGGCTCAGCGTGGCTCCCTGGCGCGCAGGAAACCATGGCAACCCCTCCTTTGAGCATCCCTGGCCTGGTTAACTCTCCTAAACTCTTCCCAGGCTGGTTTCGTTCTTTCCCCTCCTGCTATTTTTGTATATTTCCATTTTTTGGTGGATTTTAAGAGCCCTTAAGGGCTGAGCTCTTTGTCCCAGTTGCAGTTCTGAGGCTCTCTTGGACAACTCTCACTAAAATTCCCGGGGTGGGAATGAGCTTGGCTTAGCACACCTGACACCTTTCTGAAGCTTTGGGACGGGCTTAACAAAGCTCAGACTAACAGAGGAGCTGAGGCTGGGTTTTTTCTGGGAGCCCTCCCCTCCCACCACTCAAGTATTCATTGTCTTAAAGGAAGATATTGATATTAAAGTGAGAGGAATGGTGGATTTGTCTTTCCAAAAGACTGGGAGGTAAAAGCAGCACTGAGGGATAAAGGAAACCATGGGAAGATTCCACTGATTGATGCATGGAAAAAGAGATTTGCCTTTACAAATAAACTGGGGGTTGGCTGATAAACGAAATTGGGCATTGAAAGATGAAAGAAACAATGGAGAAGGAAAACCCCTAAATTCCATAAGAATTAAAAATGAAAAGGGAGGGTTATACATTATAGGGAATCTTTGGTATTAAATATCTTTGGTATCTCAAGTACCTCAGAAATGGGGAAAGAGAGAGGGAAATTGGGATAAACAGGAGGCTGCACCCTCCAAAAATTGGAGAGACCCCAGTGGAAATGCCCCATGGCCTCTGCCTTGATTGGAATAAAGCCAAAGGACTCCTCTGGCTCCTGTTTGGGCACAAACCTCTGGTGTTTGTGGATTCATTTTCCTGACAAAAGGAAGAGCAGTGAGAGGAATGGTGGATTTGTCTTTCCAAACAAGGTGTGAGTCTGCAGGTCGATAAAACCAGCGCTGGGAGATGAAAGAAACCATGGGAAGGATTCCACTGATTGATGAATGGAAAAAGAGATTTGCTTTACAAATAAACTCTAGATTGGCTGACAAACGAAATTGGACATTGAGAGATGAAAGAAACAACGGGGAAAACCCCATTAATTAAAAGGGAAGTTTATACATTATAGGGGAATCTCTGGGATCAGGTGTTCTGGGAAGTCTGAACCTCTCAAGAACCTCAGAAATGGGGAAAGAGAGAGGGAAATTGGGATAAAAGGGAGGCTGTGTCCTCCAAATATTTGCCTTTACAAATAAACTCTAGATTTGCTGATAAACGAAATTGGACATTGAGAGATGAAAGAAACAATGGGGAAAACCCCCTAAATTCCATAAGAATTAAAAATGAAAAGGGAGGGTTGTACATTAGAGGGGAATCTCTGGGATCAGGTGTTCTGGGAAGTCTGAACCTCCCAAGTACCTCAGAAATGGGGAAAGAGAGAAGGGAAATGCAGCTGGGAAATTGGGATAAACAGGAGGCTGCACCCTCCAAAAATGTGAGAGACCCCAGGGGATGCCCCATGGCCTCTGCCTTGATTGGAATAAAGCCAAAGGACTTCCTCTGGCTCCTGTTTGGACACAAACCTCTGGTGTTTGTGGATTGATTTTCCTGACAAAAGTGAGAGGAATGGTGGATTTGTCTTTCCAAAGCAGCTGTGGGGCTGCTGGGAGGTAAAACCAGCACTGGGAGATAAAAGAAACCATGGGAAGGATTCCACTGATTGATGAATGGGGAAAAAAAGAGATTTGCTTTTACAAATAAAATCTAGGTTTGCTGATAAATGAAATTGGATATTGAAAGATGAAAGAAACAATGGAGAAGGAAAACCCCTAAATTCCATAAGAATTAAAAATGAAAAGGGAGGGTTATACATTAGAGGGGAATCTCTGGGATCAGGTGTTCTGGGAAGTCTGAACCTCCCAAGAACCTCAGAAATGGGGAAAGAGAGAAGGGAAATTGGGATAAACAGGAGGCTGCACCCTCCAAAAATGTGAGAGACCCCAGGGGATGCCCCATGGCCTCTGCCTTGATTGGAATAAAGCCAAAGGACTCCTCTGGCTCCTGTTTGGGCACAAACCTCTGGTGTTTGTGGATTGATTTTCCTGACAAAAGGAAGAGCAGGAAGGCTGAGCTGAGGAGGGAGATGCTCTCTGACTCTGCAGCCCCTTTTTTTGGTGAATTCCCCCCAGGAGCAGTAATCCCCCTGCATTCCCTGGTGATGGCTCCAGCTCTCCCAGCTCCCAGCACATTTAGCTGCCTGATCTCGGGATTGCTGGGAAGACTCGGCTGGATGTCAGGCATAAAAGCTTAATAAGTGACATACTTTACATTTTTTCGGTGCAATCGAGTCTAAAAGCTTCCACTCAGTTCAAATTACCAGAGGTAATTTCAACACAGCTGTCAAGGCTTGGTGGGTTTTTTTTCTTTTCCTTGGTTTTGGTTTTTGGTTTTGTTTTTTTTTTCCTCCTGGAAATGGGAGCTTTTCCCAATGTGCTTTTACATTTCAGGGTAATTTCTTTGTGTGCAGGTATTGCAGGGAGAGGTGAAGCCTCACTTTCTGCTGGGAGGGGTTTTTTTGGTGTTTCTGTCACATCCCTGCTGCTGGAAATGATGCCCCGAGTTCATCATGGGGTGGATTGAACTCTGATCTCCAGGGCTGAAACCAAAAGAATTCCGTTAAATTCTAAAAAAAATCTTTAATTTTTTCCTGCCCAGCGAGGAGCTGCAATCCCTGGGATGGTCCTGGATGGGTGCATGGAGCACTCCCAAATCTGTATTTTGAGGGGAAATGTATTTTGAGGGAAAATTCCCCTTTAAATTGCCTGGAATTCCAAAATTAAAAGACCTGGAATCCCTCACACCTGCTCAGGTGGAGGAAAAACCCAAATTTCAGGGCCTGCAGCTCCTGCTTCTTCTTCAGGCACGGAAAAGTCCTTCGGGTGGGTTTGGGGTGACAGAAAATCGACATTTCCATGTGAACAGGCGGGGCTGAGCCATTCAGCCCGACAAAACCAGTCCTTAACCCCGAGTTTAAGCTTAAACACTCAGCTAGACCCGGCCTTATCAGCACTGACTTTTAAATATTCCACTTTCTTCGGGCAACCGGGGTGGTTTTTTGGGACGCTGATGATCCTGGAAAATCCCCCTGCTGCACTTGCGGGGTCCTGCTGGACCCCAAATTCCATTTCTGACACGATCCAAGATGCTTCATCATCCCAAAATATTTGTCTCACTCTTCCAAAGGAAGAATGGGGAATTTTATTTCTGTTTTTTGGGTCGCTTTAGCTCTGGGGAAGCCGTGTTTGGGTTGCCTTGGGGCAAACTGGGGGTGCTGGAGCACCTCTGGGGACAGGGACAGCTCTGGACCCCAATCTTCCCAAATTTCCCAGGAACTCAGCAATCTCAGCAGCTCCTCACCAGTCCCCTCTGCAGGATCCCACTAAAAAAAAAAAAAAAAGGCATCAAATAATCCTCCTTAAAATGATGATAGAAACAACTTTTGAGGGTTTTAAAATGATTTTTTTTCCCATTTAGATGAACCTGATCCTCCAAGCTGTGCTGGGGACAGCCAGCACCAGCCCAGAACTTCACCCCCTTTTTTTTTTTATGAACTTGGTGCTTGATTTTGTTCATTTCTAATTTTTTAAAAATATTTTGTTTGTGTTGTTTTGCACTCGAAGGCAGCCCCTGGGTGCTCAAATTCCCCTCTGGGATTGTTCCAGACCCTAAGGGATGGGACACTGGTCCCTGCAGGGACCCCAGGTTTGAGTGGCCTTTGCAGCATCATCCTGAGACCCGAGATCCCATCCCGGTTTCCATCCCACTCCCTGGGGAATGGAAAGGATTTTGTAAGGAAAGGAATGGCAGGGATGTGAAAATAAGGGATTTTCTCCACAGGGTGGGAAAATCCTGGGTTTGGTGCCAATCCTGCCCGTGAGAAGTGAATTCCTGGTCTTCCAGCTCCTCCTGAGAGGTGAGGAAAGGAAAAGTGCTGCCCTCCATGGGGTAAAACCTGCACAAATCCCAAACGATCTCCAGGGGGAATTTCATTCCCTCACAAAACCCTCATGCAAGAAGACTGGAAAGACACAGATATGTTTCAAATATTGATAAAAATAAGCGTTGAAACAGGAAAAAGAGGGAAGGGAAAGCATGGGAAGGAAATTATTCCCCATATTTAGCTGAGTGGAGTGGGAGAGTGTGAGAAATGAATTTGTGGAGAGTTTTTAAAGCCTGATAGAAGGTTTCTATAGTATGGATTTGCATGTAAAATTTGAGATAAGAAACGTGGATTCAGAAATATTACAGCCTCGATTTCCTATTGGCAGGAAGGGGGGAAAATGGGAATTCTGGTTGTTTTTCCTGGGTTTTTTCCCCAGCAGACAGAGTTCAGGAGCCTTGTCCCGTGCACACACCTGCCTTGGTGATGACAAACTGATCATTAAGATTATTTCTCATTCTAAAAATAGAATCCCAGGCATGCATCCTGTCAGGTGGATAATGCTGGGATTCGCACGGCTTGACACAAAAATGACAGAGCTGAGGATTCAAAACTTGCCAGTTTTGTTCTGCTCACTGCTTTAAATGATTTTTTTTTTTCTTCTTCACCTTTTAAAAATCTCTTTTTCCTGCAGTGGAGAAAATCCCACAGTTGGTTGATCACCAGTGGTGAAACCAAAAAAGTCTCCACAGCACAATTATGCTCCTATTTTTGGTTTTTTTGGGGGGAGAGCAATTATTTTTTGTTAAGGAAAAGTTCCCAAACATCTCTGCCAGCTAAAATTTAAAACCCAAAGAGCATGAATAGAAACTGCCAATAAGTGTATCTATATATTTATATATTTATATATTTATATATCTATATTTATACATTTATACATTTATATATTTTTATATTTTTATATTTTTATATTTTATATATTTTATATATTTATATATTTGTATATAACATATATAAAAATATAAATATATTCTATGTTGTTATATATTTCATATATTCAATATTTATATATTTATAAAATATATCTATCCTATTTATATTTTAGAATTTTAATATTTCTAATTTTAATATTTTTATATTTTTATATTTATATATTTTATATATTTATATATAACATATATAAAAATATAAATATATTCTATGTTGTTATATATTTCATATATTCAATATTTATATATTTATAAAATATATCTATCCTATTTATATTTTAGAATGTTAATATTTTTAATTTTTATGTTTATATACTTTTATATTTATGTTTATGATGAAGAGAGTAGCTAAAACATGATATGAGTGGAATGTATGGAGAGAAAAGGTCTTGAAAGAGTGAAAAATTTCTGTATCCAGGCTTTGTTGGGTTAGAGATTAACATAAAAGTTATTCAAAGGATCCAGGGAAAGGCAGCTTTTAGAAATGTAGCAGAAATTTAGGATATGTAGGAAGTGAACTTGAAAAGAAAAAATAGCATTTTCTGTAAAGTTTTGTTGGCCCTGAAATGAGAAATTCGGAAATTTGGAGGATTTGACATGTAGCTTTGCGTAAAAATAAAAATGTTGAGGATTCCAGATTTAGAAAGGGAAAATAGAGCAGAAATGTGCTCGGAGAAATCCTGGGAGATGAAAAGGAAGGGACGGGAAAAGTGGAAGTGAGACCCATGGAGGGCCAGATGGAGGCTGGGATCACAGTAATGGGATTAACAGTGATTACAGAATCGAGCAGAAATCTCATTTGTTGGGTCCTGACCTCTGAACCCAGCTGGGGGAGGTTAGAGCAGCAGGAAATTCCCTTGCAGGATTTTTGGGAGCAGCCCTGGATGGGGTGGAAGGAATTCCTCCTCTTCCAGAGGGGCAGCAGGGACGGGGATGGGCTCCAGATCCCCCTGAACAAAATCAAATTCTGCCCAAATTTCAAGCCCGGCTGTTCGTTGTGGTCCTGTCGGGGTGGGGAGAGGGGAAATAAATATGGAATTAATATGGAATTAATAAATAGGGAATAAAAATCCTTGGAAGCTGGGGCTCCAGGACTTGCTGCCCTGGGAATTGCTGGAAATGAAAGTGTGGAGGGGCAGGGAGAGCTGGGCTCAGGCTGCCCCAGAGAGCCTGGGAATGATTCCTGAGAGGATTTTCCATCAGGACAGGATGCAGAACCTTCTCAGTTCCTCAGGAAGGCTTTTCCCCCCTTTTCCCCCCCTTTTTTCTCCTTTTTCCCCTTCCCACTCCCTCTTTTCCCCTCTTCTTTCCCTTTATTCCTGCCTTTATCCTTCATTTTATTCCCCCCTTTTCCCACCTTTACCCCCTTTTCTCCTCTTTTTTTCTCCCTTTTCTCCCATTTTTCCTCCTTTGTTTCTCAATTTTTCCTCCCTTTTTCCTCCCTTTCCTCCCTTTTTTTTCTCCTTTATTTCTCCATTTTTCCTCCCTTTTTTCCTCCCTTTTCTCCCCTTTTTCCCCCTTTCCTCCCTTTCTTCTGTGCCATCTTTTTTCCCATTTCTCCCATTTTTTCCTTCTCTCCTTTTCCCTTCCTTTCCCCCTTTCCCCCTCCCTTTTTCCCTATTTTCCTCCCATTTCCCACCTTCCCTCCTTTTCCCTCCTTTTCCCTCACTTTTCCCCCTTTTTCCTCTTTATTTCCCCCTTCCCCCTCTTTTCTTCTCTTTTCTTCCCCTTTCCACCCCTTTTTTGTGCCATTTTTTTCCCATTTCTCCCATTTTTCCCATTTCGTCCCCTTTTCCTACCCCTTTTCCCCTGTCTCCTTTATTTCCCCCCCCTTTTTTCCCCTTTTCTCCCCTTTTTTCCCTTTTTCACCCCTTTTTCTCTACCATGTTGACCTGCACCAGTCTTTACTGCCAGGTACCCTGGAAAGAGGCTGGAAAGAGGCTCCTGAAAATAAACTCAGCCTAAAGATTCCCTAATGGGAGAAAAAAAAAAGATATTCCAACACTAGAAATTATTAACGCAAGGAAAATTAAAATACTCCCATCAAAATTAGCATATAAAGAATAATAACAAGAAAATGTGCTAGAAAATGGATGTTAAATATAAATTAAATATATAAAAATATATAGAGGTATGTATTTGCATTTATTATAATGTCTGTATGAGGAAATTCTGGGATTTTAAATATCAGATCCACTGGAGAAGTTCAGCATATTCCCATAAAATATGGGATGAGACTGGAGGACACCAGTTGGGTTGGAGAGCACCAATTCCTGGGAAATCCCATCCTCCAGGAGACCCAAGGAATATTTTTGCCCTATTCCAAATGTGCTTTGAAATACAACCTAAAAAAAAAAAAAAAAAAAAAAAAAAAAAAGGGATTTTTGAGGAAAACCCGCACGGTTTTGGGAGCACTTCCACGATTTTCTTTTTGCACGTCCAACAGCAGCAGTGGTCGTGCTCGATTTCTGTGGAAAATCAGGGAGTGGGAGCCATGAAACGGCCAGGATTGGGTTAGGAAGCTGAAAAGGTGGGGAAATCCAGGTGCACAGGGGGGTGTTCCCAGAGCTGGAAGCGGGCGGGAGGTTGGATTGGGATCGGCAGCAGGAGGGAATTCCCAGCTCAGCCCCAGCTTCAAAGGGAACCTGCTGGGACAGGATGCAAATCCCCTGTTTAATAATGAAGGAGAACAATCTGTAAGCTGCAAAGTGGTGCCCTGATCAACCTAATTGCCACTTGGGGAGAGGGAATCTGCAGGAGGGAGCAGGAGGAGGAGGAGGAGGAGGAGGAGGTGTGGATTCCAGGAGGAAGGCCGGAAAGGGGAAGGGGAACCAACAACTGCTGCAGAAGCTCTCAAAGGCTTTTGGTTTATCCAGCGTCAGGGAATGGCTTCAGACTGAAGGAACATTGATTAAATGGGATTTTGGGAAGGAATTCCTGGCTGGGAGGGTGGGCAGGGGTTAGGATGGAATTCCCAGAGAATTCCTGGATCCCTGGAGGTGCCCAGGGCCAGGTTGGACACTGGGGCTTGGAGCAGCCTGGGACAGTGGGAGGTGTCAGAGGTGAAACTGGATGGGCTTTAAGGTCCTTCCAACCCAAATTCTGGGTTCCTGTGAATCTGAAAATAAGGCAGAATTCCTGAATTCCTGAAGGGAATCCATGGTGTGGGACAATCCCTGGCTGCCACAGGAGTGTCTGGCAGGGCCCTGCCATGGATCGTCCCATGCCATGGATTCCCTTCCTTCCCACAGATAACTGGAGCAGTGAAAAATGACACTTTCCACCCAAAATGACTCTTTCCACCCAAAATGACATTTTCCCACCCAAGATTCCAGCTGATTTTTATGAACCCAGCCAAACTGGATTTCCCAGCTCGCGGGGAGCAGCGCCTGCCCTTCCATTTCCATGTCCTTCTCCAGATCCTGCCCTATTCCTTGTCCAGCAGGAACTGCAGCCACCACCCCAAGCTCTGATCGGCGCTAAAGCAGTTGCTGAGCAACCAGAGAACCTCCCTGCAGCAGCCTGGGAACAAAACCCGGGATTTGTGGGAAATGGGGACAGCTTTGGAAAGGCAAAATATCCTCTGCCCACCTGCCTTGCACCTCTGGAGCGTGTGTGGCAGGAGGGTGTGGATGGCTGGGAGTCCAGCCCAAGATAGACCAGGCTCTTCCCAGCTCCTTATGGGATTATGCACCTGGAATGGGGGCTAGGTCCTCACTGGGGTCCTGGGGATCCAACCTGGGGTTGACCAGGCTCTTCCCAGTTCTTTATGGGATGATGCACCTGGAATGGGGGTTAGGTCCTCACTGGGTTCCTGGGAGTCCATCCCAAGACAGACCAGACTCTTCCCAGTTCCTTTTGGAATGATATCCATTTATTACAATTTAAATCCTAATTAGGTCCCTGTGAATCCAACCCAGAGTTGATCACATTCTTCCCAGCTCCTTTTGGAATGAAATCCCTTTAATAGGGATTAAATTTGAGCTATGTCTCTGTGAGTCCAACCCAGGACTTGACCACATTTTTCCCGGTTCTTTCTGAGTTGATGAACCTGGAATGGGGATCAGGTCCTCATTGTGTCTTTGGGAATCCAACCCAGGACTTGACCACATTTCTTCCTGGTTCCAACTAGAATGAAATCCCTTTAACAGGGATTAAATCCTAACCAGGTCCCTGGCAGTCCAGCTCAGGGCTGGACCATGCTTTTCCCAGTTCCCTCTGGGATGAAACCCCTTGGATGTGGATTAAATTCTAATTAGGTCTCTGGGTGTCCAATTTAGGGCTTGACTGTGCTCTTCCCAGCACCTTCTGGAATGACATCCCTCTAACAGGGATTAAATCCTAATCCTAACAGGGATTAAATCCTTCTGGAATGACATCCCTCTAACAGGGATTAAATCCTTCTGGAATGACATCCCTCTAACAGGGATTAAATCCTAACCAGGTCCCTGGCAGTCCAGCTCAGGGCTGCACCGCGTTTTTCCCAGTTTCCTCGGGGATGAAACCCCTTGGATGCGGATGAGCTCCCAGTTCCCATTCTCCAGAAGCCACGATGCCAACCAGTGCTGGTGGCACTCGGGATGCCCTCGTTCCAGCTGAGCTGTGAACCCCTGAGAGGGTCAAACTCCATGGGAAGGGATGTGCCCACCACAAAACCGCTTTTGGGGCCAGAAACCAGAGTGAATCCCAAGGTCTGGCTGCTGGGAGCATGGATTGCCCTCAGGGTGCTCCTCCTGTGAACAAGACAAGGAGCAGAGCAGTTCTCCTCAGTGACAAAGTGTGTGATGTGGCAAAAAAGAAAATGGAACAAACCACTGCTCAAAAATTATTAATCCTGTCATGCTGTGGGAATGTGAATTTTTGGGGTTGCTGCGTTTGGGGCTAAAGATTTAGGGATCTGCATGAGGTGCTGCAAAGTTTTATTTTAGGTGAAGCTCTTCCTGGGACAGCAGGCACAGATTGACTGGACCTTGTGGCAATAATTTGGGGGTTTTTAGCATTCCTTGGTTAATTTATGAGAAGGATCTATGGAGCTCCAGGGACAAGAATTGCCCAGGGAGCGTGGGGAAGGGAAAAGCCCTGGAGTTATAGGATTGAATTCAGGAATGTTTGTTTTTCCAGCAGAGCCATCAGATATTTGCCATCTAGGTTAAAAAACAACCCTGAATTCCCATATAGTTTTCAGTGGCTAAAACCTGAGATTTTTAGGAATTTAGAGTTACAATTTTGGAGCTGCCTTTGGAAACCTCCTGGGAATTCCATCTCCTCCTGAGCTTTCCCCTGCCAGCTGAAGTGGCCCAGGACTCCACATGAATAAAACCTCAGAGTTTAATTAATGAAACCTCAGAGTTTAATTAATAAAACCTCATAGTTTAATTAATAAAACCATCTCAAGAGGAGGAGCTCAGCGCTGTGCCAGGGGAGGGGGACAGAGCTGGGCCTTGGTGCACATCAAACCTGCTCAGGGAATTTGGGAAGCTCTGGATTGAACCAGCCTGGGCTTCTTCCAAAGCTCTCTGCTGAGAGGGTCCCAGCTCCATGGAAAATGTTCAAATATGAATTGGGATGGGGCTGGGAGTGCAGGTGTTTCCCTCCTCTCTTTTCCCAGGCCTCCCTGGTGAGGCTGCTTGGCTCTTCCCGCGTTTTCCTGCCGAATATTCCACGTGCAGGGGTTCAGCTGTGCACAGGCAGCTGGGGGGAGATGTGCCTGCAAATCAAGTGAAATTCCAAAGGCAGGGAAGAGGAAGAGCTGGCTCCAAAGTCCTGTTTGGCTCTGGAGGGGCTGAGCACTGGCGGCCGTGCCCGGGGATGCTCCTGGGGACCGCAGGGAGAAGGGACGGTTATGATTGCATTTTGCCAGAGCTGAACCTCTATATAAATTAATTATAATTATTTTAACTAGCTGGATAGAGAGATTACACACTGGTAATTGTGTTGTTCTGCTGTTTCTGGCCACACAGACTAATCCCAGGAGTTTTAGGAGCTGGGATAGAGCGGCAGGAGTGGCAGGGAATGTGCTGCCCACTGAAGGCATGAGGGTGAAAGAGTCGTTCCCACCCTCTCCAGAAAGCAGAGAATCCTTTCCAATCCCCCTGCATGGATCCTACACCCACAATAAAATGATAGAAGGATTTTTTAGGATTAATCTGTCTTGGGAATGCGGAGTGGGAGCACGTGCTGTTCTCAGTAATACTGAATGAAAACAAGAAATTAATCTGACAGTGATGTTTGGATTACAGGCTGGCATTTCTGCCAGGAAAGGGATGTGCCAGGAATGGCTGGCAGCCCTCCAGCCCAGAACAACCTGTGCTCCGGGTGCTTTTGTCCCACCTGTCCCAGATCCATGGATTTTGGCTCAGCATTCCGTGTTATCTCCATCCCAGACCCAATCCCACCCTTTTTGTGGAGGCAGGATGGTGCCCAGGGCCTTGTCCCCAGCTCAGGTGCCCGTCCTGCCCCAGGTGCTGCAGGTGTGCTCCCCCAGCCTCCCAGGACACCCCAAATCCTGCTGGGAAGGTTTCCTGCTCAGCCCATGCTGCCCAAGGGAGCAGCTCCACGTGTGGGTTATTAACCCATGGAGTGCTGGGGAGCAGCATTTCCCTTCCCACCACAGATGAGAAACACTTCCCAACTCCCTTGGAGCAAAACGCTTCCCTTAAGTTAAAAAAATATCATTAAAGCTTTTAAAAATCCTTCTGTTTTGACAACATTATTTTTTTTTCTGTTTTGTTTTTTTTTTTTTCCCCTGAAATTTTGATTATCTGCAAGCCACTTTCTGCAGGAATTGTTTTGGGGTTGAGAAAGCTGCAGATGCTCAAGCTCCGGGCTGATATTTGAGCAGGATCAAGTCCCACACGGAGCCTGGGTGATGGATTCCAGATGTTTGCAGCTGTCACGTGGTAGCAGTTGATTTCATAAGTAATAGAGCTCCTTGAGTATCTGATTTTGGCAGCGAGCTCCACTTTTGACTGCAGAGAAACTGCAGGAAGTTAGAAAGCCCAGGACAAAGGGGTATTTTTAGCTAAGTCAGCTGTGAAACAGCAGAGGGAGGCGGGGTTGGAGGAGCAGGATGGGGATGTGCTGAGGGCACTGCTCGGGCTCCTGCTGCTCAGGGCACAAAGTAAACATTCCTTCCCCTCAGGGCCTCTGCCAGCACTGAGGCTTCCCCAGGACTGTCCCTGCTCCACTCTTGGATGAGTTGCTCTCCGTGAGTTGCCTCACCCTTTTCCTGGCCCTGCCTGGGGGGACACCAAGATCTGAGGGCCCTGCCCTCATTCCCAGCTCCCAACAGCTTCCTGAAAACCCTGAAATTCGGTGATTTCCCTGTCACTGAAGTGACATCTCCTGACCATGGGGATTGTTTAGTGCAGGTCCTGAGATCCCAGAATGGTTTGGGGTGGAAGGGACCTTAAATCCCACCCCATTCCAATCCCAACACCTCCCACTGTCCCAGGCTGCTCCAAACCCCATCCAACCTGGCCTTGGGCACTTCCAGGGACCCAGGGGCAGACACAGCTGCTCTGGGAATTCCATCCCAGCCTCTGTCCACCCTCCCAGCCAGGCATCCCTTCCCAATATCCCACCTAAATTTCTCCTCTTTCACTCTGAACCCTTTACTGCTTGAACAAAATTCCTCCAAAGTCAGAGCAGCTCCTCAGCCACGTTCTTGCCTGCTGACGAACCAGCGGAGCTCTCTGAGGGGCACATTCCAGTGGGGAGCACAGCCTGGAGCATCCCACCGTCCATCCCACCTGCTGCACTGCGTGAGGAACACAAACCACAACCTCAGGGCTGGAAATTGCTCTTGATTTATGTTCCACGTGTGCGTTTCTAAAATGGCCCCATGGGACCAGTGTGGAGGGGAGAAACAGCAGAACAGAAGGGTTGGTCTGGGTTTGGGAAGGGGGTCTGGAATCAGTCAGTGGATGGTGAGAAATTATTATTATTATTATTATTATTATTATTATTATTATTATTATTATTATTATTATTATTATTATTATTATTATTATTATTATCTATATTTTCCATTGTTAAATTAACAATATTTTCTATATTCAAATTATATATATTAAAATATATAGAAATACATATAAAATATATATCAAATAATAGATATATAAAAATATATAAAAATATATATCAAATTATATTCTATATGTCAGAAATATTTTCCATTATAAATTAACAATAATTTTCCATTATTGTTTTTTATCTCAACATACAAATTTCACTTTGATCCTCCTCCCCACTCCACCAGAATGAGGGAGAAGAGCTCCGAGGAATTTCATCTCCAGCTGGGCTTAAAACCCACACATGGTGGTGGCACCTGCCATCGTGGTGGCACCTTGTGTGGTGGTGGCATCTTCTCACGGGGGCACCTTGCGTGGCAGTAGCACCTTCTGTCACAGTGACAGCTTGTGGGGTGGTGGCACCTTCCCTTACGGTGGCATCTGGAGTGGTGGTGGCACCTCGAGCGGTGGTGGCACTTCCCATCGTGGTAGCACCTTCCGTCATGAGAGTGTTGGTGGCACCTTTCAGAGAGGTGGCACCTAGTGTGGTGGTGGCATCTTCTGTCATGGTGATGCCTCACACGGTTGGTGGCACCTTCCGTTGTGGTGGCGCCTTGTGTGGTGGTGGCATCTTCTCACAGCAGCACTTTCCATCACGGTGACGCTTGGTAGGGTGGTGGCACCTTCCAGTGAGGTGGTGCCTTCCCCCTTGGTGGCACCTTCTCCAGCCTCCAGCTCCTGTTCCTGGCTCCAGCTGAGCCTGTCCCCAAACTGCCCCCGTGGCCACCAACCCTCCCTGTCCCAGCACCTCCCTTCAATATCCAGGTGGAAAAACCCCTCAGGGATCTGCTGAACGCACCCAGCTGTCACCCACAGGTGGTTCCTGCCATGTCCAGAGTGTTTTATGGACACGGCCCTGGACTCCTCATCGCTGGCCACCTCTGGTGACACCGTGCTGGAGAAATTCTCTGTGTTTGCTGACAAAATTATTGCTTGATGAGCAGAGCACAGAAGGAGGGCAGCGGGGTGATGGCACATTAATACTTGATAAGGTTGGCAAAAAGCCATCGTGATTATCTGGTCTGAACTCCCGTGTAAAACATGCCTGGGGATTTTTCTATTTGAATTAAAGCTTTAGGTTTGGAAAGGGGGGGGAAAAGAAAAAAAAAATCCTCTTCAAATCAGGAGATCTCTCGACGGTTGTTTCAGTGCTTAATAACCTGCACTGCTAAAAAGGTGCTTTTAATTCAAGGCTGAATTTTAATCTCACAGGCACGGGGTTGGGTGTACTTTCATCTGCCTGGCCAGGGAGCCCTCTATTATCACATTTAAATTCCAGAAGTAATTAGAGGCTGCCAGCGGATCCTCTCTTAACCTTCTGTTCGTTAAGGAAAACAAATTGAGTTCCCGGCGTCTTTCATTATCGGCCGAGCTCCTCCACCATCCCCACGGCTCTGCTCCGAAACCGCTCCAATTTAATGATTTCCAGCGCTGCTGGGGGATGGCCCCTTCCACCTGTGGGATCCCAGGGGTCCTGCCATGGAAAATCAGCTCCGTCATTCCAGTGGAAAACAAAGAAACTCTGTGGAATGGTTGGGATTGGAAGGTCTCGGGGCTTTGGCTGCTCAGAGTGCCCCTGAGATGTGTCAGAAATTCTCTTTTCCCACGCCAGCGCTCGAAGAAGGAGTCAGAGCTCTTCAGTTCTCGGTCTCAAGGTTGGTTACTGTTCCTCATCTATAAAATTCTTTCTCTGACCTGCCCAGGTCTGCTCAGCAGGACAGACAGAGGCACTCTGCCTTCCCTGGGGCTGTGTTATCTTTTTATACTAAAAACTACCTGTACAATATTTACAATGACTTCCCAATACCCATCACCTGTGTTAGACAGTGAGCTTCTACTCTAAACCAGTCCAAAAGTGCCACCATCACAGCAGGAGATGGAGGCCAAGAAGAAGAAGGAGAAAGGCTGGACATGCCCAGATTCCTCCATCTTGCCCCCTGAACCCCCACTCTAAAAACCCCAAAAATCTATTTTTCCATCCCGTGATAAATTCACTATCATTCTACTTAAACTGTCGTGGCTTGTAATCCTTCATGTAAAGGTTGGTAATTGTTTTTTTCCAAGGGCTAAATCCAAGGCACAGGGGTCTTGGGCTCTGCCATGGTCTCTGAGCCCCCTGGGCAGGGGCTCGAGCCCTCCAGGGCAGCCAGAGGAATTTCCTGGGTTCTGAGAGAAGGGACCTAAAGGATCGGCAAGTTTGACCGCCTGACATGGGCACGGCCAGCACAGGAGGTCAAGGAAAAGCAGGAGCATGTGGCAAAATCCTTACGGGTTGAAGTGGTGAATGCAGCTTTTCCAGAAGCGTTCTTGGAGCTGGAATGTTCTGGCGTCCCTCAGCAGCGTGGCAGGTCCTTGAAGCACGGCAGCAGCCCCAGGGAATGAATCCAGGGAAGAAAGGCTTGGAGCTCTCTTGGAGGCAGGGGTTGGATATGTCCAGCTGAGGTCACACCGAGGGGACAGCTGGGCCACCATGGCTGTCACCTGAGCGGGACCATGCCAGGGTTGTGTGGCAATGTTCTTCACTCAGGCTCAGCAAATGTTGAATTTGTGGGTAACTTTGACATGGGAAGAGATGATAATCTTGACTCTGTGTTTCAGAAGGCTGATTTATTATTTTATGATATGTGAAAAGAAAATTATGTATTAAACTATACTAAAAGAATGGAAGAAAGATTTCATCAGAAAGCTTGGAAATAACAGAAAAAGAATAAAATGATAATAAAATCTTTCAACTAACTAGAGAGTCTGAGACAGTTAGACTTTGGTTGGCCATTAATTAGAAACAACCACATGAGCCCAATCCCAGATGCACTCGTTGCATTCCACAGCAGCAGATAACCATTGGTTACATTTTGTTTCTGAACCCTCTCATCTTCTCAGGAGAAAAGATCCTAACAAAAAGATATTTCGTAAAATACGTCTGTGACAGAGTTGGATACGGCCAGCTGAGGTCACAGTGGGGACAGCTGGGCCACCGTGGCTGTCCCTGAGCAGCGCAGAGACAGTTCCTGTGCAGACCTCCAGGGATGAGGTCATTATTCCTGGGAAAAGAGGAAGTTTTCCTCCCAGCTCCCACCTGCTGGTCACTCGGCAGAGATGGACTGGTGAAGTAGTGGAGGCGGAATTTTCCTGTCTGATGGGAAACTCTGGATCCTGCACGGAGGAAGCGCAGTGACAGCCAGCCTGGGCTTGTCACCGTTGTCATAGAGACCCTGGAATTGCAGCTCTCTCCAGGATTTACATGGATCACTGAATCCCAGAATGGCTTGGGATGGAAGGGAACTTAAAGCTCACCCAGTTCCATGGGCAGGGACATCTCCCACTATCCCAGGGTGCTCCAAGGCCTGTCCAACCTGGCCTGGGACACTTTTAGGGGCACCACAGCTTCTCTGGGACATAGGTCTGTACACATGGATCACCACGGCTTGTCAGGAGCCACCCAGGAAGCAAGGAGCTGGAAGCAGGGAATTCGCTTGCTCTTTAAATGCAGACGATGCTATTAAAGCCAAAATGACTAAAAATGGCTAAAAGCACTCGCAGAGAGGCATTAAAATGGAAACGAGCCTCTGAGTGCTTTGATATGCTGATAAAAGCGGGGTTTTGATCGCGGCTCTCCCAGCGGTACCCGCCACCAGCACAGGAACCTCAGGGGCTGGGAGCCTTTGGAAGAGCTCCTGGCACACTGGGAATGTGTGGATGCAGGCCAGGGAGAGGCTGGGCCTTTGTGTTTATTCAGGAAATTAATGAGGCTCTTGGAGAGGTAAATTTGCCACCCCACGGAGCTGTTCCGGGAGAATTCCAGGTTTTCCGATGGAATTGGGGGTGACAGGGCTGAGTGGGGGCTGTGGGAAGGTTTATCCCTGATACATTCAGGATCTGAAGTGCAGGGTATCAGACACCCTGTTCTTAAATCCAGACCCCACCTGGGAATCATTGCCTGTTTTTGGGGAATTTTTCTACGATAATCACTGTGATTGTTATGATTTCCTCTTAGGGTGGTGAGGCCCTGGTTGCCCAGAGAAGCTATGGCTGCCCCTGGATCCCTGGAAGGGCCCATGGCCAGACTGGATCTAAAACCACAGAAAAAATATCAAAAAACAGTAGAAGCACCAAGAAACGAGAAGGAAAAAAATTCAGCACTGAAGACGAGAAAGCAGAAAAAGCTTCAAGAAAAATATTTTCTTTTCCAGTAATACAAACCCCACATTTATTCACATTTATTCACATCAGATCTTTACCAGGGGATTTATGGAAGGATTTATTGAAGGATTTATTGAAGGCTTTAGTATTTATTGATCCTCCTGAACTGTGGTTCTGGAGATTCTTCTCCTCCTCACAAGGAGATGCCCAGGTCCTGCAGGGCTCTGGGGAGGACCCCAAAACCAGAGCCACAGCAAAATCCTCCTCCCTCAGCCACCAGTTTGTGTTGGGAAACCACAGCAAAGCCAGACCCACAGTGCTGGATCTAAAAATACAGAGAATAACCAAAAAACAGTAGAAGCACCAAGAAACAAGAAGGAAAAAAATTCAGCACTGAAGACGAGAAAGCAGGAAAATCTTCAAGAAAAAGGTTTCCTCTTTCCAGTAATACAAACCCCCCATTTATTCCCATTGCTGTGTAAATAATACAGATCTTTACCAGGTGATTTATTGAAGGACCTGTCTCCCAGCAAATAAAGGAGCTGCAACGGGGAGCTCTGATTGCTTGAAGCTGCAATAAATGCAACGCTGCCAGCCCCGTGCCAGCAAACGTCTCAGGAGCTGCTTAAATTCCTCATAACCTGAACCACATCCCATAATTTATATAGTACATATTGGTACAGCATGTTACAGCAGAGTTTATAATAATTTATTAGGGGAGAAAAAGTTATCCCCATTAATAATTGATTCATTATAAATAATGGATTAAGAAATGCTCCTTTGATTTAAAGCCCGTGCTGGTAATGTATGCTAAACTCTGGTGCTGTTTGATGGCAATAAATCCAGGGAAATCTTAAAGTTCTGCATCCAGTTTGCCCATTTCTGCTGGGGAACAGCGGAGGGCAGGTGGGAATCTGGTGGGAAAGAGGTTTTTTATGGAATTGCCATGGGAAATGTGGGTTATGAGGCAGAAAACTGCAAAGAGAAAGGAAAAATGTGTTGTGGTACAGGTTGGTTTTGGTGGTAGGAGAAGGGGGAATGGAAAAGGAGGGGAGATTTAGGTGGGATATGGGGATGGGATTCCCAGAGCAGCTGGGGCTGCCCCTGGATCCCTGGCAGTGCCCAGGGGCAGGTTGGAACACCCTGGGACAGTGGAAGGTGTCCCTGCATGGGATGGATGGGTTTTAAGCTCCCTTCCAACCCAAATCCTTTTGGGATTCTGTGATCAGGAAAGATTCGCTGGAATCAGCCCCTCCCAAACTTGCCTGCTGTGTTTGCACACACAGAAGGGTTTTTCACACCTGAACCTCAAGCACCTGCTACTTTTCACTTTTACTCTCACACAAATCCCACATTTTTACGACTGGGATAAAGCAGAACGGCAGGAGAGAAAGCGAGAAAGTGCATTCCACAGAAAGCAGTTTTCTGATAAAAACTCTGCTTTGAACCCCCGAGATCTGGGGGTTTGTCAGGAAATATTGACAGGGATTTGTCAGCAGAGATCAAGAGTCAGCTCTGGCCTCCCAAAGCCACTTTTTATGCATTCATTTATTAAAAGCAATAATCTGGAGAGCACGGGCTCTGCACGAGCTGCAGGAGCAGATGGAGGAGTTTCATCCCTTTAAACTGTTGGGATGGTGACAGGTAGGACACGGTGTGGGAGCCCAAACCTCCATCTGCTGCTCACACACCTGCACACCAGGCCCTGCTGGGGCCTCCCCTCCCTCCCAGCCAGGAATTCCATCCCCATATCCCACCTAAATCTTCCTCCTTTTCCATTCCCCCTTCTCCTACCACCAAAACCAACCTGTATCAAAACACATTTTCCCTTTTTCTTTGCAGTTTTCTGCCTCATAACCCACATTTCCCATGGCAAATTCCATACAAACCTCTTTCCCACCAGGCTCCCAGCTGCCCTCCTCTGTTCCCCAGCAGAAATGGGCAAACTGGATGCAGAACTTCAAGATTTCCCTGGAATTGTTGCCATGAAATTTGGGATTGCAGCACGTTTTGGGGACTGGGAGTATGGAAAAAGCAAAGCCTGCAGGTCGTGGCCCACAGGCATCAAGAGAAAACTACAGCACATGGCAGGGCTGGGTTGTTATTTATTAATAATATTAATAATAAAAGGGGGGGGGGGTTGTGGCTGAGCTCTCTTCTGCGCCACAGAATGACAAAAACTTGGGTGTTGAAAGGGAGTAGAAATCTCTTTGCTGGTTTTCCCTCATTTTGCCCAAATCCTGGCTGGGATTTAATCCATCCCTGCTGCTGGCTGTGATGCATTAGCCTAAGAAAGCTGAATTTTCATGAGCCATCACATTGGCCCCGTGTTTGTAAGAGCTTGTCAGTACCTAAAACTGTGTTTTTAAACCATTTGACTAAGCCCCCTTCTCTTCCAGCCTTCAGTCTCCTGTGGCATTATAATCTAAGTTTCCTTCCCTGTCTCCCAGGGCTGACAAGACTTTAATTTCTAATTTAAAAACTGAGATAACATTTATTCTTGGAAAGGAGCCTTGGCTGTAAGTTTGCTTTGTGCAAAAGGAGAAAGGGAAAAGGGTGAAAATGACTGTTTTCATTCCTGAAACATTTTCCTATAAAACATGGGAACATTTCCTCCTACATTGGCTCAGCTGACAGATGAATTCATCATCTCTGCGCTTCCAGAACTTGCAAATCACGGAATTCCAGACTGCTTTGGGTTGGAAGGGACATTAAAATCTATCTAATTCCACCTCTTGCCATGGGCAGGGACACCTTCCACCATCCCAGGCTGCTCCAAGCCCTGTCCAAGCTGGTCTGGGACACTTCCAGGGACAGCACAGCCACAAATTCTCCGGGAATTCCACTCCAGCCCTTCCCCACCCTCACAGCCAGGAATTCCTTCCCAGTGTCCCATCCATCCCTGCCCTCTGGCAATGGGAAGCCATTCCCTGTGTCCTGTCACTCCAGGCTTGTCAAAAATGCCTCTCCAGCTCTCCTGGAGCCCCGTTAGGTGCAGCACAGGGATGATTTTCATTTACCTCCCATTTCCTTTATTAATTTATAATGGGTAATTTGGGATGCACAAGCACTTACTGTCAAAACCCAGCACCAGACACTTCCCTGGCAGGCACAAAATCCCAGCTCCTGGGATAATTAAGGCAGTGGGACCATTTATCAAGCTCTTACTAAATTTACAGCCCCTCCCTGAGGTCTCTCCTCCTGCCTGGTTCAATCCTTTGAACCTTGGAGTGATTCCCTGGGCCAGCATTGCCTGGGGGTGGACGCTGTGGATGAGGGGACAGGGACATCCCAGCTGTCAGGTTTTGGCTTCTTTTTTCTGCCAAGGTCAGGATTAAATGTGTGAGAGGCTATTTCTTGTTGGGACTCAGGTGTTTATTGGTTCTTGTCTCTGTCACAGTCTCACAAACCCTGAGTTCTACAGCACTAAAAATGTGTAGAAAAAATGTGTATACACTAAATTCTACACACTAAAAATGAAGCCATGTCTCTCTCTGCAAGGCCTTTTAAGGATAAAACTGTCCAATCAAGAAATGACACCTCAATTATTCTCAATTTAACCCAATAACCAATCACTCAGGTCCTGCAATGGGGACTTTTTATTCCAGTTACACAAAACCACCCAAACCCATGGAGAAGAAGGAGAAGAAGGAGAAGAAGAAGAAGAAGAAGAAGAAGAAGGAGCAGCCTCCATCCCAAACCCTCCACCTTGCTCTCCATCTATTCCTGTATTCTAAACCCTTAAACTCTGAGTTTCCCACCCTGTGATATCACACACTTCTATCCAAACTGCACACCCACAATCCCAGTTCCACCGTTCCATTTTGGAAGCTTCTCCATGGCCTCAGGCCTGGGGGTCAGTGCCTGGCAGCACAGAAATCTGAAATTCTCAGCAGAAATCTGAAATTCTCCAACACCCAACCTGGGATTTCTGCAGAAATTCCCGTTTGTCTCCTTGGAAACCTCAAGGGAAGTTTCCCCCCCTCGCTCCTGTGCTCTCCACAGCGCTCAGCATCCCGAAATTCCAGAGCTGGCACTTCCAAACCACAGCCAGCTCCGCTCGGGCTCTTCCCATGGGTTTAAAGAGCTCCGAGGAGCAAAGAGGGGAAATGTGATGTAAAACCCAGGGCCGGAGAGCGGCATTTCCATTGGAAATCAGCTCCTGGGGGCGCCTCCCCGGGAGCATCCCCGGGGACACCCGGGGCTGTTTGTTCCTGGAATGTTCCTGCTATTGATTTAATGGGAGCAAGAGTCGCTTCATTATCTGTGCCTTTGTTTTGTCTCTCTAATGGCTGGGGCCGTTGTGACCGTGCACTTTAATGGCTTTCAGATGCCAAAGGTCTCATTTGAAGCCTGGACCACCGGCAGAAAACAAACTTGTTGCTGCTTTGAGGTTGCAAAAAGCAAAGAAAATGGTGTTTTCTCCCCAGCCCGAGCCCCCGGTGTATTTTTGTGAGTTGTGAGTTGGTTTTATATCAAAAGAGCCTCTTCCTGATGTAATTATGAGAACTGATCTCGTCCCTGCACAGGTACCTCTATAAATAATTAGATGTATAATATTTCCACAGCTGTGCTCTGCCAGATGGTTCTGGCTTTTTTTTTTTTAGAGCTTAAAGCAACTTCCTTCCTTTGCAGCGGGAAAAGCCAACTCTGTCAAGTCCTATAAACTCATCCTTTGAGGAGCAGACAGGTCCTGGAGACCTGGCTTTGAACCTGGAGGAGAAGAAACATCCCAGGGATGGAGCAGCCAGGGACTGAGCCCTGAGAGGGCTGGGGAAGGTGCCTGGTCCAACCCTGTCAGCTCCAGATGTTTGCAGGTGATGCTCACGGCAGGAACCAGACCCACCTGGACATCAGGACCCGGCTCCTCCCTAGGGCTGGGTCATAAACACAGAATTATTGATTGGGAATTATTAATTGGGCAATGGAGCTGGGGAAGGGACTGGAGAATCGCTGAGGGAGCTGGGAAGGAGCTGGAGAATCCCTGAGGGAGCTGGGAAGGGGCTTGGCCTGGAGAAAAGGAGGAACCAGAAGGGAAAAGCTCAGCAGCAGAACCTTCCCCAAGCTTCCCGCACTTTTTTTCCCCTCACATTTTCTCCCACTTTTTGGTTTTCCCCTCACAGCAAGGGAGACCCTGAGGGGCTGGAGTGGGGTGAGGGAAGGGAACGGAGCTGGGCAGGGGCTGCAGAATCCCTGAGGGAGCTGGGCAGGGGCTGGAGAATCCCTGAGGGAGCTGGGCAGGGGCTGCAGAATCCCTGAGGGAGCTGGGCAGGGGCTGGAGAATCCCTGAGGGAGCTGGGCAGGGGCTCAGGCTGGAGCAAAGGAGGTTCAGGAGGGACCTTGTGGCTCTGCACAGCTCCTCACAGGAAGGGGGGGTTTTGGTTTATTCCTTTCTTCTTCACTGAATTCCTGTTTCACAGAATCCCAGCCTGGTTTGGGTTGGAAGGGAATTTAAAGCTCATCCAGTGCCACCCCTGCCATGGCAGGGACATTTCCACCATCCCAGGCTGCTCCAAGCCCTGTCCAGTCTGGCCTTGGACACTTTTAGGGGTCCAGGGGCAGCCCCAGCTGCTCTGGGCACCCTGCGCCAGGCCCCCCCCCCACCCTCCCAGGGAAGATATTTCTTCCCAAAATCGAATCAAAATCTCCTCTCTTGCAGTTCAAAACCATTTTCCCTGTCGTGTCACTGCCAGAGTAAAAAAAAAAAAACTTCTCCAGCTCCTCCTGCTGCAAAAGCCTGGCAGGAAAATGTCAGGGTTTAAAGGGAGTTACCTCTGCCATGGACAGGGATGTGTGGGCAGAGCAGAACTGCAGAATTACAGAATCACAGAACTACAGAATCACAGAATGACAGAATCAGAGATTTACAGAATCACAGAACCACAAAATTACAGAACCACAGAACTACAAAATCACAGAATTAAAGAATGACAGAATCAGAGATTTACAGAATCACAGAACTACAAAATTACAGAATCACAGAATTAAAGAATTACAGAATCACAGAATTGCTGTCACTTGGCTTTCCCATGCCCAGCTCTGCAATAACTCTGAGCTCCCCAGCACAAGCTCTCTTTTCTCACCTTCAGGTGCTCCCCATCCTGTGTTCCATCCCCGGAGCTGTGTGGGAAGCCGGATTTTCCAGCCATTCCTCCCTCCTGTGCCTGGGACTGCCTGATCAGGTGTCAGAGCTGACAGCAGCAGAATTTCATGTCCATGTTGTTCCTCTTGCTGCTGGTGCTTTCACAACCCCCAGGAGATGCAGTGGGGACTCCTCTGAGAGGGCTGGGGCACCCTTGGGTGCTGGGGTTGTTGTCTCAGCCTCCAAATTTTAGGGATATGAAATCTCTCCCAGGCCCCTGAGCATTTAGGCTGGAAGGGCTTTGAAGGGGACCCCAAAAATCCCTGCAGAGGGTGCTGGGCAGCCACCCACAGCTCTGCTGTGCCAGTACCAGTGTCCAGCCTCTACTGGACCTCCACAGCAGGTCCAGTGTTGTGATGTCAGATCCTGCTCCAGGGAAAAACCCTTCAGGGTTTTCCAGCAGGGGAATCAGGAAAACACCCATCACCTTCCTTGGCTTGCTCTGTTTTAGCTATAAATCCATGTTTGAGACTTGGCCTGCGATGGGAAGTGCAGATTCTTTGCTTCTTTCTTTCTGCCAAGGTCAGGATGAAATGTGTGAGAGGCTATTTCTTGTTGGGACGCAGGTGTTTGTTGGTTCTTATCTCTGTCACAGTCTCACAAACCCTGAGTTCTACAGAACTTCACTCTGACACACTAAAAATGGAGCCTCGTGTCTCTCCCTCTACCAGGCCTTTCAAGGATAAACTGTCCAATTAAGAAATGACATCTCAATTATTCTCAATTTAACCCAATATAACTAATCACTCATGACCTGCGATGGGGACTTTTTATTCCAATTACACAAAACCACCCAAACCCATGGAGGAGAAGGAGAAGGAGAAGGAGAAGGAGAAGGAGAAGGAGAAGGAGAAGGAGAAGGAGAAGGAGAAGGAGAAGGAGAAGGAGAAGGAGAAGGAGAAGGAGAAGGAGAAGGAGAAGGAGAAGGAGAAGGAGAAGGAGAAGGAGAAGGAGAAGGAGAAGGAGAAGGAGAAGGAGAAGGAGAAGGAGAAGGAGAAGGAGAAGGAGAAGGAGAAGGAGAAGGAGAAGGAGAAGGAGAAGAAGGAGCAGCCTCCACCCCAAAACCTCCACCTTGCTCTCCATCTATTCCTGTATTCTAAACCCTTAAACTCTGAGTTTCCCACCCTGTGATATCACACACTTCTATCCAAACTGCACACCCACAATCCCAGTTCCACCATTCCATTTTGGAAGCTTCTCCATGGCCTCAGGTCAATGCAGTGTTCTCCTGGGGGTCAGTGCCTGCCAGCACAGAGAGTCTGAAATTCCCAGCAGGAACCAGGGTTCCAACAGGAAGAACCATCCAACTTGAGCAGGATTTCTCTCTTTTTCCTCATTGCTCACTTTCCAGGGCCTGCCTGCTTTAATTACCCCCACTCCACTTTTGGGAGCACTGCAAAGCAAACCCTCACCCCATTTTCCCTCTGCTCCCCTGAATCCACCTGACAGCTCAGCCAGCAAAAGGCATTTTGAGGGCAGGGCAGAGCTGCAGCTGGGCTGTGCAATGTCCACACCTTCCCAATTGCTGGGATGTGCCCAGTGACCCAGCACACCATGCTGCTTTCCACCACGTTGGCTCCCATCACCTGGGCTGGGAAGTGACAATTGCTCTTGGTTTTTAAGGCACCCCTTTTTTTCCCCATCCAGTCATTCCCACCCCTGCCTCATAATTAGGTGTAATCCCTGGATAAGCCATTTCCCACTGCTGTCACACACAGATGCAGGCCCAGGTGCCTTTAGAGAGGAGTTTTTGGTTATTTTTGGTGCTATTCAGCATCAAGGGGCTCTTTCCTGAGCTCGTGGAGCATTTACCAGGGATAAGACGAGGGGAAATGGCCACCAGGGGAGGGTCAGCTTGGATATTAAGGAAAATTTCATCCCTGAAAGAGTGATTAAACATCAAACCAGGCTGATCTGCCCAAGGCAGTGGTGGAGTCACCATCCCTGGAAGTGTTAAAAACAAGATGTGGCACTTGGGGATGTGGTTTAGCGGGCAAAAGTTGGACTTGATGGTCTTGGAGGTCTTTTCCAACTTTAACGATTCCATGATTCCTCCTGAATTCCAGCCTTGATTTGTCCTTCCCCTCACACTGAAGATGCCCAGAGGGGGAAGGAGCTGAGGTCTCTGTTTTGTAGCTGAGGAAAGGGGCTGGTGCCTGCTGATGGAGCTGTGTTGTTTTGGGGTCAGTACACAGGAGCCTTTATCTGCTGCCCCCAGCCCCACCCCACTGATCCCACAAACTGCCACGTGTAGATATGGGATAAATTGCTTTTTGCTGCTAGAACCTCCCAAGCTGCACCTTTGAAAGCCTTTTTGTGGTTGCACAAGAGCAGCATGGAAAAATAAAAAAAAAAAAATTAAAAATAAACTCCGACACTTTATCTCTCTTTTACCCTCAGTTGTTCATATCCCCCTTGTTCTGCACCAAATTTGTGCTGAGGAAACAATGAAAATCTGTGGCAGAGGATAAATTTTAGGGATATGAAATCTCTTCTAGGTCCCTGAGCATTTAAGCTGGAAGGGCTTTGAAGGGGATCCCAAAAATCCCTGCAGAGGGTGCTGGGCAGCCACCCACAGCTCTGCTCTGCCGGTACCAGCACTGCAGGTTTTCCCTGCTCCAGACCTGCAAGAATCCAGGATTCAGGATGCTTTATCCTTGCTGGCAATTTTGGCAGAGAAATCCCTGTGCCATGGGTGTCCCAGCCATGAGAACTTGGGGACATGGCTTAGAGGTGGACCTGGCAGTGTTGAGTTCATCCTCACTCAATGATCCCACAGGGCTTTTCCAACCCTTAGGATTAAAATTTTCACAGCTCTACCCATTAATTTGCTTTAGTCCTTCAAATGCTGTTTGAGGTGTTCCAGTGAAGCCGAAGCCGCGTGCATTTTATGGTGGCCCAGCACTCCTGGGGTGCCCAGGGTTCCTGGAAGTTGCTCCTGGAAGTTTGGGGAGGAGGGGAATTTTCTGCACCTTCCAACTCCTGACCAACTCCAACCTGAGGATGCTCCTGGGTGATCCCACCATCCTGGTGTGGCCAGCGGGCTGGAATGGGAGCAGGGAGCTGGAAATGAGCTCTTTGTTATTCCTGGGAATTCAGAGGTCAGCGAGGAAGGGGCTGGAGATGCTTCCCTGGCAGTGGCTCCACATCCTGTCCCTCATTACATTCTCTGCTCGGGTCGTTAGGCAGGAGGGACAGAAAGGGCAAAGCCGGGCTCAGCTGGAGCGCTGCTGATGACAGACACAGCTCTGGGGACAGACATGGCTTAGGGGACAAATCCCGCTTTAATGTCACCTGGGCCACGCTGGCTGCTGCCCCAAGACATCCCCAGCACCCAGCAGGGCACCAGCTCTCATCCAGAAAATACCAGGGACCCCAGGAACGCCAGCTCTGGACGCGTGACGCAATTTCTCACCTTAATTACCAGCAATAAACAATCCCGTGGATTATTTCATAATTACCGCCCCTGCTCGAGCCTCCTGCGGATCATGGGAGCGGGCTGTGGATAAATCAGACCTGGGCACTGCTGGGGCCCCGTGAAATGAATCCCAAATCCTGACATTTGTTTTGACACATCATCTCCTCGTGCGCCGCAGCCGCACCTGGGGCTGCGGGGCTGAGGTCAGCACGCAAAAATGTGAAATGCCTGTTTGCAAATTAATAGCACATGGCCTCAATCCCTGGGCTCTTGGGCCTAAGTTCAAAAAAATAGAGATATAAAACTTGGGTGATTTACTGGAGCTTTCCTGGACTGGAATGATTAATGGGCTGATTTACTGGTCCCATTTTTTTTTTAATGCTGAAACCGATATATAAAAATTAAAGGCAGTGCAGAGGAAATGGTGGTCACAAATGCCTTTCTCGTGTTGCTAAGGAGAGGAAAATGATCTTGTGATGGATAGATTTTTAAATATTAATTTTCTGATTTGTTTCTGCAGAAGGGGGGGAGCGGTGTCTGACGCGGACACGCTCGGCATTAGATGTTTGAGGGATGTGATTCCTCGATGTGAGCCAGTCAGCTCGAGTTAAAATTCCCTCTCTAACCAGCCAGAAACGGTTCCAGGCCACGGTAGAAAAACACCTCCAAGCCCAGAGTGGAGTGACAGCAGCTGGCACGGCGTCTGCGAGCGGCGAGTCAGGAAAGTCATCCTGGGGGTTCCATGAGGGTGGAGGATGGAGGGCACAGGATTTGCCTTTGGGGTGTTTATTCAGGTGGCAAAGCAGCAGAAACGTCCCAGCATGGGAATGTTGGGCCTTGCAGGCATCCTGAGGGGAGCTGGGTGCTGCTTGGTGGTGCAGCCATGCCCTGCTCCCACTGTGACACCCCTGTCACAAGAGGTCCTTGCACCCTCTGTGCGCCACCAGCTTCTCCTCTGGAGCTCCCAAACCTTTCCATCTCTGTTCAGCGTTAGGATAAGACCTCATCGTGTTTGTTTTCCAGCTGATCCCAGTGAGGAATTCTTCTCCTGGCAGCAATTCCTTGGCAGCAGGGCTTGGCAGCAGCTCGTTGTATTCCTTGCATGTGGAATCACAGAGTTGTGAAGGTTGGAAAAGCCCTCCCAGAGCACCCAACCATTCCCCAGCACTGCCAATCCCATCTCTAACCACGTCCCCCAGTGCCACATCCACATGGCTTTTAAATCCCCCCAGGAATGGGGACTTCACCACTGTGCCAGGCTGGACAAGACTTTCCATGGAGAAGTTTTCCCTGTATGCAATCTCAACCTCCTCCTCTTTGCTCGGGACAGGACATGGAGCGCAGGGAGCAGGAGTTGGATCTGCCCCTCAGAGCTTGGCTGGGCTGGTCCCACCTTCAGAGCAGGGGGATTCCTGTCACATTAAATGGATGCACTGCAATAGGCAGGATAGTAAAATAATAATAAACACTAAATGCTTACACAGCCAGGATCAGATTCTCCTTAAATCAGATTCAGATTCTCCTTAAACCAGCAAAAAAACCCACACACTGATTTCCCAGGCAAAGGGGAGAAACCTCAAGTTACTAAAAATGACTTTAGGTGAGTGAGGGGGTTTTGTCTTTCCTTTTTTGCAATGCTGGTGGCTGATCCTGGCAGGGATTTCTCCATTTGAAACGCAGGGAAGAGTTAATTTTCTCAGTTTGGAACATCTATCTGTCATGTGTGGCTGCTCTGTAATTATGACTTTTTCTGCTTCTTAGAAAAAGGTTATTACAAGAGCCTTTTAATCTAAAAGGCCAATTATATTAAAACAGTGGCTTCCATACTTAGATCCCCCTTTACACACACGCTATTGTGTTTGGGATAAATTTAGCAAATTATAGGGAAGCTTTGCTTAGTGGGAGCTTCAAAATACGATCCCTGCTTGCATCAGTGTGTAGAGCCCTGAGAAAATCAGCTCTGTTATTTATTGAGTGCAGCCAAGAGCCCCAGCCACGCTCAGATTTAGGGATCTCATCCAGGACTAGGGGCTCAGGATGTCTCTTTTGCTCTGTTGTGTGTTGGAAAGGCTGCTGGCTCTGGGTTTGGGAGATGCTGGGAAGCAGGAGAAGTGGAATTTGTGGCTAATGGGTTCAGGCAAGGTCTGCAATGTTCATCCATGCGCTGCCTCCTGCGGATCTTCTCAGCCAGGCATGAAACCCACAGCAATTCCCAGCCCTGCAACTGCTCCCTGCTGAAATCCCACCCAGGAGGAGCCTGTGGAGAACTTCCCCACGTTTTAATTCCTGTTTGCACCGTCTGCAAGGGGAAGTGCTTCCTTCCCAATAAAATCAGGCTGTTTTCCCTGAGCTCAGATCTTCTGGGAGGGATAATTGGCTGGAAGGGCAGGCAGTGACGGGGTGGGGTTCCAGAGCATCTCCTGGATGGTGGGAATTGATTCCAAGCACAGCTCCTTGGGAAGTTGTTGGTGCAGAGGCCACAGAGAGGGAATGGGAATTTTACGGGAAATTCAGGAAAACACATTCAGCTCCTGTAGTCCTGTGAGCTCTGTCAGCTTCTCATGACAGTTTCTCACACTGTGATGGGTCATTTGGTAGAATCCCAGAATCCCAGACTGGTTTGGGTGGGAGAAGACCTCGATTATCCCATTCCACCCCCTGCCAAGGGCAGGGACACCTTCCACTATCCGAGGCTGCTCCAAAACCTGTCCAGCCTGGCCCTGGACCCTTCCAGGGACCCAGGGGCAGCCACAGCTGCTCTGGGCCACAACTTGAGGGTGTTTTGTCCCTTCTACCTGGGAGAAGAGCCCAAGCCCTGCCTGGCTTCAACCAGGGACCTGGAGCGGGGTCCAGGTTATCCCATGGGAATCCACCACCCTGCTTCCCTCAGGAATCATCTGGACCATGCCAGATTCTCTGAGGACACAGAGAATGGAACCCCTTTGGTTGTCTGGGAAGCTTTAGGAGATCACACAGCAAAGCTCAGACTGCTTTATTAACACTGTGCTCATTATTATTGTCAGAAAGGAAATTGCAATGTGTGAATTCAAAGGCTTTGGGTGAGCTGACAGATGATTTTAATTTAGAATCACAGCTTTAGAGTCTGGAGCCCCCGAATTTCCTCCCTGTGCCTTTATCAAGTAACTGGTGCTGGGTAAATGTTCACTGCCTACATCTTTTAGTTATGCATTTATTTAATCTCGCCCCAGCCAGGGAGGTGTTTTAAGATTAAAATATTCCTTATCCTCCAAAACTTGTGATAAATATTGATGCAGCATTTCAAACAGGCCGTGCTGTGCTCAGGCAGGTCTGGGTGAGGACTGGAAGGCAGCCAGGGCTGCCTTGGAACACTTCAATAAAAAGCAGCTCCAGAGGGTGAAGGTGAATGGTGAGCACAGGCTGAGTATCCAGTGAGTATCCAGTGAGCATTCCCAGCAGGCAGGAAAGGCTCCATGCAAATTCTTTCTGACTTTACATCAGTCCTGTGAATTGGTTTTACAAGATCAAATGGAAATATTGGAAAATGGGAGAACCCATAATCTCAGTAGCAAGCCCAAGGCTTTTGTTTCTGATAAATGGACAAGCTCCTTTAAGCCTGGTAATTAATCTGATGGATCTTTTCAATTTGATCAGCCCCTTCTGTGACATTATTCTTTAATCTGCACGGCTCCAGCTTTCATCAAAAAACAAACCCAGTGACAATGAGGTAAAACTGTTCAAAATGCAGCCCCCAATGTCTGCTGCTCGGGCAGGTCCCTGGAATTGCTTTTCCATGGAAAGCAGCATCCCTGGGGATGTCAGAGCTCCTGGAGACCTTAATCAGGGGCTTTAAAGCTTCCTGCAAATCTTGTGTCAGGAGAGGAGGACTTGGTGATGGTCAGGATTTTTGGGAAGTGTCTGTTTTTCTTGCAGCTCTTGTTGATAAATGAAATTATGGCCTAGGGGACAGGGAGTGATGCATTTACTGCTTTCTAGAAAGGACAATTGTGGCCTGGAGAAGGTGTGCCTGCCCCATCCCTGGGAATGTTGGGGCTTGGAGCAGCCTGGGATAGTGGAAAGTGTAGAACAAGATGGGGTTTAAGGTCCCTTCCATCCCAAACCATTCTGGGATTCCAGGATTCCATACAGGCACTCAAGCTGGAAACACTGGAGCTGAAATTCAGGGCTCCCTATTCCATGCTGGAGGTGATGCCATGAGAATTTACAGCCAACCATCAAAGCAGAAGAGGAGAGATAGGAATCCATGCTTTGAAATGGCTTCCAGGGCAGGATTTATTGGCATTTTTTATGAGGGAAGCTGTAAAGTTTTTAAGAAGCAGTGGTTCAGTTATTCATGGAGCCTTTCATGGTCGAAAATGGGGTTTGTGGTTCTTCCTCTGATCAGCCAGGCTCAGGTGATGAATTCTGTCACTCCTGATCTCCTTTTTGGATGAATTCTGTCACTCCTATCTCCTTTTTGGGATAAATTCTGTCATTCCTGTATCATTTTTGGGATGAATTCTGTCCTTCCTGCTCCCCTTTTTGGTATGGGATGGCAGTGATGATACAGGGAGGAGCAGGATGGCTGTCCCCAAATGTCCTGACAATGGTGACAGTCACCGGGGCCACCTGGGGCTGTCCTCAAATGTCCTGACAATGGTGGCAGTCACTGAGGTCACCTGGGGCTGTCCCCAAATGTCCTGACAATGGTGACAGTCACCGGGGCCACCTGGGGCTGTCCTCAAATGTCCTGACAATGGTGGCAGTCACTGAGGTCACCTGGGGCTGTCCTCAAATGTCCTGACAATGGTGGCAGGCACTGAGGTCACCTGGGGCTGTCCTCAAATGTCCTGACAATGGTGGCAGGCACTGAGGCCACCTGGGGCTGTCCCTGCGAGCTGCACCAAGGGTTGATTGAAGAAAATTAAGCTCCTGCATAAATTGAATTTAGGCCACCTTAATTCTGAAAAAGGCTGCTACACCAAGCTTTAATGAAGTTTAACTAATCCACTTTAGAAAATAACTCAGGAGAAGTTCTCTGTGTCCCCAGGTGCCAGGAGGGGAGGGAGGAAGGACAAGGACGTTCCATGATGGGCTCCTTGAGGTGAGAGGCCTTGGTGCTGGCGCTGAAGCCAGGGCTGCCTACAGGCCTCAAAAAAGCCAAACCCCCCTCAAAACAGGACAGCAGCTTTCCCTGGGACTCCTTCTCACTGACCAACTGCATTTAGAAGGGAAAAGAAGCAAAATTTTCCACAGAGCAAGTCCCTGTGTCACCATGGATGTGACACTCGCACCGGGGACAGCCCTGCACCGTGAGGCCGAACACACCTTTCTTCTCCTTTTTGCTTTTTGCTTTTTCCCTTTATTTTTTTTTCTCACTAAATGCCAGACAGGAAATGTCTTGATGTAATATTTAACATGGGGGCCTGGGGGACTGGGCATGATTGAAGACAGGATCTTCATTTTGACAGCTTAATGCATTTTACATGACGAGGCCGCTGCATCCTCCGATTTATGCCGAGCGATCCCAGGCTGCGTCTCCTTCCCCAAGTCCTTGCTTGACATCCAAACCTTGTCCCTTTGCCCTCCTGACCCTTTTCCTTTATGAGCTTCTGCTTGCCTCAAATCTCTCAGGGATTCTCTCAAATTTCACTGGGTGTAATCTGGTGATAAGGAGGAGCAGCGCCCAAGCAAAGCCGGGTTTCCCTGATAATTCCTTGTGTGACATCTGGTTATGGGATTATTGTGGGGAAAAGCCTTGGGATGGAGTGGATTAACCTTATCCATGCTTTGATACAGGCACTGAGGCATTGACTGAGGGTGGGTTTGGGCTTCTGGTCAGATTCTTTTGAGATAATAATGATAATAACTGGAAAGTTCTCTCACTAAGAGGAATTTAGGGCTGCAAAGACTGCAGAGCTTGCAAAGTGTTTGCTCAATAGTTAGAGGAGAGAGGGAAATAATTAAATCTCTAGGTGTATAATGAGAATTTAATGAATTTAGGCTAATTTGGCTCATTATTAGGGTCTGCTGGGTGTATACATTACACACCTCTATGGCTTTACCTATATGTGTGTCTCAGCCTTTGTGTAAGGGCTGCTCACTCTCTGTATGACAAAACAAGCCCCAAAAAGCCCAAATTCAGTTTATAGCAAAATCCTAAAATTATGTTTTAAGCCACCTTTAGCCTAAATCATACTCTGAGCCATTTAAACCTGTCTGTGCACCTACTGTAGGAATATTTTGGTGTAGGAAGTGATGGCCAGGGTGGGAAAACTGCCAAAAATTTGCTGGTTTGTCATGCTGGGTTTTTGGGTTTTTTTCTGTGAAGACAACATGGATTGGAGATTTTGGAGCTGCTGGAGGCAGAAAAGCCACACACATCTGGCTGCTTGTGATGTGCCTGCAATCAATACTCTGTGAGCAGGATCTGAGCCCCCAGCCCTGTCCCCTGCACAAAGGCACCAGTGATAAGCAGCTGCTGCTGCAGAAGGACCTGGAGCAGGAAAAAAATGTCCCCGCAATCCTCGATGAATAAATCCAATATATTCCATATAAATCTCTTGTTATAGCCTGTTTTATTGAACCAACTGGAATGTTTCTCCTCTGGAGAGACCGTGGAGAGCTTTATTTATTATCACTGCAACACGAGAGGCTCCCCGTGCCTTTGTCTGCTTTATCTTGCTTGTCACCACACGGCTCCAGGCCCTGGGCCGTGATTTTGGGACCTTCATCATTCAGGAATAAAACCTTTGTTCCTGAAAAATGGGAGGGATAAGCTGTGCTGATGGGAAGGGGGTGTCTTTAGGGGATTGATGGGGGTGATGCTGGCAGCAGGGGGACCATGGTGTCACCTGTGAGGTGAAGCACCTCTGCAGGTGGAGGGATTGTGTCCAAAATCACCTGGAGCTTGGGAAGGAGAGCTCATCACCACTGCTGTGACTCTGAGCTCATCAAACCGCAGATCCCACAGGGAATCCTGGGCTGTTTGAGCACTGAAAGGATGGTCAGGCTGGGGGAATCACCATCCCTGGGAATGTTCAGCAAATGTGTGAATGTAGTGCCCAGGGATGTGGGGGTGACCTTGGAATGGTTGGACTCGATGGCTTTTCCAGCCTTAATGATTCCATGATTCCCTCTGGAGCAGCTCAGCTCCCAGGGAATGGAGCTCTTGTCTCCTCTTGGATGTCCACACTGAGTTTTTCCTGCACAGCCTCCAAAGGGAGGACAATGCGTGACCTGGGAACAGAAATCCTCTGCCTCCTGGCAAGGTGAATCTTCCCAGGAAGATTTGGGAGTCCAGAATTATCCAACAGTTATCCCTCTGTCAGACAGCCCCAGCTTTCCAGAGGATCTTCCCCTCCAGACTCTGGCTGCCACCACCATGGACACACAGGAGGTGACTGGTTCCAGTTAAACCCTCCAGCACCTCCAGCTTTGGAGTTGGCAAAGAATTCAAATCTTGGATTCCTGAGGGAAATGGGAAAGAGACACCCCCCAAAATGCAGGTTTTCCCACCCATCCGTGGCCTCGCTGAGCTCTGCTGACCCCAACCTTGCTGGAATTCCACAGCACCTTTGCAGGGAGCACTGGGGATGCTGTGGGAGTCAGCATTCCCACCACAGAGTGGTTTTTATCTCCCTCATCTGCTCGTCCTTCAGGAGGCACAGCAAGGAATGTCAAGGACTGAGAAACACAGAACTGCCTCTGGCTGTGCTGCTGAACATGATGAACACAGCAAAACCACCCTGGCAGCGAAAAGCTTTCACCCGATGATGCAAAGATGCAAAGTCCTGGTGTAATAAGGCAAATAAGGAGGCAAAAATTAATATAAAAGCCCTTAATAAGGCAAAAAATAATATCACAGCACTCTGGTTTTTAAACATTTTTCCAGGAGACCATACTGGATATTGTTCTGAGAGCACAGCTTGGGTATATGACTGGAGAGAGACACTTGCTCCAGATTTATATTAAGTTTCCAGCAAACGGAGGGAATATCAGCCTGTCTGACCCAATATTATGTTGATTCCCAAGTAATTACATTTGTTATTTGCAGGATCTGTAGTAAATCGAGTTGTGGCAGTTATGGGGATGCTTCACAGAAGCAATTTCAGAGATCATTAAATATATCTTCCATTGGTTACACATCACATTAACCCCTCCAGCGCCTCCAGACATACGACATCCCTTCAGCAAAGAGGCAATTTGATGGGATTAGATGCCAAAGGCAATCCAATGCAGATAAATCCAGGAAATTCATGCAATTACTGCTGGCAGAGGTCTGTTGTTCACTAGAAACACATGAGGATTAAAAAGTTTGGGCCAGGCTCAAACTCCAGGCAATCTAATGCTGGTATGGGGTGAACTCTGTAAGGATGAAGAGCCTGGGGAGGTTTTTGCCTCATATCCCATCCCAGGATTCACCTCTCTGCCTCAAAAAGAGCAGCAAGTTGGAATTTGAAATTTAGGGAATTTTTAGAACTTTGGGTTTGTAAGTTAAAGCTTAGAATTAAAGATTAGATTTGGTTTAAGACTTTAGAAAAGCCTTCTAAATGTAAGTGCTAGAAGTAAGAATGTAGATTTATGGTTTAAAGTAAAGACATGTTAAGTTAAATAAAAGTAAGTTTAGAGTTTAAGATATAAAAATAAAAGTAGCTACAAAAGTAAAAAAATTACAGTACTATAAGTTTGTGTGTTATAACATAATTAACTAAAAAAGTTTGTACTGTAGCATAAGTCTAGAAGATAAAATATTTAAAGATTGGGTTAAAACATGAATATTTTTGTTAGTAGTATTTTATTAGTTAATAAACCCTTAAAAAGTCTTGTAACTCAGGGTCTTGTGACCTTCTGAACTATGTTATAAAGATGTGATGTGTTTGTCATCCTTCTTACTTATATAAAAGATAAGAAAAACAAACCACATCATCAAAAACAATTCAGAAATCCCATCTCAAATTCCTTCAAAATTCCTCACGAGCAAGAGGGGTGAAAAAGAACATTTTTCACCTTGCCCTGCTCTCCAGCAGCTCCCTCCCCATCTCAACACATTTCTGCTGCTTGCTCAGATTTGAAGATAATTTTAAAATCCCCTGGGTACGTTCAGAGGGTGGAGGGGGAACATGAACTGCTGTTTCCTGCAGGAGGGGGAAGTTCCTGACCACAAACCCCACTGCAGGAGCCTGCCCTGCCCCACAAGTGCTGCTGCTTCCTCCTGCCAGTCCTGGGAGGGTTTTCCAACCTAAACCATTCCATTATTCCACGATATACTTGTGACAAATATTCAAAGTCTCACCCCCTGCATGAGTGTAAAGGGTTGGGGTCTAAACCATCATCAGTGCTGGAAAACCCGGAGGAGAAATTCTCCTAAGATCAGCTTTGTTTAGTCTGATCTAATTCAGCTCTGGTTTAAGGCAAGGTTTAATGTGGTAACACAATTTTGGCCCATCCCCGAGATGTGCTGGGCCTTGCTGGGCTCTGGCTGCCTCAGGAGTTGTTTTTATTGTTGGGTGCCACTTTAATCCCCATTCTCATCAGTTGCTGCAGTAAAAATGGGATCAGCAGCTCTTTCCTCAGGCCTAATAAATGTGTCCTGGGATCCCCACTGGAGTGGGAATGGCGGCTCATGAATTTCCAGGAGATGGACATGGCTCTGCCAAGCTGAAATTATTGCAGCCAGGCCTTGGGGTGCCCATGAACTCAGCTCCAGTGGCTCCACTTATTCCACTCTCACTTATTTGTCCATCACTCCCACATCTCCTCGCGCTGTAAATCCCCAGCAGCCACAGCAGCCAGGGTTCTCCACCTCAAAACGAATCCACACCGCGTCTGCTGCCTGCCAGAATGAAATCACTGTCACTGGGCACATTCCTGGGGATTTCCCACAACTCCAATGAGGTTTTTTGGTGCTGTTGGTGACCCCAAGTCTGTGCCAGGGCTGTGTGTGGCAGCAGCTCTTTCCCTGCTCCAAGCTGGGCGAGGCATGCCCAGCTCCCTGTGGCACAACCCAGCAGTTCCATCCATCCTAGCAACACAGAGGCTAAAAACACCCAGAAATATCTTCCTTCCACATTGCAGAGCCTCAGCCTGCAGCAGGAAGGGAAACCCCTGCCCTGGAGACCTGAAATGCCACACGAAATGCCACACAAAATGCAAAAAAATAAACAAAACCAAAAAAGGGGAACAGTCATTGCATTTTCCTCAGTTTGCTCTACTCATTTTTAGGTAAAATTTCAGGTATCTCACACCTCCAGCTCTGAGGTATTTGCCAGAATTTGGGCTGTAAAAATATGCCCTGGACCTGCCAAGTTTTGCCCACCCCCAGCTCTGGGTGCTGGGGTTGGGCACAGCTGGGTGCTGAACAGGCAGAAATTATTTGGATGTTCCCTTTCACCTTCTTGGAGCCCCATCTGGGCTGGGTTTGTGCAGATGAGGAGAAGCTCCCTTTTTGCTGGATTAGTCACAGAGCAAGATTTAAAGGGAAAAAAACCCTCATGGCCATAATTAACTGTATCTGAAAACAGGAGTTTTGGAGATTGGGGCACAAAGCAGATTTTAGAGATGCTCTGCACGATAAAGCCCAGCTTTAAACAGTTACTGAGAGAGTAGGGCCTAAAAGGAAATATTAAACTGGAGAGGAAGCAAGTACAAAGAACAGCTGTTAAATCCTTATTTCTGAGACTCTTTTCCTGGAGCTGCCCTGTTCCATGGGATGAGCTCTGAGTGTCCAGGGAGTGCCAGTGGTGCTTTAGGGGTGCTAAACTTTAGTGTTTTCATCTTTCTTCCCCTCAAATCCAGGTTTTGATGGGCTTCTCGCAGACTGCTGGACCAGAGGGAAAATCCCAGGCAGAATCCCAGGTAGAATCATGAGCTTCCAGCTCTGGAGTGTCCAGAAGGACCTGGAGCTGCTGGAGAGAGTCCAGAGGAATCCATGGAGCTGCTGCAGGGCTGGAGCCCCTCTGGAGCCAGGCTGGGAGAGCTGGGAATGTTCCCCTGGAGAAGGGAAGGCTCCAGGCAGGGCTCAGAGCCCCTGGCAGGGCCTGAAGGGGCTCCAGGAGAGCTGGAGAGGGACTGGGGACAAGGGATGGAGGGACAGGAGCCAGGGAATGGCTCCCAGTGCCAGAGGGCAGGCATGGGTGGGACATTGGGATAAATCCTTCCCTGGGAGGGTGGTGAGTTCAGGCAGGGTAGACTGGGCTGAATCCACCCCTGCTTTGGCTGGGGGTGCTGGGACTCTCCTTCCTCATGGTTTTAGTCCTTTTTTCCCCTGCTTTTTCTCTCCCCTTAACTCTCCTCATGAGGAACATATTTGCAATCATGCCCTTGGAAGGAGCCCTCGGTGATGGAGTGGTGTGGCTGTAATTTGCCTGCTGCTGAGTGTAGTGTTTCAATCCTCGCTGAATTTGTGCCTATGATTTATGAGTTAATGTTTCCCCTTGTAAATTATATTGAAGGGAAAAAAATGAGTCTTATTTTTCCCTGTTTTTAGCAAACTTAATGTTTATGCTTTATGTGCCATCAGGAGGAATAAAGCACTCTGAGGTTTCCAGAGCGTGTTTTCAGCAGGTAAAATGCAATTATTCAGAGCAGGGAGCTCTATTTGATCCATGAATAGGGGAAAATAAAAAGGCATTCAAAGGCTGAGCCAAAGCCTCTTTAAACCTTCGGGAGCCTTTTTTTTTTCCCTTGGGATTATAGAGCCACACAAAGGGGAACGGGATCCACTCGTTCCTCTCTCCACAGGGCTCTGCCACAGCTCAGGCTTGGATTTCACCCTTGGAAAAAGCAGATCTCGGAGTCCCCAGTTTGCCCAGCGTTTTCCCTGTGTGTGCAGTGCACTTTTCCCATCACATTAATTCCTGTGGGAGCTGTTGTGACATTGTGCTGGGGCTGGTGGAAACACAAGCGCTGTTCCAACACCTTCCCGGGAGTGTGCCGGCGTCTCCCGTTCTGTCTCACCTGGCACAACCCTCCCCAGTGCCACAGCTGTCACCTCCCATCCTGTCACCTGCCCAGGTGGGACTCACGGGGCTCTCTGTGCCAAGGGATGACACAGCTGTGTCCTGGTACTGATGCCTTAAGTTTTAGCTTTTCTATGTTTCAGGCTCTGTGCTGCTTTAGTGTGCAGCTCTGAACCTCACATTCAGTGGTGCTGAGCTCTGTGCACAGAGCAGGGAGACAAAACAATTCCTGCTCCAGCTGGGCACCAAGGACAAATGAGCCAAATCTCAGCCCAAGAGCACAAACCCTGTGGGCTGCAGAGAGAAAAACAAGCAGGGTGGGACTGCAGGGGCTAAAGCTGGGATGGGACAATGAACTGCAAGGTGCAAATGGAGCAGAACTGATCCCAGGGAGAGAGCCCGGGAGCGCTCGTGCATTTTGGGGCCATTTTGGTTGATCTTGGGTGCAGCCCTGGCTGGGCTCTGGTGCTGCCCAAGGTGGATCCATGGAGGAGATCCTTGGAATGAATCCCTGCTTTATTCTGGGACTCTGCCCAGCCCCTGCTCCAGGGCAGCCTCAAGGCATCAGCAGCCCCTGGAGCTTTTCCTGCTGGGATCAGGCTCCTCCCCAAAGTGCTCCATGCACGTTGAGCTGCTGCATCTCTGTGGATACAAGAGGTTTCCCAGTCCAGGAGACACCACATTTTCCCACTGACCACTTCCACACATATTCCCAAGGGAAGGGAACATGAGGATCATGGATACAACTCCTGGCCCAGCCCAGGACAAACCCAAAAGTCCCACCCTGGGCATCCCTGGGAGCATTGTCCCAATGCTCCTGGAGCTCTGGCAGCCTTGGGAATGTGCCTATTCCCTGAGGAAATTCCATGTCCAGCACACGCCGGGGGAAGAACCTTTTCCTGATATCCATAGAATTTTAGCAGGAATGTATCAGTGCACACCCCAAACTCTTTGTGCTTCATTGCTTTCCTCCAGGTGATGAAGAATCGCCCTCAAGGTGATGAGGTCATTCCAACATTTTGGATTGACCATGGGTGTATCCAACTCTTCTCAATGCCTGGAGGTGTCTCCAGTCCTGCCTGCCACCATGAGCTGCTGAAACCAAATATTCCATGGAAAATGGATTTGTAACGGGATGGAAAATTGGGAGCGGGGGAACACAAAGGTCAAGGGTGAGCATCTCATGCTGGAAAGCAGAGCCCAGCAAGGGCTGACCTGTGGGGCGACACCGCTGCAAACAACTGCTCCTCTCACATCTCACCTTTCATATTTAGCATTTCCCATTTATTTCCTATTATTTTCATATTTAATAGCAATTTACTGAGGGCAAAGAAAATGGCTTGTTCTTTGTCAAACGATCAGGAAAGATAAAAAACCCCAAAACAAAACCCCGCCGTGGTGTTGGTCTGGAATCTGTTTCAGCTAAGCTCAGTTTTAATCTTCTAAACTTTTCCTGATTTTATGCTGGAAAACAAAATAAAAATACAGCACAAGCAACATCCAGGCTTTAAACTGGAGTGAAATATTTTTTTCCTTTTGCAAAGAAAAAGTCTTCACTGGATCCATCAGGAATGGTTAATGGCCTCCATGCAGATTTGACACATTTTCAAGGGAATTCACTGCAAAGCCAGTTTGAAAAATTCCATTGAAATTGGGATATTTTTACATTTCAGTTTGCCTTCCCTGCAGCTATTTGTTTCTGGAGTTGCTTTATTTTTTTTTCCCTGCAAACTTCAGGGTGTTTTTTCTGAGTGTGAGCACCAATCCAGATTCCACAGAAAAGGAGAAAAAGGACATTTTATCCGATTTTCTCATCCCTCACCAAGCTCCTTACAGGAATTTTGATCAAGCAGATATAAACTCTGAGTGATCCCATCTTTATGCTGAATACAAGTACTTGCAGAGCCTTAACTTTAAATATTTCCTCTTTCTGTCACATAATTTGAAGATGGTTATAGCCTGGAGAAGCCCCTGACCTAATTCAGTCAGAGTGGAGCGGAGCTGTGAGCAATCGGCCCTGCTGTGGCCTCGGCACAAAATCTCACAAGCAGGAAAGTTTGGGGAAAAAATCCTTGTTTTGAAGAGTGTTTGTCATGAAGTTCTTGGGTGAGTTTAAACAGAAAAAACAATGGAGAGAAGGAAGTAGGGAAAATCCCAGAGGAAGGAGGTGTTGGAGGAAAAGGAGAGATTAATTTGGAAGAGTTTTTCACATCATCACATCCCTGGAAGTGTCCAAGGCCAGCTTGGACGGGGATTGGAGCAGCCTGGGACAGTGGCATGGCAAGGGTTGGAAGTTTGAGTTTTAAGGTCCCTTCCATCCCAAACCATTCCATGATTCGGTGATTAAACCACTGGGCTCTCCCACAATTGATGTGTGAATGAAATTTCATTTTTATTCCTCCCCACATCCTCTCCCTTGCACTTCCAAGCATATTTCCAGGCTGCTGGGTTGTGTTTTAGGGGACAAGACTTTGTCCCTCCACCTGTGATATGTGTGGGGGCTCAGGGAGGAAATCTGAATTTACCCATTTCAAATTCCTGCCCCCAAACTCTTTATCCAAGGAAACAAAGCTCCCTTTGCCCAACTCTCATCCTCACACAGCCCAGCGGTAGCAGACGAGACACTTGTGCTAATTAATATTTTATGGGCTGATAGACTTTTTTTTTTTTTCCCTGCCTCGGCAGCTGGTCTTAAATAAAGACCAATTTGCAGAAGTGTTAATTAACTCTAATTACAAAGCACATTGTAGCTGCTCTGAGGATTTCCGTCTGGAGGATGCCATGGAACCGCTCAGCCCCTGGTGCCCAGGGAAACGTCACAGTGGCTTTTCCTAGGGATTCCGTGCACACTCAAAACTCCAAACAAATAGAGAAAAGAGTGAAAAAAGAGGGAAAATATTGAAAGCTGGAGAAGCATTTTGGACAAGGGGTGGAGTGACAGGATAAGAGGGAATGGCTTCTTGCTGAGAGAGGGCAGGATTAAATGGGATATTGGGAAGGGATTCCTGGTGGTGAGGGTGGGAGGCCCTGGCACAGGTTTCCCGGGTTACCTGGCATTTCCTTGCCAGGCTGTGGCAGCAGGAGAAGCTGGAGAAGGGATTTTTACACAGGCAGATAATGGCAGGACAGAGGGGAATGGTTTTAAACTGAGAGGAGATTTTGATCTGATATTGGGAAGGAGATCTTGCTGTGACAGTGGGGAGGCCCTGGAATGGACTTCCCAGAGAAGCTGTGGCTGGCCCCTGGATCTCTGGAAGTGTCCAAAGCCAGGCTGGAACAACCTGGGACAGTGGAAGGTGTCCCTGCCATGGCAGGGGTGGAATGGGATGAGATTTAAGGTCTCTTCCACCCCAAACCTTCCGTGACTCAAGGGGTGTCCCCTGATCCAACCCAACACCTTCTGCTCTGACACCACATTAGCACCAGCATCCTAATTAACTTTCCCTCTCCCATTTCCCTGCCTTTCCATGCCCAGCTTTCCCTCACCCATCTCCCCATGTTCCAGATCCGCCGCGCTTCACCCCGGATCTATCCCCGCAGCGGCATCGCGGCGTTAATGAGGAGGAAATCAATTAGGAGCCGTGCCACGCGGGCAATTAGCGCTGTCGCTGCGGTGACACAGCGGCGGTGTCACTTCCAGCCCTCCCCTGGCTCACAGCTGCTGCCACTCTGGATGAGGATGACAATTCCAGCTTTCCTGCCGCTGGAAAGCAGCCGAGGGTGGGATCTCCTCCGTGCTGGCTTTAATTGGCCTGAGTGTGGCTGCAGGGCTCCATTTTCAAGTGGGGTTTTCTTAGTGCTTAATGCTCCTGGGGAGGATGGAAGGGATGGTTTTGCATGGTCCCAACCAACCTTTATATGTTCCTTTAAAAACTACAAATTTATAATTTATATTGAATAATTTATAATAACAATATTTTATATTAGTGTGGGAAATGACGATGATCACAATGGATTTTGGAGCAACATGGGATAGGGGAAGGTTTCCCTGCCCATGGCAACGGGTTTGAACTGGGTTATCCTTAAGGTCCCTTTCCAGCTAAACCATTCCATGATTAATTATTATTATTATTATTATTATCATCATCATCATCATCATCATCATCATTTCAGCGTCATCATTATCATCATTATCGTAATCATTCTCATTCTCATTCTCATCATTATTATTATTTGCAGCAGCTTTTAGACAAAGGAGCTGGGAGAAAAGTCCCACTGCAGCTCCACTCGAGGCTGTGTAGCCACTATAAATTCAGACTTTGAGCTCCTTTCTTTTTGAGCTAATTTTGGGCTGCCAGCCCAAATTCTTGTCTCAGCTCCACAGGGCAGTGCTGTCCTGGAAAGAAATAAAAGGACGTGCAACAATCTAGGCAAAAAATCCAGTTTGAAAGAGGATGGAGGAGAGGTTTTGGTGTGCTGAAGCATGTTTTTCCCTAAATTAATTTCCCAATAAATAGATATATTCAGTGCAGTTAAACAGCCGCTGTAACCACCTCCACAAAAACCCCTTAGAAACAGAAAAAAAGGCCTTTTGCAGCATTAACTCCTTCGCACAAAACATCAGCACATTAATAAGCACCAGGCGTGGGGGTTCCCTAGTGAGCATTATCCCGGCGCCGCTCATCCCAAATCCGGGATGGGGCAGGTGGGAAGGGCTCCCATTCAGGGAGTGGGTGGCACAGCTCCTAATTAGCTGCTCTGCCAAAAGCAGCCTCCTTTTGTCCATATGCACACGCTGCTTTGCAACTTCCAAAGGGCAATTCAGGAACTGGGAAAGGCCTGGCAAATTAATAATAATGAGCTAATTTCCACGCCATCTGCTAATCGCTCTCCTCAGCAGCGCTTGGCTCCCAAAACAGGAGTTTTTCCCACTCTCCTTCTGTCTACCAACAGGAAATAATGGCATCCAACTCGACTCTTTTGGAAGGGATTTGCTTGGTATTTCGTGCTGCTGCATCAGCACAGAGTCATTGCACAACCTCTCCTTCAGTTCCTCGAAGGAAAATTCTCCCCAGGGAAAGGAGGGGTGGGTTTGGAAGTGTGGGGTTGTTGCCTGTTCTGCCCTCCTTCCCTAAAGTGAGGTATTTTTGTTGTCATTGGGGCGGATTTTCGTGCTGTGTGATCGGGGTGAGCAGAGCAGGAGCGGGGTGGTGGGCTGGGATGACAAGCAGGGCTCTGCATTTATGGGATGTGGAGACTGCGGCCATAAATGCCAGCTGCTGATCCTAAGAGGAGCTCACTTGGCTTCTCTGGAAAGGTCAGGGCCATGGGGATGCAGCGTGTGGAGGATGCAGGATGGGGGAGGAATTATCCAGAGCATCCAACAGCCTTCCCCTCTGAACCTCTGTGGCACTGCTGTGATAGTCAGAGAATCAAGGAATTATGGGATTCCAGACTGGTTTGGGTTGGAAGGGACCTTAGAACTCATCTGATTCCACCCCCAACACTCTTCACTATCCCAGTTTTCTCCAACCTGGCCTTGGACTCTTCCAGGGATGTTCCTGGGTCTCCCCAGCCTCCCAGGGAACAATTAATTCCCAATTTCTAATCTAAGTCTCTCATTCAGTTTAAAACTATTCCCCCTTGTCCAGTCCCCACCTGCCCATGGAAAAATTCCCTCTTTATATTTTTTAGAAGCATCCTTTATCTATTACAAGTGCAATGAAATGATGCCTGAACACCCCAATGCATGGAGCATCATTCCCATTCCCTGAGGCTCCAAAATCACCTTTTCCACACAGAGCATCAGCTCTGAGATCAGAAGCTGGGCTTGAAACTGGTTTTAGGGCTTGAGACTGACAAAATTCCTGTTGTTCCCTGAATTTCTGGGGTTTTTCCTGCCCTTCTTCCCTTCCCCTCACAGCTGCTCACTAATGGGAAGCAGCAATTGGATTTTTCCCTCCTCCCTGACTTATTGCCTGCGTGTGTTTGTAGGCTCAGGATATTACACCGGGGATCTATGGATTGGTTTATTCGGTTTATATGGAATTTGGGAGAGCAGGAAACACATTTAACTCCAATCACCCTGGGAATAGGTCACACAGCCCGTGGAGTCATGAACCTTTCATAACAAATATATGTGGCCAGGTGTGAGGGAAAATGGATTCCATATGTGCCACATGGTCTGGGCCAGGAGAAATTTCCTTGAAGCCGTAAATGGGATGCGTGTGGATTTCTCCACATCCATGTGAAACGAGGGGCAAACCAAAACAGATCCTTTCCTACCAATTTGGTTTGATAGGATGAGTTTTGGATTCTCTTTTCCAAACAGCTCCAGGCCTCCAGGCTCTCCTGGAGACAAACCCATGCACTGAGGATTCCCAGCGGGAGCGGCGCTGCCTTTCCCGAGGGCTTGGGCTGTGCTCTTTATTATCTGCTGGCTGTCACCATGCCAGTGGTCACAAGTGGAAGGGAAGGAGGGCTTGAGGCTCTTGTAGGTTGTTCCAGAAAGTAGGAGAAGATCTGGGAGCAAAACAGGGAGCAGCAGGATATGGCTGTTGGAGCTTTGCAATTCTATCCATGAAAAAAGGGGGGAATTCCAACAGCTCTTGTGTGTCCAAGCTCAGTTTTTCCCACCAAATATCACCTGTGGCACCAGAATGAGAGCAGGGCACGTCCTGCATCCATGTGGGATGAGCTCCTGCCTGGCAGGTTTGGGATGTGGGCAGTGGGGAACACCAAATCCCTGTGTCCAGCTCCCGGCAAAGCCTGGATCTATGGAAACGGCATCACTGAGGGCTGCTCTAGGCACCCTGAGCCAGGGCTTCCCCTCCCTCACAGCCAGGAATTCCCTCCTAATCACAAATCTAACCCTGCCCTGTCAGTGTGAATCCATCTCCCTTGTCCTGCCACTCCATGCTCTTGTAAAAACCTTGTTATACCATGGGGTTTTTTTCCCCGGATTACCTCTCACAAGCGGCTTTTTGGTGCTTTACTTTTCCTCTGCCCCACGAGGGGTCTGGATGCAGATGTTAAAGTGCTCCAGATGTGCTGTGCTCACCTGCAGCCAGTGCTGGGACCCCATGGAGTGATAACATCATTCCCAGTGACCTCCTGACGAGCAATAAGGGCTTGGACATTTCCCCTGGGAAAGAAGGAACAATGCAGAGGAAAAAAATAAAGGTTGAGTATAAAGTGGTTTCAGGAAAACGTTATTGACTCACAATTGTCCTGAGGGCTCAGAGCAGGAGGGAGGAAGTTTGGGCTCCCCAGGGGCTCTGCTTGTCCAGCCCAGCCCATCCCACTGGAACCTGAAGCTGGGAAAAATCAGGATTGGGAGGGACCCCGCTTTCAGTATCAGCTGTGTGTACAAACCTCACACTATTTATTTTTGCTATTATTGCATTAATTACTGTGGAATTTCCCTGTTCTGAGCATGATCCGCCCTCCAAGAGTGAATTAATTCCAAGAGCTGGCTGTGGAACACTAGCAGCATCCAGCAATTCCAGCAATGCTTCATTCACCCTGGGAGCTGCCCAGAGAAGGAATTTAGAATTGAGGAACTGTTTAGGTTGGAAAAGACCTCCAAGATTATCAAGTCCAGCACGGTCAAGGCCACCACTAAGCTGTGTCACCAAGTGCCATATGGATTTTAAATAGTCTGGAATTTATGCATAAAAGTGACACCAGGTGCACTCCAGGGACTGAATTCTTCCTGCTTGGCACTAAATAAATTACAGAAAAAGGGAGGAATAACCTCATGGGATTTATCTTTAAGGAACTAGCAACATGCACAGAGCCTGAAGCAATCGCAGGCAGGGACTGGGATACTGGACCAGAGAATCCCAAACTGGTTTGGGTGGGAAGGGATCCTAAAGCTGATCCAGTTCATACCATACCATGGGCAGGGACATTTTCCGCTGTCCTTGGACACCAACCTGGCCTTGGACACTTCCATGGATCCAGGGGCAGCCCCAGCTGCTCTGGGCACCCCGTGCCAGGGCCTCACCCCACTCCCAGCCAGGAATTCCTTCCCCATATCCCACCTAAACCTATCCTCCTGCAGCCCTGCTTTTCTCATTTTATTTATTATTTCATTTAAAAGGGAAAACAGTCTCTCTGCTTGTCAGAGCAGCCCATATGATATGAAAATATTCACAATATTCCTGCAAAATGTGCTGTTCACCTCGGGCTGCACCTGCAGCTGAGATTCCGACAGTGCCTTTGTCAGCGAGGGTTTTGCTTGGAGTTTTGCAAGGAATTTTCCAAATTTTACCTGCTGAAACCTGTGGAATAGGGATGTCTTGGACAACTTGTTTTCAAGGGCAGGATCTCCAAGCAGATAAGAAAATGTCTCTGAGGGGAAAGCACCGGGACTGAGCCCAGGAAAAGCCACTCCGGGGTCTTTCCTGGCGCCGTCGGCTCTTCCCTGATCTCTCCAGTTCCAGTCATCCCAGCCAGTTGCAAGAGGAAAATAAACAGATGGGAGAGTTTTTCCACAAAAATGCAAATAGGTTGTAAAAATGTCTGCAAAAATCTAAATACTCAGGGAGAACGTGCCAGTTGGGATGAATATTTTGACAAGGAAAAGGGAAAGAAAGAGGGAGAAGTTAAATGATGTCAGAAGGGATTGTTTGGGTTTCCCTGATAAAATCCTGCAGCAAGAGCTGAAGTTTATTTAATTGAGGCTTTACACCCTATTTAATAATATAAATGTCTATACAGAACTAAATTCACAAGTCAAATTGAAATGGACTTCAATGCTGCTTAATTAATTTATTTCTTTAAAATAAACTGGGTTTTTTTAATATAAACTGGATTTTTCGGGGGGAGGAGAAGATAGATTTTTCCAGGAAACATGACCATGAAGCTCTGGAGTGTTGTCCCCCAAAGAAGGGGAACCTCCAGATATTTAGGTGCTGTTGCAGCTCTGTGAGGCTGATTGAGAAATTCCTGCTGGATTTTGCTGGGGAGAAAACCAAACCATTTAACTTACTTTGCTATAATTTTTCCAAGTAATTCTATTTTTTTTCTGTTTTTTTTTTCTTTCCCAAACCCAAATCTTCAAGGTCTTTTCCATCCTAAAGGATTCAGTGATTCTGTAAGGGACGGACAGACGGACCTCCTTGTGGGCCTGGGGAAACATCCTGTCCTGCTGGGAAAGCCTGGCCAAACTGGGATGTGCTGCCAGATTTGCTGATTTTTAGGATGAGGGTTGCCCACATGAGGGGGTTTGCATGGCTGGGAAATCCTCAGGAGCAGAAGTGCAGGAGGACGAGGAGGGCTCTGAGCCCCACATGCTCAGCCCAGGCCCAGGGCACTGCAGAAATGCAGCCAAATATTCTCCCTGCAAACCTGGCATTTACAGCCCAAAACATCTGGGACTTCACCTCTGGCCTGGCTGCTGGGCCAGCGTTGGAAATGGCTTTCCATGAAGGAATTGCCCCAAAATCCACCCTGAGCTGCCCTGGGCCAGCCTGAGGCCGTTCCCTCTGCTCCTGTCCCTGTGCCCTGGGAGCAGAGCCCGACCCCCCCGGCTGTGCCCTCCTGGCAGGGAATTCCAGAGAGGGAAAAGATCCCTGGGGATCCTCCTTGGCTCCAGCCTGAGCCCCTGCCCAGCTCCCTCAGGGATTCTGCAGCCCCTGCCCAGCTCCCTCAGGGATTCTGCAGCCCCTGCCCAGCTCCCTCAGGGATTCTGCAGCCCCTTCCCAGCTCCGTTCCGTTCCCCGGCCCCGCTCCAGCCCCTCAGGATCTCCATTGCCTTGAGGGGAAAAATCAAAAAGTGGGAGAAAACGTGAGGGGAAAAAAAAGCGCGGGAATTTTGGAGGTGCTGCTGCAGAGCTTTTCCCTTCTGGTTCCTCCTTTTCTCCAGGCTGAGCCCCTTCCCAGCTCCCTCAGGAATTCCCCAGCCCCTTCCCAGCTCCATTCCCTTCAGGGTCTCTCCTGCCATGAGGGGAAAATCAAAAAGTGAGAGAAAACATGAGGGAAAAAAAAAGTGAGGCAAGTCTGAGGAAGGCTCTGCTGCAGAGCTTTTCCCTTATGGTTCCTCCTTTTCTCCACACTGAGCCCTTTCCCAGCTCCCTCAGCCCCTCCTGGTGCTCCAGCCCCTTCCCCAGCTCGGCTGTTCCCCTCTGGACATGGATCCTGCCATGGATATTTATGATAAAATTCCTTTACTCAGTGCTGAAGGCATCAGAGGAAGGTGATGGTGTCTGGGCAGCAGGGTTTGGTTACAAGGAGTTGGAATTGGTGTGAAATCTTCCCTGGAGAGCCATCCTGAGTGGCTGCAGGGATGTCAATCCCAGCTCCCAACTTCCAGCTGGCACAACTATTTTTTTTATGTGAAAAAATAACAATTCCCTAATAAAATCACTTTTGGTGCAAGCCATTCTGCTGGGGAGGAAAAAAAAAAAAAAGAAGGGGAAAAAATAAAAGAAGGAAAAAAAAATAAAACCAAACCAAACCCACTCATTCTGGGGGAACAGTCAAAACAATTATTAGCACAAATTTCCAAGTCATTATCTCGCAGGGTGACATGGCATGTCAGGCACAGCCATGTCACAACGTGCCATCCCCTGCTGCAGCTAATGGGAGGTGGCAGCCCCTGAGCCGGGCTGGGGACAGGCTCTGCCCACCCTGGGGACAAACAGGGAGCTCGGGGAGGGGTCATCCCCTGGAATTTCACACTGCAGCTTTGCTTGGTGGCACTTGGAGCTGCAGCTGCACTTCGGGATGTGTGCGTGTGTGTAAATCTCAATTTAAAAAAAAATGTGAAGGAGAGAAATAAACAAAAAGCGGAATTAGGAAGTGCAGCCAATCGCATTTGAACAGCCAATTTCTCCCTTTTTGGTGGTGCAGGCAGCTGCTGCAGCACCCCAGGGCTGGCGGCGTGATCCACATCCCAAAATCCCACCCTGAGGCACGGCGGGACTTGAGCAAAGGGGAACTCATCTGAAAGAAAGTTAAAGAATTGAACTGGGAAAGCTTTTCCAGTGGCAGAATATTGGGAGGACTCAAATCCCCGCTCTGTGCGTGGAGCTCCAGCAAAAACGGTGCCAAGAGATCCCAATCCGACGGCAGCTCTTGGCACCGGGGCTTTCATTCAGAGCAGGAACAATGAATTTGCATCCTAGGAAACAAATGCACTCCACATGCCCTGAAACAAATAAGTGGAGATATTCCTTTCTTCCACAGCCAGGAATCTTAATCTTGCTGATAAACAAAGCAGAGGAAAAAAATGAAGTCTCTGAATGTTTTCTGTGTTTTCTTTAGACAGAGACCTGAATGCTGGGGAGAAAATAAAGTGAGCTTTGTGCAAGGAGAGCTGGTGACAAAGGCAGGGCCTTTGCTTTGGGGGCTGAGAGGTTTTTTTTTTGCTTCCAGCTTCTGGTTTTCCTGCTGGAAAAGCAGCTGGTGGGATAGGGTGGGATGTCCCCAGGGATGAGGGGAGCTTAGAAGTGTCTGCACCCCCAAAATCCACTCAAAAGAACCTGCCCTGACCCCACCATCCAGCAAAGCACCCAAAGCAGCAAGCAGACAACATTAGGACTTCGTGTCTGTTTTCCTCCCATTCCCACATTTTCCTTGAAGTCAGGAAAAATTTCTTTCCTTTGGCACAGGGAGTCTCCATCCCTGAAAGTGCCCAAAAAACATGTGGATGTGACACTGCCTGCAACACCCCCGGAAAAATCCCCTCTGCCATCACCAAGATCTTGTTTCCCTTCTATTGGCAGGTGGTTTTCACTTTTCCTTATGATTCTCGCTATCTCCCCTAATGAAATTCTTCCTTATTTTTTTTTTTAATTCCTCAAGACTGAGCTATTTCAGACCACACTCAGTGGCTTTTAGCTCTTTTGATTCTTATTTCTGTCATGTCATTTTGGGCAGGATGCCACCCACCTTCTGCCAAGCTCTGATTTGTAATTACAGGGTCAGAAGTTCATCTTCCTCCAATTGCTCTTCCCTTTGAAATTCCAGCTGAATTATCCAATTTCTTGACCTGGCAAAAGGAAGGTGCCCACCTAACTATATCCTATTTCACTTCCCCGAGATCCTTTGGCCATCATTACAAGGAACAACAATTTCTAAACTTCCTTTCTCAAGTCTAAAGTCCTTTCTCAAGTCCAAAGTCCTTTCTCAAGTCTAAAGTCCTTTAGCAGCTTTTCCCTTCAGGAGAGAAGGTTAAAACCAAGTGAGATCTGAGCTGTCCCAGCTCAGGGACAACCCAGTGGTTTTTCTTTCCCACCACCATAAAAAGGGAAGACTAAACCCCTTTCTAATGGAATAAACTTGAATTCTCTCCAAGAAAAGCCTCCATCAAGGGGAACAGATTGCTCCCAAGCTCCTGCGCAAAGCCTGGCTGGATTGCAGCAGAGACAGAAATTCCTGGACTGCGGCTCAAGCTTTAATCAGGCACAATTCCCACTGAACTCGCTGGGAATTTGAAGTCTCAGCTTTGGCCCAGCACTTGCTGGTGGCTGCAGATCCCTCCTGCCCTCGGCTGTGCTGCTGGAAGCTTTCCCTGCTGCTCTCCATTGCAGGATGCGATGCTGCAGTGTGCAATCAGCCGCATTGAGCTGCTCCACGCCAAATTATTGCCTTATTAATTAAAACACAAACTGTTCTGCTGCTGCTCCTCATGCAGCTGAAGCAGAACTTGGATTTTTTTCCCCTTGCACATTCCAGCTCAGCCTCCTGCTCCAAGGACCTGGATTTTCTGCCTTGTTTCATCTTTGGATTACGAGTGATGCTTGGTGCTCCCTCACCCCCAGGGGGGACAGACCCACCAGGCTGGGCCAAGGTCACCTGATTGTGGCACTGGAGCTCAAGAAAATAGGAATATTTTCTGTTTGGACAGGTGCAATAAATTAATCTCACATCTGGCTGAGCTCAGGCCCGGGCTCCGTCGGGCCGGGCCATTCATCAGCATTGGAAGTGCAGCATTCCAGGGTCAGGAGAGGCAGGAGCTGCCCCAGCCCCCTGCCAGCCCTGCTCCAACAGCTCATTTCCAGCTCCTCAGAGCCAGAATTGCACCCCCAGGAAGATCTTGACTTGTGGTGACTGTGGAAACCTCGGCTGACCTCGGGCATGGTGGGATGAGGAAGGTGGGATCCTGCTCCCAGCAGGGAATGCCCCAGGATGGTCGGGCAGGGAATACCCCTGGGATAATTGGTGGCTGGAGTTTTCCTTCCAAACCATCCTTCCTGCTGGAGGCTCCAGCCTCTGCAATCCCAGCCTGTGCCAAGCCAAGGCCAGAGCTGCTTTTCAGAAACAGCTGAGGAGCACATTGAATCCCGCAGAGCCCTGAAGGGGCCAACACCTCCAGGAGAGAGGCAGCTCAGGGGAGTTTTTGTTAAAAACCCAAAAGCACAACCCCTGATGGAGAGGTCCCGCCACCACCCTCCCTCTGTCTCATTGGAATTTGGCTCCAAAGGCTTTTTCCTCCCTAAAATCAGGAGAGAAGAGAGGGTTAAAAACGCTCTGGTTGGATTTTCACAGCCACTTTCAGGACTGTGAACTGCTTTGGAAACGTGGATTTGAACATGTGCTTATCATCAGCTGTGACCTTGTGCAAGCCCAGAATAAAAAGCCCCAGTAAAAGTGCCCTGACCTTTAATTCTCCACCAGAGCCTGCAGTGCTGAGTAATTGCTCTCCAAGCCCGAGGTCTTCAGGGAGGCAGGAGCAGATTCCTTCCTCTCTGCAATCATGGCAAGGAAGAAGGAACAAACAAACAAACAGGAAAGCTGCTCCCAGCTGGAGCACAGGTCCGGAGGGGGGAATCCAGGAGTTATTTAAAGCTTGGAGAGGTTCCTCCTTCCAGCCACGCTTGCTGGAGGGGAAGCAAGGCCAGTTATTATTAGCTGGAGTGGATTGAGCTGGGAGATTGCAGGATATTGCCAGGATATTCCCACAGGAGTGGCTGTTCCTTCACTTCCAAGGGTGTGAGGAGGCTGACGGGTGGTTTTGGCTTCTGGTAGCTCAAATCAGGTTGTGAAGTGGCTGCTGAAGCTTGAGGAACATCACCAATTAAATTAACATCTCATTGAGGATCTGGCTGCCCAACAGAGGTTTTGATCCCTAAAAGAAGCCTTTTGTGCCCAATTATTTCTATGATAAGTATTAATTTGGGCTTCTCTTTCTTAATTCTGCTGATCACATACCATAAACTGAAGGGATGGATCCCTGAAGTGCTGAAAAACCAGTGCAGAGAAAGAATTGTTCCAAAGGTCTCCTTTTCTTCCTATGGTGTCTCCCAAATCCTGATGCTGGACCAGAGCAGCACATGGAATTGTGGATGATGTCTGGGGAAGGCTCCAGGCAGAGCTCAGAGCCCCTGGCAGGGCCTGAAGGGGCTCCAGGAGAGCTGGAGAGGGACTGGGGACAAGGGATGGAGGGACAGGAGCCAGGGAATGGCTCCCAGTGCCAGAGGGCAGGGATGGATGGGACACTGGGAATTGGGAATTACTGTCTGGGCTGGGAGTGCCAGAGCAGCTGGGGCTGCCCCTGGATCCCTGGCAGTGCCCAAGGCCAGGCTGGAGCAGCCTGGGACAGTGGAAGGCCCTTGGCAAAAGAGCTGGAATGAGATGAACTTTAAAATCTCTTCCAACCCAAACCATTCTGGGCTTCCATGAAGTGCCTGGAGCTGAATCCAAGTCCCCAACCAGCTCCATTCCCTCCATGGGGGTGGCAGGGCCCATTTGGCTTTGGGGAAGTGATAAATCCTGTTAAAATTCCAGCAGGGATGAGCCCCCTTTCCTGGAGGAGGCTGTCAGATCCCCCTGGAGCTCCCCTTGTCACACTTCCCTGCTGCCCTGTGGGATTCTGTTGTCAGCTCTGTGCAAACATTCCCAGAAAGGTGTCAGGGGCTCCTGGCTGTGCCCAGGAGGAGATCCCAGTCCCAGCCTGCTGTGGGATGCGGGACATGGATTTGCCAGAGGATGGGAAGCTGCCCATGGATGGGATTCTGCAGTGCTCCCCGTGGTGAGGGAGTCAATGACTGGATCAGGGAACAACTTTCTCTGGAGGAGACAAGATAATTTTCACAGAGTTTTTTTTTTCTTTTTAAAAAAAAAAGCCATCAATATTTCACAGGCCTGCAGGAAAAAGCAAGATGCCTGAATAGTTCCTACCCAGGGAACACGGCATGAAATCTCAACACCACGAGAGCTATTTTTACATCTTTTTTTCCTTTTCATATTGCATAAATGGTGACTGATTTTATGCTCCATGATTAATTTAGACACGGAATAATGGAAATCCAGGAGCGCTCATCCGGTTCAAAGGGCCAGAGCAGATAAATAATGGATGTTTACATAACTGCAATATCAATCTCAGTAACAAATGATTTGTAGGAAGTCAGCAGAGAATGGGGAGAGCTCGGAAATGCTCCTCGGAGGCAGCAGCATTGCACCAGGAGGGGCTTCAAGCACAGCACTCCCACATGCTGATGCTTATCCTTGGATAAATCTCAAAATCATGGAATGGGTTGGGTTGGAAGGGGCCTTAAAGCTCATCCCAGTCCACCTCTGCCGTGGGCAGGGACACCTCCCACTATCCCAGGTTGCTCCAAGCCCCATCCAGCCTGGCCTTGGGCACTTCCAGGGATGCAGGGAAGCCCCAGCTTCTCTGAGCACCTGTGCCAGGACCTCCCCACCCTCACAACCAGGAATTCCTTCCTAATATTCAAATCAAACCTCCTCTTACACTTCAAACCCTCTTTTCACAAAAGGAAGACTTTACAAATTCTTTTATAGGAACTGGGTCTCTGGGTACTTGTCAAACACCACTGAATTCCCGTTTCAGCTTTCCTGCATCTCAGAGATGTTCCCAGAGAACATCCTGCACTCTCTTAGCTGGAGCAGAAGAACTGGGGCTGGAACAAGAAGTCAAAAAAGCAGCTGCATTGTCCTACAGAGCTGGAATGGAATCTGCTTTTCATTCACCACCTGCCCCAAAGTGTTCCTCATGGATCCACAAATCCAGGGTTTTTTTCACCTGTGCACACCCAGAGAGATTATCCCATTCCACCTCTTTCCATGGACAGGGACACTTCCACTGTCCCAGGCTGCTCCAAGCCCCATCCAGCCTGGCCTGGGACACTTCCAGGGATCCAGGGGCAGCCACAGCTGCTCTGGGCAATCTTTAGATCCGAACAAGAAACACCTTTTACCAAAGGTCCCTTCCAACCCAAACCACTCCATGGTTCTGTGACTGAATTATCCAGGCACTGGCTGTCACTGACCTGCTGAAGAACACACTGTGCCTGATTTATTTTAACCAGAGTGGAAACCACTCTGACTTCCCTCTTGCCTCCGAAAGTTGGGAGTTCTGCAATTCTTTTTCAGGAAACCAAAATCTGCTAAAACCCCGCGGTGTTTGCATATTTTAATACAGCTGAGCGAGGCGGTTCTGGACACTTGCTGATGTGAAATGTCAGGGTAGGTGGTTATATAAATGTTATTTTTAGATGTGATTAAAAAAACACATCCCTTTAATGCTAACACATTTTTCCCCCCGCCAGCTCGCTGGAATTAAAAGGCTGTTTAGATATTCCAAGATGGGATTTTATTTTTGCTTGTGGCATAACAATTGAGGCAGCCTAATTGTGCATATGTTAATGGTTTGTTTTAAGAGAGAGCCTCACAGGGCTCTGAGGCTGCTCAGCAATAATTTGGCTTTGCCCTGCACAGACCTTTCCTTGTAAAACTCCTTTATTACCTGCACAGCAATCAAGGACTAATGGGTTTTGTCCTGCTCTGCTGTGGGGACCGAGTCACGTCTCCACTTCTGCTGCTGGCAGAGAAAATATTTAATTTGGAATGTTTTATTCAGCTTTAAACTCATTTCTGTGTGATAAAAGAGAATAATAAATAGAAATTTGGTGGGTGGATAGAGCTGGTTGTAATCTCGTGGAGGGGAGTGGAGGTGCTGCTCCTGAAATCCAGAGGGACGTGGAGAGGTGGATCCATGGGAAGCTCCTGAGGTTCAACAAGGCCAAGTCCTGCACAGGGATCAGGGAATGCCAGCACAAATCCAGCTGGCATTTGGCATTTTGGCATTTTCCCACCCAGCTGGGTGGGAAGGCACGGAGAGCAGCCCTGAGGAGAAGGACCTGAGGGTGTCAGTCAAGGAAAATCTGGACATGGTCCAAACAAAATCCAGAATCCCCCATGGCCTGGGATGATCCCACAGCTCAGGCAGCAAGAAAGGGATTGGGATTGTGCCCCTCTGCCCCCCTCAGGTGAGACCCCACCTGCAGAGCTGCCCCAGCCCTGGGCCCAGCACAGGAGGCACCAGCTGTGATCCCAGGCAGAATCATGAGCTTCCAGCTCTGGGCTGTCCAGAGGGACCTGGAGCTGCTGGAGAGAGCCCAGAGGGTCCCATGGAGCTGCTGCAGGGCTGGAGCCCCTCTGGAGCCAGGCTGGGAGAGCTGGGAATGTTCCCCTGGAGAAGGGAAGGCTCCAGGCAGAGCTCAGAGCCCCTGGCAGGGCCTGAAGGGGCTCCAGGAGAGCTGGAGAGGGACTGGGGACAAGGATGGAGGGACAGGAGCCAGGGAATGGCTCCCAGTGCCAGAGGGCAGGGATGGATGGGACACTGGGAATTGGGAATTCCTGGCTGGGAGGGTGGTGGGGGAAGGCCATGTAAATGCTCCAAGGACTGGATTCTCCCTCCAGAGACAAAATCTGAAGCAGCCAGACCAGGCCATAGCAGACTTTCTGCGCCCACTAGGACTGGGATAATTGCATATTTATTCCCTGTGGAATTCACAGACAGATTTGCAATTTGCTCTGCGTTGCAACCCTCTGTTATCCCATATTTCACATTTCCTTGCTGTGTCCTTTCCTGTAGGGAAGCTGATAAATGCCTATTTTTATTTTTCTCTGCTGAATTTTAAGAATTTCTGTGGTCGCTGGGCAGGACAATAAATTGGGATGTTGTTAAATAACCCAATGAGGTGTCAGGAGGCCAGAAATATTCCCATGGCAGTCAGGCCTTTAAGCAATGGAACACTGATTCTCCCACACCAGACTTATTTCTCCTATTTAACAGTTATTTAGGGGGAAAGGGTGATTGGTTTCTGAGTCCATAATCCATCCTCAGCAGCTTAAGTTAATATTTAAAAATCTTTATGAGATTAAGAAGTTAATTTCTCCACACTGCTGGTTGTGGGTTTGTGATGCTCTGTGTGTACTGGGCCGTGATCCACATCCACAGGGTCATTTTAAGTGGGGAAAAAGAGGAGATAAAGGGATTGAGTGCTCATTAAGAATAAGGAGGGTGTTAATTGGGATGTTAATTAGTGGGGTATTTGTAGGATGCGCCTGACTGGCTGAACACAGGGTGGTCACTGATCACTGAGGGAATCCAAACCTTCTCCTAACAGAACAGGTGAATTCACTCTTCCAGGACATGGAATCATCCCTGTGATCCAGACCAGGTCCCGTGGGAAGCAGGGAGCACAGATTTAAACCCAGGACTTTCCGAGGCAGCTGCTTGAGCTGGGACCACTGCACACAGGGATGAAGCAGGAGGGAATTTGGCCTCGGCGTCGCTCGGTCTTTCCCCAGGAAGATACTGGGAATATTTACCAGAGGCTTTGGAATTGTTCCTGGTCTCATCCAAAGGCAGGATTTAAAAATTAAATTAAATTCCTGTCAAGACTGGGTAAAACAGAGCAAGTCTGATATGGCTGGTCTGGGCTTTCAGGTGAATGAGGCTTTAAAGGAATTAATTCCTGGAGTGAGAGTTCTGTGTTTATGCTTTTATGTGCTGGGATATTATCCCAGGAAAATACAAAGGGTTTGCTTTTCCCAAGTGTTTCAAGCTCCTGGGGCTGCATTGGCACAAAGTTTATCCCTGCTGGTGCCATCCCTTGGGGCTGGGACTGAGTAATGATAATGATTATGAAGCTGTTAGTGAAAATAAGAGCAATTAAGGCAGATTCATGGAAAAAGTGTGAGGACAACTGGAACAAACAACACCTTCAGGTCATAACCAAACTGTGAGGACTCTGCAAGCTCCAAATCCAACTGTGCAACTGAAATGCAGCAGCTCCTGGAATTGTCTGGGAGGTGATTTCTGCTCCTCCTGCCCTGGAAACATCCCTGGCCCAGCAGGTTGGCCCTCGGAGGAAGGGAGGCTTTGACAGCCCCTGGCTCCAGCTGACACCTCCCGGTTCTGTTTGAGAATGTTTGGGAAGTGTCCCTAAACCCCAGCTGGAGGGATGAGTATATTTAGAGTTGACACACAATATGCTCTGTGTTTGCCTTGGCTGAGCCAGCTGGGAGGGGAGGAAGATGCTCTCCAAGGCAGGGCTTTACTTTGGGGCTTTTCCTGCTGTTGATTCCAAGCCTGTGCTCATCCAGGAGCAAAATTTGTCTCTGTCTAATTAGGGAGAAGACAAGGTACCAGCCATGCTTGGGAAAATTAATCTGCCATGCTGATAAGAGAAAGGATTAGGTCGTTATTGTGGAAAAATAATTTAAACTCAGAGCTTAAAGCCCAGCAAGGAAGGCAGGGATTCCAATGGGATTTTTCAGTGGGGTGGGAAAGCTTCAGGTGACAGGAAAGGGATGCACAGAGGAACTGTTTGAAAAGGGACACGGGAAGGATTCCAGAAGTTGAGATATTCAATTGCAAAGCTTGGGAAGTGCCTTGGCAAAAGGGTTTGGGACGTGGGGTGACACAAATCAGCTGGGAGGAGCGTGGAGCAAATTATGGAGAAAGGAAGGAAAAATAAAGGGGATGGGAGCCCCCAAAGGAGATTTTAAATTGAAATAAGAAGAGAACACGCAGCTGCTCCAGGAGGAAACCCCAGTCTCCCGTTTTCCCAGTTTTCTCCCCATCACAGGCACAGACAATGCTCATCCTGGGTGTCACTGGGGCTCACCAGGAGATGCCATGAGCTGCTCTGCAGGGAAAATGCTCCAACCCTTCAGAAACACATGGGAAAGGAAGCAGGAGTCACCAAAGAAGAGATTTCCCTCTCCTGATGCCCCAGGTGACGTTTTCCTCCCTCCCTGGGGTTGAAGGTAAGGCCCAGGCAGTGATTTTCTGACAGCTCTGAAACATCTTTGCCTGCCTGTACAGCACTAGCCAGCTCTTCCCACCTTTCCCATTATTCTCCTTTCCCCTGCCACTTTTTCTCTTCTCCTGGAACACAAGGCAGCCTCGTGCTCCTTCAAATCAAGCATTATTGGAGCCCCTGCAAATAGAAACTCTCTGGCTCTGGCTGGGCTCTTGCAAAACCAGTGGGAGGCTGGGAACCTCCCCGCTCTGGAGCGCTTGTAAAATGTTTGAAAAGGAGAATTATAGGGGAAAAAAAAGCCCTGGATGTACTGAAATAGCCACCCACAGGCTCCCTGAGCACAATAACTGGATGCACTAAGTCATTCCCAAGACAGTTTTGGGCGAGTTTCTGCTGGGATAACTTGGAGATAAGGGGAAATGATTCAATCACCTGTTTTTTTTTTAATTGTCTCATCCCGGCCAAAACAAAGAATAGGGAATAATGGTTTGTCCAAATGGTGCAAAAAGGATCAAGGGAAATGCGCAGGGTGACCTGAAATCCATCATTTCCTCCAGGGTGAATCACAGCCTGCACACAGCAAGGCTGGGATATCTGGGAGAGGTTCTGCCAGCCAAAGAGGCAAATCTCAGTCGTAAATTCCTCATATTTGATACTTCCAGCTATTTTCCAACCTTCATTACACAAATAATTACAATTCCTGCAGCTCTGTGTTGCTCCCTGCCTCACACTGGGCTGGATCATCATTAAAGCATCTTTTGTTTTTTGCCTGCCAATGCCACAGGACTGGGCTGGGATTTGCCAAGCAGGACAGATAAGAGCAACTGAAATAATTGGGATTTAATTCCCAGAAGCAGTGAAGTACTTTGTAAAGAGCAGTGCTTCACGGGATTTTCCCATATGGAAACAAGACAAGACTGCAGAGACATTGAGGGGCTGGAGCTTGTCCAGGGAAGGGAACAGAGCTGGGGAAGGGGCTGGAGAATTTGTGCTAATCATTGTTTTGACTGTTCCCCTGGAATGAGTGGGTTTGGTTTGTGGGGTTTTTTGTTTGTTTTGGTTTTTTTTTTTTAATTTTTTTGAGTTTGTTTTTTTTTTGGGGGGGGGGGGGAGGGATTTCTTTTGTTTTGTTTTCCAGCAGAATGGCTTGCACCAAAAGTGATTTTATTAGGGAATTGTTGTTATCTTTTCACATAAAAAAAATAGTTGTGCCAGCTGGAAGTTGGGAGCTGGGATTGACATCCCTGCAGCCCCTCGGGATGGCTCTCCAGGGAAGATTTCACACCAATTCCAACTCCTTGTAACCAAACCCTGCTGCCCAGACACCATCACCTTCCTCAGGACCATGACTCTGATGCCTTCAGCACCGAGTAAAGGAATTTTATCATAAATATCCATGGCAGGATCCATGTCCAGAGGGGAACAGCAGAGCTGGGGAAGGGGCTGGAGCACCAGCAGGGGCTGAGGGAGCTGGGAAAGGGCTCAGTGTGGAGAAAAGGAGGAACCATAAGGGAAAAGCTCTGCAGCAGAGCCTTCCTCAGACTTGCCTCACTTTTTTTTCCCCTCATGTTTTCTCTCACTTTTTGATTTTCCCCTCATGGCAATGGAGACCCTGAGGGGCTGGAGCGGGGCCAGGGAAGGGAACAGAGCTGGGAAGGGCCTGGAGAATCCCTGAGGGAGCTGGGCAGGGGCTGCAGAATCCCTGAGGGAGCTGGGCAGGGGCTGCAGAATCCCTGAGGGAGCTGGGCAGGGGCTCAGGCTGGAGCCAAGGAGGATCCCCAGGGATCTTTTCCCTCTCTGGAATTCCCTGCCAGGAGGGCACAGCCGGGGGGGTCGGGCTCTGCTCCCAGGGCACAGGGACAGGAGCAGAGGGAACGGCCTCAGGCTGGCCCAGGGCAGCTCAGGGTGGATTTTGGGGCAATTCCTTCATGGAAAGCCATTTCCAACGCTGGCCCAGCAGCCAGGCCAGAGGTGAAGTCCCAGATGTTTTGGGCTGTAAATGCCAGGTTTGCAGGGAGAATATTTGGCTGCATTTCTGCAGTGCCCTGGGCCTGGGCTGAGCATGTGGGGCTCAGAGCCCTCCTTGTCCTCCTGCACTTCTGCTCCTGAGGATTTCCCAGCCATGCAAACCCCCTCATGTGGGCAACCCTCATCCTAAAAATCAGCAAATCTGGCAGCACATCCCAGCTTGGCCAGGCTTTCCCAGCAGGACAGGACTGTCTGGAATTCCCAAACAGGAGGGGGGATTTAGGCTCTGCTCCCAGGGAACAGGGACGGGAGCAGAGGGAACGGCCCCAGACTGGGCCAGGGCAGCTCAGGGTGGCTTTGCTGGGGTTTGGTGCCGTTTTCCCCATGAAATTCCTCAGGTGGATTCCAGGAATGGTGTGAGGATGGATATTCCATCATTCCTGGCCGTGGATCCAGGCTCTGCTCCTCTCCATGCCCAGCCTGCAGGAATGTAGGTCTCTGCAGCAGCTGTGAGACCACTCATTTCTAACAGCTCTGTAAATATAGAGCTCTTTGCTCTCCTTTCATCCTGGATGAAAAGATCTGTGCAGAGCCAACGTGGGAATGATGTGTGAGCAGGGCCAGGAGGAGCTCACAGAATTAACTGGAGCTTCTCCTGGGGGCCAGCCCCAAATCCCAGCCTGGCCTTGAAAAAACTCCCGTCCCAAATACAGATCTGGGCTCTGCCTATTCAGGTCAGCTCTGGGGCCTAAATCGTTCTCTGTTTAAAATGACAGATGTTGCCTCTGAGTTACTTCTGTCAGGCTTTTGTCTGAACACAAGGGAAAATGGGGATTTTTGCAGCATCCTAAACACCAGAAAGGATTTTTTGGCTGAGCTGCCTCTGAGTGCTGGGACACAGGACATGGGTGATCCTAGGTTTCCCAAGGAAAGGCTGCCCCATGTTCTGCCTTTAGAGAAATTTGGCAATATTCTGTAAATATTCTGTCTTTAGTGAAATTGTGGGTAGGTGAATTATTACTAATACTTGAATATTTACTTTTATCTTTACTTCCAGAAGGTGGAATAATCACTCACTTTCTAAGTGCAAAGTCTTCAGAGCAGAATAATAATTTTTATTATTATTAATTTTTAAATTATTATTATTAAAATTAATCCCATCCCCCAGGATGTGTCTTCTGTATTTTGTTTTTCACATACTCTTTGAATCACAGAATCCTGGAATTTCCTGAATTGGAATTGGATCCCACAAGAATTGAGTCCAACTCTTCCACCTGCATGGGACAGCACCAAGAATCCTTCCATGTTTAATTCCTATTTTCCCACCCAAATCCTGTCCTTCCCTTTCCTGCATGTCCTGCTTCCCATGAGGCAGCTTTTCCCAACAGCCCATCCCAGGAAAAGCTGCACCCTTAACCTATTTAATTTCCCTTTCTGCTGGAATTCTCTCTAGCTAAGCTGGGACATGAGGTGATGTAACCCAGTTATTTATATCATCACCCAGAAAGTTAAGTCCCAGTTGGAATTTGGGGTTTTTTGGGGTCACTCCATAGCATCAAAGACATGGGGCTGTTCAGGGGATGATTTTGGGTGGCAGTGAGGGAAAGAGTCCCTGGATATCCTGTGGGATATGGAATGAAACTTCTGGCTGGGGGAGGAAGAGCTTCTTCCTCTTCCTCTCTGCATAACATCTGGCCACAGCTGCAGGATGAAAACAAATAGTTTGTTTGTTTTTTTAATTGAGCAGATCAGTAAAACACCAATGGATTCAAGTCTTGAACCCCCTTGTGAATGCCCTCACCACAAGGTTCCCAAAGATCCAGAATTTGAGCAAATCACTTCTCTCCTTTCATGTCAACCCCAAAATAATGATCATTTCAGTGTAAAAAATAATGTTTTATCTTCCCTCTGCACCTGGGATCACTGATCTTTCCCTCTAAGGTAGCAGCTCATATTTAGAGAGAAGCTGGTTTTAAATAAAGGTGTGCAAAGATATTTTCAAAGTCATTTGGACAAAATCCGGGGCTGCTTTACCCCTGGTCAAACCTCCTGGACCCATTTCTGTGTATCAGTGCTCCTGGCTTGGGAAAATCAGAAAAAAAAAAGGGAAAAAAAATAAAAATAATATTAGGAAAATTAGAGAAACGAGAAGAATTTTCACTTCTGATGAGGTGTGGGCAGAAAATGAGCTGGAAAATGAGTGCATGGTGTCCCAGATTGTGTTCTGTGCCCATGCCAGCATCCATCCTCTGCCCCTGACCCTGCTGGATGGGGAAACATCTGGGTTAAACCCACCCTGCCTGTGTTTTCTCCCCTTTCCTAAGGGTAATTCCTGGTTCTGCTGGGGACTGAGAAGCAGCCAGTAGCAAACAGCAGCTATAAATAAAAGCCAGGCAAAGCAGATCGGTCTTACATGTGGCCCTGGAAAAAACCTCCCAGGCTGGGGCTGCAGGAGCTAAGGAAGAGCTGTGCTATATTTAAACTGGGCTTAATTAGACTGAAGTGCATCAGAAGCAGCAGCAGAGGCTTGGAATGTGCTGGGAAAGGTGGGTGGGCGCTTGGGGGGGATCCTGAGCCCCCTTGGTGGGGTTTTCTGCTCATCCAAACCAGTTTGGGATGGCTTTTCCCTCAAGGAGGAGTTTGCCAGCTGTGCCAGGGGAGGTTTAGGCTGGAGTTTAGGGGAAGGTTCTTTCCCAGAGGGTGCTGGCACTGCCCAGGCTCCCCAGGGAATGGGCACATTCCCAATACTCCAGGAGCATTTGGAGAGAGCTCCCAGGGGTGCCCAGAGTGGGGCTTTGGGGTGTCTGTGCAGGGCCAGGGGTTGGATCAATGATCCCTGTGGGTCTTTTCCAGCTCAGGACATTCTGTGATTGTTTGTAATGCTCAGCCAGCCTGGAATGGAGCAGGGAATCCCTCATGGATCCCTCAGGATGTGCCAAATCCAGCCCTGGCCCTCTGGAGCAGGACCTGCAGAGCACACAGGGACTGAACCTCCAGCAGGCTCTGGGCACAAGCAGCAGCTCCAGGGCCCTTCCCCTGCTCCAAGCTCAGGATTTAAAAATAAATGAGAGCAGAAAGCAGTACAGTCAGATGGACTCAAGATCATCATCAAACTGGGTTGTTGTTTTTTTTTTCTCTTCTTAACTTTAACCTCTGGGTTCTGCAAACAGCACTGACAAAATGGATGGCTCCTCTAAGCTGCTCTCTTTTATTTTTAGGGTAAAAATAGTGGTTAAATGTCCTTTTGAACCAGAGAAACATCTGGCTCATCTCTGTGACGCCTCGAGCCAGGGTTTTTTTGGATGGGGCAAGTGCCTGCCTGGATTTTATTCCTCATCTACGTGGGAAGGTCTCTGGTGTGACACTGCAGCTCCAGCTCGTGTCCATCTCCTCGCCCCTCTCTGCCTTTCTCTGGAGCAGCCTGGATGGGGCTGAGCTCCAGTCATGTGATTCATCCTCCCCGTGCTTGCTTTGACAGAGCTAATCTTTGAGAAATGTTTGAGCAATCAAACAGTCTGGGGCTCATGTGCCTCTCAGGCTCCAAAACCTCTTTGGTTTCCAGCTGCTGCCAGGGGTCTCTGGGCCAACTGGAGAGAACTTAAAGGAAAACAAGCAAAAAAAAAAAAAAGGCAAAAATAAAATCCCCTTCTTTGTGTCTGGGTCATTTACAGTTATAATATTTCTTAACAAATGTTTTTCTTTGCTCCAGGCTGTGCTCCCCAGTGCTGCTGCACCTTCCCTCCTCCTCCTGAACTCTGTCACTCCGGGCAGGGCTGTCCTGGCTCTGCCAGCACCAGCAGCTCCAGGTGGGGCAATTCCTGCTCCTTCCCTCCATCAACCCCAGGACATGTCCCAGCTGTGTCCTGTGGCACCCAGAATCCCCCAAATCCTGGCTGGTCCCAGTGTGGGCAGCAAGAAATGGGGATGGGGGGTTCTGCCCCCCTCAGGTGAGACCCCAGCTGCAGAGCTGCCCCAGCTCAGAGATCCCAGCACAGGAGGGACCTGGAGCTGCTGGAGAGAGCCCAGAGGAATCCCTGGAGCTGCTGCAGGGCTGGAGCCCCTCTGGAGCCAGGCTGGGAGAGCTGGGAATGCTCCCCTGGAGAAGGGAAAGCTCCAGGGAGAGCTCAGAGCCCCTGGCAGGGCCTGAAGGGGCTCCAGGAGAGCTGGAGAGGGACTGGGGACAAGGGATGGAGGGACAGGAGCCAGGGAATGGCTGTGGGATATGGGATATTGGGCAGGAATTCCTGGCTGGGAGGGTGGTGAGGCCCTGGCACAGGGTGCCCAGAGCAGCATCTCCACATCTCTAGAAAAAATCAATCCCAGTTTTCTGTGCTCTTCATTCACACACATTCACCACACCTGGTTTGGGGGGTTTGGGCTCCAAAACAAATTGAGGGAAACCCCTCCCTGGAGTGCACAGCCTCTGAGAACCCCCATGGAAGAGGGATTATTTGGGACAATCACCAGCATCCCCTACACACAACTCTGAGCCTTCACACCCACCCCTTTTCTTTTTCTATTCCTTTTTTTTTTTTAAACAACGTGGTTTTTCTCCCCTTCTCTGTTTGTTTTTGTTTTCCATTCCGAGCCTTTAATGTTCCCTCACACCCTCACTCCAGCCCAGCTGTGGAAGAGGGATCTGACACCTTCCCCCAGCTTTGCTGAAGTGTGAACACCTCATTATCCCAGATTCCAGCCCACGGGAATGGCAGGAGTTCCTACCCCTCAATCTTCCTGAACCCCTGGCACGGTCTCTGGGCAAGAAGAACACTGGAAATTGTTGCTTTTAGTGCTCTCTTGAAAAATGTAAACTTTAGGTCTTCTCTTGGCTGCTTGGCAAGGGGGAAGTGATGTGGTCTGGGATAATGGGGGAGGCGATGTGAGGTCCCTCAGGCCACGCACCCGTCCCCATCCCAGGGGCACACGAGACACAGGATGGTCCCAAATCCTCACAGACTGACAGCTGTGCATGGAGAACAGCCTGGAAAAATATCCAGCGTCATTCCCACCACTCCTGGGCTCCCACCAGGCTGAACAGGTCCAGGGAACTCAGCTCCACCATGGCCCTGCAGGAGGATCTTCATCCCCTCTTGACCTTCCCATCTTCAGGCTGAGGCCCCCGTGTTCATCGTGTCTGCCAGCTCTAAAGATCTCAAAATTATTAATGAATCCTCACATTTTACAAATTAAATCTGCTAAAAAATAAATAAAAACAGCCACAATAAAAATTAAGCCACAATGAAAATTAAGGAGTGTGGACAGAAGGTGCAAGAGAGGATAATGCATCCTGGGAAATTTGTCCATGGAGGTGTTTAGAGGCTTTCTCCACAAGAAACTCATCTCCAGGGGTAAAATCTGGCTTCTGGGGATAAAATGGGCAGAGTAATAACTGGCATTTGTACATAAAAATAACAAAATAATAAGAAGAAGAAGAAGGAGAAGAAGAAGAAGAAGAAGGAGAAAAAGAAGAAGAAGAAGAAGAAGCATAACTTCAAATAGAACATTTTTCCTATGGAATTATGGACAAGGCCATGGAGATAAGAGCACCCCTGCTCTCCTGAGAATAAACATGGAGTGGAAAACCTACAGAGCTCAGCTTAACTAGGCTTGGCTCAAAGGCTGGACCTCCAGCAGTTTCCTGGAGCTGATTTAAGGATCTCTGTACTTCCAGATGCCTGATCTCAGGATTATTTCACCCAAAGTCAGTATTTTGCATTGTCCATTTTATCCTAACACCTGGAATGTTGTTAACTTCAATAACCCCAATAAATTAAATAATTTCCAGCCTTTGGCTTTCTGCAGTCCCTGATGGCCGAGGACATCTGTTGACACCAAATTCTGAGGTGCCACCACGTCTGGGGGGCTGTCCAAGCCCTGGAGCCACGTTTCTGTGGGACTCCCCACGTGTGCATGGAGAATCCCAGGGTCACTGAGGTTGGAAAAGCCTCCAAGGTCATGGAGTCCCAGCTGGCCCTGATCCCCACCTTGCCATCAGTGCCACGTCCTTGGGCACCTCCAGGGATGGGGACTCCAAACCTCCCTGGGCAGTGCCAATCCCTGACCACCCTTTCCATGGGGAAATTCCTCCTGAAGAGAGAGGGAGCAGGATCTGGATCTTCTCCATCTTCACCTTTCCTGCTTTCTGTCACTTGTCTTCAGAGCAAACCCCACAGGTTAAACACAGAGCAAACCCCAAATGGTTAAAAGTTCATTTGGAGTGGAAAAGAAGCCCCTCTTCCCAAAGGCTGGGGAAGCAGCTCCACAGCCACCCCAGGGACTCCTGGCCCTGCTCAGAATCCCAACAGCTCCCAGGCAACATCTGCAATCCATAATTCTGTCAGGGCAGCCTCCAGCTGCGCGATGTTTCCCTGACCTGCCAGTTGGACCATTCCGACGACTTCCTATTAAAAAAAAAATAAATTAAAGAGTGAGTTAAGGTCAGAGCTGAGTGAACTCCGATTATTTGCTGGAAGAAGGGGCTGGCTGGGCAGGGAATGCAGCCCAGGGGTCTGGCTGGGTGCCCACTTCCCCCAGCCTTGGGTGGGGATCCCGTTGCGACATCGCAAGGTTCTGTTGTGTAACATCTCCCTTCATTTTCCCAAACTTCAGAAATGTTATTTCATCCCAGCATTCACGATCTGGGGCTCCTCTGTTTGGGAGAGCGTGAAAAAATATTTGAATATTGAATTTAATCTTTTCATACACTCGGATTTTTAATATTTTTCTAATTAAATAGAATTAAATCCTTTCCTGAGTTGCTGACTGTCAGCTCTTTCAGCCCTGCCAAAACACCCAGCTCATGGATTCGAGCAGCAGTTGGATGCATCTTCTGCTTTTTTTTTGGGATTTTATTTAAAGCTCCTTTCCCGGGCAACTCTCCACACTGGGAAGCATCTCCGGATTCTATAGAATAGTTTGGGTTTGGCCATAAGTTTTGCTTCGATTCTCTTCCAAACACAGATGTAAATAGGAGCTGGTGGCAAATGGAAAAATGTGGCAACACATGGAAGAGGCAGGGAAAAGCTCCCATTATGGATGAGGTTTAAAATTAGATGGGGAATTAGCAAGGAGGAGGTAGAGAAAAAGCTGCTTTAAATATCAGGAAGAGCTTTGGATGCGGATCACAGGGAGAAATGTGGATGTTGGGAGGGATGAGTGACAAGGGGAAGGAATTAGAGTGGGCTGAGAGGTTGGTGCCATCTGCAGTAGCTCTGGATCTCCCCCCACCTTCCTAAGGTGCAGGAATATCCTTGGAGTGGTTGGACAATGCCCTCAGCACATGGTGGGATTTTGGGGTTGTCCTGTGCAGGACTCGATGATCCTTTGGGTCACTTCCAACTCAATTCCATGATTCCATGATAATTATTGGCCCAACACCCCCTGAGAGGACAAGTCCTGCAGAAAGCAGAGGTAAAATTTCAATGTGTTTTCACAACAAAAATCCCTCAAAAATCCTTCCCTGCCTTTGGGCTCCGGGGTGACCTTGGAGCACCAGAAGGAAATCCGAAGGTGGGAGAGTGGTGAAGGTTCTGTGGGAGGGAGGGGCAGCTGCACCCCATAAATACCCCCGTGCTCTCCTGCTGGAAATCCAACCCCACCTCGCTCCAAAACATTCCTGCAACCAAGACAAACTCTGGGAAGAGCAGCTCTGATTCCACCCCGAGGGCGTGCAGGCTGGACCCACAAAATCCTTGTGGGAATTCATCCTGCGGCTACTGGAGCAGGAATTGCAGGAATTCTTCCCGAGCATCCGACCTCTGCTCTGTGCAGCATTTTCCTGCCGCATTCCCAGCCACCCAGGGAATTTATTAATTGGAAAATTGTCTTGTAGCTGGGTTTTTAACACGTGTTTGGCACAGTGCGTGAAGCACATCCGCCTGGAATGTTTTGTCACCCTGCGGTTTAGCGCTGGAAAATGGATGGATGCCATCGGCAAGGTCGTTCAGGAGTGGAGGGGGATATAAATCATTCCTGACCCCTTCCCACATGGAATTCAGGCTGGCATCTCGCACCACACACCCAGCATCTGCTTCCTGGGTTATCCTTCTGTGGAACGCGTGAAACGGCCTGTGGGGCTCAGGGATGAGTGGGAAAATATCCATGGATGGGACTGGATGCTAATTAGCAGCGGAAGTGATTAGAGGCAGAGCCAAAAGCAAACTAATAGAGGGTTGGTTCAGGAAAAATTGGGAAAATTAAGGAATTCTGTGGAGCACAGAGGTGAAATGTGGTGCAGAGAAATGCAGCATGCCAGAAAATATCCCAGTGGCCTCATGTTGGAAATGGCTTTGGGGTTGGGCTTGTGGGAGAATTTGGGTGCAAATCCATAATCCCAAGGTTTGGGATTGAGTCAGTGCTGAGTGATGCTCTGGAACAGCCTGGAGCTGTGGGAATCCTGCTGGATTTGGCTTGGGAAAAATGGCCTGGAAACCCAAACAGGTCCCTGAGGGTCACCTGGGGTGGAGAGGGAGCTCAGCCCCCTGAAGTGGCTGGATCCAAAATCCATGCAGGGATCAGATCCCAGATTTCATCCCAAGCTGCTCCATGCTCTGCTTTTCCAGGAGCATCCAGCTTCACATCTCTGGTGTTGGATGGACGGGATGGGCACAGAAAAGTCAAATCTCTCTGGTGGCAGCACCAACTCCTGGAATTCCCACCTGGGCTCACTTCCTACCAACCATTCCTGGCTTTTCACTGACCCCAAAATTCCCTTACCAGGCTCCCACTGCCCTCCACCACCACAAAATGCCCCACAGACACCAAATTTCACCTGCTTTTTTTTCTTTTTCCAAAAGTTTATTCCTTTTATTTAGATGGATTTGGTGCCTTGGTGTGGATACCAAAACTCCTCAGCGTATCCCAAATTTGGATCTCTCACAGATCCCACAGTCCTTGGTGACTCAAAGTGCTTCCCAAACACTCTAATGGTCTTCTCCATGCAAGCCTGATCCCAAAAAATTCAGGATCAGGCAGAAACCTGTGGATTACCACCCTACAGCATGGCTGGAATGGGATATTAACCCTCAAACTGGGAAAACCTCAACGCCCCCATTCTGACACTGGGCAGGAGAATTTATCCCAAAAGAACTCAAACAGCTACAGAAGTCCTAAAAATATCCTGCATTAAACCATTTGTCCCGTTCATCCCTCAACCCAGGAGGGGACAGAAGCTGAGGAAAGAACCTGGGATTTAGGATTTGTTGTGGATAATTAAAGAGCAACTGGAATTAATGCAGCGTTTTTTTCCCTTCTCCCCTCAGCACCACTAAGCTCAGTCTTATCAACAGCCTTAGGCTGCCTTTGGGGTTTATTTTATAGGAATTTTAGGGATAATCAGTGCACCAACACTTCCAAAGTTTTATCCCAAGGTTAAAGGATTCATTCATTAAGGGACTCATTCCCTCAGCTTGATTCTTGCCATCTTAATGAAGCAGCTCTCCCTGGAGGAGTTCAGATTGTTTTTCCATGGAATTTTTTACGTGATCGGGACTGAGGAGGTCACTGTCCAGGAGGCTGAACTTTGGGATGGGATGGAGGAGCTTGTTTGCCTCTCCCCGGGTGGGATCCAAGGGAAGGGGCAGCTTGGAGCCGGATTTTAGCAGCTCCTTGCTCTGAGCCAAGAGGATTTGGGGCATAAATTGGCATCAGAGCAGGACAGAGATGCCCTGGGACAGCCCTGGGACAGCCCTTCCCCAGCTTTCAGCCCTCTCCAAGCTGCTCCCAAAAGCTTGGAAAACACCAGGAGGTCTGAATGAGTTCTTGGATTTGAGCAGGGACGCTCCAGCCTGAGTGTGGCCATGAGGGGTTGAGTTTTAAACCCCAATTTCCTCCTTTTTTCCAAAGAAACAGCTGCAAGAGCTCGTCAGCACCTCCTGGAGCACTCTGCTGCCCTGCCTCACCTCACCTCCCTGGGTTTGCTCTCCACGGATGCTCCTTGTGCTCTGAAGAGCTGGGAAAGGCACATTTCCCCCCTCAGATCTGCCCAGGATGTAAATCCAGCACAAATCTATGGAAAATTCAGCTTTTAGACAACACTCCCTGCAGGTCTCTCGGTATTTTGCTTTTCCCTCAGCTCCTTTTGGGTTTTTTTTTGTTTGTTTGTTTGTTTTTTTTTTTTAGTTTATTTATTTCTATTATTTTCTTTTCCTCATTTCCTTGATTTCCTTTTCCTGCCTTCTTCCTCTTGTCCTCCTCATTCCATCCAGCCTGGAAGAGCAGGACATGGGACACTGTCCCTCCATCCCACGGGACATTCCTGATCCTGATCCTCATCCCCATCCTCATCCTCATCCTCATCCTCATCCTCATCCTCATCCTCATCCTCATCCCCATCCCCATCCTTCCATCTCTGGGCACCACTCTGAATTTTACAGAGCTTTAACCACCAAAATATGAACATTTGAAGGCTGTAATTTGATAAATTCCCAGTTATTTTATGATATTATGTGATATTCATTTTGTAGATAAAGCTCTGAACACCTTCTCAGTCCTATCAGAGAAATGGAGGGAAAACCTCAAGATTCTGCTCCTTTTTCTCCTGGAAATTCCCAGAAAATACTGGTTTGGACAAAAACATTATTGAAGAATTTAATATTTAGTCTTTCTTTATATTATCAATATTAGGGATTAGGGATCTACTATTTACTCTCTATTTATATCATCATATATTAGAGGCCATCATCATTTTCTCGCAGAACGCACTTGGACATTTTTGGTTTTTCAAGCTTTAAACAAAAAGAATTGTATTTTTTAATGAAAAAAATCGCAATGGAAACTTTGCCTTTCACCCAAACCCAACTCCTTCCAGCACTTCCCAAATCCATTTATCCCAGGGAACAGGGGAGGGCTCTGCTTTTCCTACATGGAATATTTCCCTTGGGAGCCAGGGATGGCTCTGCTCGGGCTCCCCTGGGTCTTGGTGTTTCCTTCTGCTCAGAAATATTGGTTTGGGCTTTATCTTATTTTTCACTTTAGGATTTGATCAAAATCCCATTAAATTCAATCCAAGCTTTCCTATTGATTTCAGCTGGATTCCTGCTGGAGGATCAGAGGGAAGAGTCTGCTTTAAAAAGATGCTGAGCTTTGGGGGGGGTGATCAATGCCAGAAATTCTGATTAATGCCAGCATATAATAATAATATGATATAATATGATATAATATAATATGATATAATATGATATAATATAATATAATATGATATAATATGATATAATATGATATGATATAATATAATATGATATGATATGATATAATATAATATAATATAATATAATATAATATAATATAATATAATATAATATAATATAATATAATATAATATAATATAATATAATATAATATAATATAATATAATATAATATAATATAATATATAATATATATCTAAAATAAATAAAATTAATAAATAACACATAAATTATATATTTTTATATATTCTAGATTATAATATATTTATATATTAATATAATATATTTCTACAATATATATGTATCTTATATAATTTATATATTTATATATTGTTATGTTAATTATATAGTTATAGAAAGAATCTAATATATACAATATATATCTAAAATAAATAACATATAAATTACATGTTTATATATATTCTATATTATTATATATTTATATATTAACATAATATATAGAACATATATTTATCTTATATAATTTATATATTTATATATTGTTATATTATTTATATAGTTATATATTATATATTATATTATATTATATTATATTATATTATATTATATTATATTATATTATATTATATTATATTATATTATATTATATTATATTATATTATATTATATTATATTATATTATATTATATTATGAAATAAATAAAATATAAAATAAAAAAGACGCTCCTAAAAACCTCCCCTTGTACCACCCAAGTGGGATTTGGCTCCACCCCCAGGAATATATGAATTTTTGGCCCTTTTTTTCCCATTTCTGACCCAAATTCCATGAGCAGGGCAGGGATGCTCAGCAGCAAAACCCCACAGCCAAAGCTTTAATCACCCACATCCCTCTCTTCCCCCACACCTGAACCTGTGCTGGGAAAATCATATTAATTCCCTAAAAATAACCCCAACTCTCTGGCTGGAAACTGTTTTACCACCAAAATATGGCTTTATACTCCTTTTATCAATTTCTCCCAACTTTTATGCCAAAATATGGTTTTACACTCCTTTTATCCCATTTCTCCCAACTTTTACACCAAAATATGGGTTTACACTCCTTTTATTCCCATTTCCCCAAGTTTTACACCAAAATATGGTTTTACACTCATTTTATCCTATTTCTCCCAGGTTTTACGGTCAAAATATGGGTTTTTCCTTACTTTTATTCCATTTCTCCCAGGTTTTACACCAAAATTTGCTTTTACACTCCTTTTACTCCAATTTTTCCCATGTTTTACAGCAAAACATGGTTTTACACTCCTTTTATTCCCATTTTCCCCATGTTTTACAGCAAAATATGCTTTTACACTCCTTTAATTCCCATTTCTCTTGGAGAAATATTTACCGCTGTGGCCAAGGGGCAGCGCTGCCTCCCCCTCTGTATTTTTATAAGCGTATTTCTATTTCTGTGTTTATATTTGCGTTGCCTCCACCTCTCTATTTATATATAAAATAAAACTGCCCCAGCCGAACAAGCTGCTGATATTTGAGACAATAAAACCAGACGTGGGAGCTGATGACATCACCCTCACTTTTCCCCGGTTTTGCTCCTTTATTTTCTCTCCCCCCCCCGTCTCGGAGAACTCATTAAAATACCAAGGAAAACCGGCTCAAAGCCAGGGGAGGGATGGTGACAGCTTGGAAAATTCCCTTTGCAGAGATTTAGAGCCGAGCTCAGGGATTCCTGCTGGCCCAGGGATGGGGGGCGTTGTTCTCTGATCCCAGCCATAAAAGTGGGGAAGGGGAGCCCCCCGGGATCATTGGGAACGGGGTAATTGCTCCCTCCACTCTTCCTGAAGGCAGCTTTTGGATTCTTGCCCAGAAAAAAAAAAAAATTTAAAAATGGATATTAATGGGGTCGGGTGCAATTTTTCTGATATTATCAGGATAATAGGCTGAGTTTGGAAAGGTTTTTCCCTTTTTTTTTTTTTTTTCCTGAGGGAGGCAAGTGCAGCTGCAGGTCAGGGAGCTGGAAGAGGCAGGAGTGGGATTTGCTGGGGGTTTGGGATGCCAGGACACACCAGGGCCATTTTCCTCATTTTATTTCCGTCCACAACTAAACCGGAGCCCAAAAAACTCTCGGAGGAGAGCTGAGCACTCTGGGATCACGATTTGGGTTGGAAAAGCTCCTTTTCCACTGCCTTTCCCCACAAGTTTTGCAGCACCCCGGGTTTAAGAGCAAAGGGTGAATCGGTTCAAGGTGGAATTCCATCAAATCGCGGGAAATTTCCCTCCTGGGATCACTCCCCTCGTGTCTCCTGTGCCATCCTGCGGTTTCAGCTGGATAAAGGAGTTTTCTGAGATGGGAAATGATGCTTTTGGAATTCTCTGCTGGATAGCAGGGAAGGGCAGCTCACCCAGGGGCTGAGTTAATCACAGGACTAGGTGATTTGTAATTAACAGGTGATTATTCCCTCATCTTTCATTTGGATCCAAGCAGATCCCCTCCAAATTGTGCCAAATACCCTGGAAAAAAAATGGGAAAAAAGCAAAACTTTTCCTTCTTTACTTCCCCAGACCTGAATATTTTCTTTTAAATTTATTTTAAGCCACTTTTTGGGGGCTAACCTTGACGTTCATTACCATTTTCTCTGTTTTCAGAGCCAGCCAAGCCCACACCCCGAAGGTTTCTCCCCGATGCTCCAACAGAGCTCAGCCCTGGGCACTGAGGGGCTCCAATCCCCACAAATTCCTGCTCTGTCCATGATGGGAATGATATAAATCATAAATGAGACGTTTTAATTGCCATGAATCCCTGGCCCAGCCCATGTTTGACCCGCAGGAGGGATTTGGGCAGGGATTTGGGATGGGGAGGAGGTCAGGCTGTGCTGCAGAGGGATGATTGATGCCAGGAGCAGCTTCAGGAATGCATTTCCAAAGGGCAGCGATCCCTGCCTGCTCCACAGGGCTGTCCTTGCTCCAGGGAAGGGAAATTTGGAGCGTCATTAGGGCTTCAAATCCTGCTGGGAGAACCTGGAGCCTCAGGAATTAACTGGGCAGGGCCTTGGGAGGAGTGGATAAGGATTTTCCCTGACTTGCTGAATCCTCAAATATTCCCCCATCTCCCCAAGTTGTTTTATCTGCAGGAAAGGATCTCGAGAGGGGATTGATGCCTCGAGAGGCTGCCCTGGAGCAGAGCTAAGGAATAAAGTAGGGATTTATTAACAGGATCTCCTCCATGGATCCACCTTGGGCAGCACCAGAGCCCAGCCAGGGCTGCACCCAAGATCAACCAAAATGGCCCCAAAATGCACCAGCGCTCCCGGGCTCTGTCCCTGGGATCAGTTCTGCTCCATTTGCATCTTGCAGTTCATTGTCCCATCCCAGCTTTAGCCCCTGCAGTCCCACCCTGCTTGTTTTTCTCTCTCCAGCCCACGGGGTTTGTTGTAGTTGAGACAGAGACAGTCCAAAGCAGCACACTCCATTTTCAGAAGGCTTCAAACTGTTTTTATTATATATATTTTATTGTTTGTATTTTATTATATATATATATTTATGCATGCTTTTTATACATTCTTACAAAGCTCAGAAGTTTACCCTTTACTCATTGGTCACGAGAAACAAAGTGCCCATTGGAACAGGCAGCTGCAGGTTTCCCTTATTTATCCTTCTTTCCTTCTTGGTTTCTATGTCAAAGACCTTGGTAGAAAACTCTTTCAGGGTTAAAAATGGATCCTCTTGTCAAACTTCTCTGTGGTTCACAGAAGCTGCTGTAAAACCTCTTCCACAGCTGTTTGTGCTCTTGGGAGCACCAACCTGAGATTTGGGTCATTTGTCCTTGGTGCCCAGCTGGAGCAGGAATTGTTTTGTCTCCCTGCTCTGTGCACAGAGCTCAGCGACGCTGAATGTGAAGCTCAGAGCTGCAACTAAAGCAGCACAGAGCCTGAAACACAGAAAAGCCAAACCCGAGGCATCAATGGGAGATCCCAGTTTTCCTGGCTCAGCTCTCCTTCCCTTTGGAGCTGGGTGGGCTGAGGGGCCTGGCTGTGGTCAGGGTGACAAGGAGGGACAGAGCTGCAAAGCATCCCCTTTGGTGGGAATAAAAACTCCTGATCCAAACCCTAAGCAGCGATGCTGAGGGCTGGAATCTGCTCCATGGGATGCTTGTCCTCCACACCCTCCCAAAAGGAGCGGGAATGTGAAATTTGGTTGGGATTTGGAGCCTCCTGTTCCTGTAGACTCCTAAACCAGGACAAGAGGGAGGATGGAAAGGAGGAAAAGCCATCCCAGAAACCCCAGGTGCAACAAACACTGCGGGGCAGCGGCTCCAGGGCTGGGAGATCTCAATTTTCCTGGCTCAGGTCTCCTTCCCTCTGGAGATGGGTGGGATGAGGGGTCTGAGCAAAGCATCCCCTTTGCTGGGAATAAAAACTCCCCATCCAAATCCCCAAATCCCATTCCCTATGCAAATACTGATTTAATCCTTTTTATTTTCCACCATGAGCATTTCTGAGCGTGCTTTTTCCCAAGAAATCTTTGGGAATTGGGAGGAATTTGGTGAGACCAGGTCCAGCCATTCCTGCTCCAGGAGCTCCTCTTCTGCCCGAGGGATTCAGGGATTCCCCTCCATATCCATGCAGAGAATTCCAGGCTGCCCGAGGAGGTTTGGGATGGTTTTTGTCCCTTTCTGGCTCATGAATAATGGAGTGATGAGGGTGTGACAAGAGGTGACAAACGAGGGTGGCAGGGGCAGGCAGGATCCCATCAAATTCCCACCCCTCTGACAGCTTTAGGCTCTTCATCTGCCAAGGACAGGGAAATATAAACTGGGAGAAGCGGCCTTTAATATAAAATATTAAAAATAAAAATAAAATATATAAATATAAAATGTAGAATATATGAAATATCTTAGATAGGAGCAAAGGCGTCCTAAACACAGGATTTTTTACATGGAAAGGACAATTTAACAATCCTGTGGGATTAATAAACATTCCCATTTTCTTTCCTTCCCAATAAATGTGTCTTTAAGGCCTATTAAAGGCCAAAATTCCCGATTTTCACTGATTTTTCACTGTGTTAAAACAATTTCTTCCCACAAAACTCCAGTAGCCCATCTAGATTCACCAAAAGGGTTTTTTTCCACACCTGGAGATTTGGAAAATGGCCATTTTTGGAATCAGAATCAAACCCAGGCTTGGGGTATTTACATCCATAAAATAATTGTGGATTTGAGCAGGTGAAAATGGGATCTTCCTCTAATAAGAAAGATAATTCCAAATATCCCAGACAGGATCACTGCAGTCCCAGCAGGTGAATTCCTGGCTGCACAATCCACCATGAGAAGGAATTTTCCACCATCCCAGCACTGCAAAATCCATGGATTCATCAGGCAGCTCCTGCATGCAGCCCCATCCATGGCTGTGGATGTTCCAGGTTTATTTTGGGAAAAGATCCAGTCCTTGATGAGCTGTTGGTTCCCCTGCTCCCTGCCTGATGTCATCCCAACAGCACAAAATGAGATTTGGGGATGCAGGCTATTGGATTATGGGATGGCATGTCCAATTATTCTTGGAATATTAAAGCATTCCTGGTGTGGGAGATGAAAGGTGGAGCTCAGGCTCCAAACAAACACAGACTGATCCCAAAGCCAGGCAGCTCCAGGAATTAAATCCATGAGGATGTGGAGCAGTTGGAAATGGATTGATGTGGATCCCAAAAATCAGATCTGGTGGGAACAGCCTCACAGCAGGTTGGATCCATATCCAAACCCATGGAAATCCATGGAAATCCATAGGAATCATCTGTTTTAATGATTTAGGATATGTTCTTTTGAATGGCAAAGCCTTTGTGTGGTTCCTGATGGTTTTTTCCTTGGAGAAAACCTGTTGGGAATAACCTTGGAGCTGTTATCCCGCTTGGTGGGTTGGATCTGTATCCAGCCCCATGGAAATCCATGAAAATCCATGGAAATCCATAGGAATCATCTGTTTTAATGATTTAGGATCTGTTCTTTTGAACCTTTGTGTGGCTCCTGGTGGTTTTTCCTTGGAGAAAACCTGTTGGGAACAGCCTTGGAGCTGTTATTCCACTGAGCAGATTGGATCCCTATCCAACACCATGGCAATCCATGAAAATCCATGGAAATCCATAGGAATCATCTGTTTTAATGATTTAGGATCTGTTCTTTTGAACCTTTGTGTAGTTCCTGATGGTTTTTTCCTTGGAGAAAACCTGTTGGGAATAACCTTGGAGCTGTTATCCCACTTGGTGGGTTGGATCTGTATCCAGCCCCATGGAAATCCATGGAAATCCATAGGAATCATCTGTTTTAATGATTTAGGATCTGTTCTTTTGAACCTTTGTGTGGCTCCTGGTGGTTTTTCCTTGGAGAAAGCCTCTCCCACCACCTGTTTGCCTGCACTGGGATTCCCGGGATGCAGAGGACCCCTGTGGAATCTGCTCCCTGGTAATTCCTGGCTGGTGCATCCACAGCTCCTTAAACTGCTGGTTTGGGACTCAAAACGAGCCAGAAAATCCTGACATTCCCAGGGATGGGCTCCACTGGGAATGGTCCATGGGCAGCACATCCAGGGAAGCAATCCCAGCTCATGGATGGATGGATGTTCCCCTTCCAGAGAGAACAACTCGCCCAAACCAAACCATTCCACAGGGCAGATTTAAGCAGGGAAGAGCCTGGAAGTTTTTCCCACTCTCCCTAGGAATGAATTTTTCAGAATTTCCCCATGCCAGGGAAATCCTCCTTCCTTGTCTTTTTGCTCATCCCAAGAAGAAACATCCTCAGGATGCCATCCCAGTGCCAGCCCTGGATGAGAACTGAGTTTTCCGACATCACATTAAAGCTTCCCAAGTGAGAAAATTCCCCCCTCCCATCCATTCTGCCAAGCAGATTTGGGAGAGCCTGCTGAGGAGCCAAGTCAAAATATTGGGAATTCTGCATTCTGTGGCCTCCTCCTGCTGCCAGACTCGTGAGAGGGAGATGTCAAACACGGCATCTGCCTGGGGAGAGTCATCCCAGAATCCATTAGGATCCCTTAATACAAGGAAAACCCTTTTTGGGAAGGAGGATCAGGAAGTGCAGCACAGATTTTTCTGCACATTTCAAGCACAGAATCTTTGTTTTATCCACGTTTTTATGAATTCCTCAAATATTCCCCTGGCCAGGGCCCACAAAGCAAACAATAATATTGGGATTTCTTGCTGTTTTCCCCTAAAACTCACACATTTTTTAGATGATCAAATATTGTTCCCTCTGCTCCTGCTCGGAGAACAGAGTGCACAGTGAGAGCCCAGGCTTTGCAAAGTAATGGGAAATGGGAAAGAATTTAAGGAAAATCCTGATGCCTCAGGTTTGGCTTTTCCATGTTTCAGGCTCTGTGCTGCTTTAGTGTAAAAGGGATAATGTTTAAGGGATGGTGAGCTCTGTGCACAGAGCAGGGAGACAAAACAATTCCTGCTCCAGCTGGGCATCAAGGACAAATGAGCCAAATCTCAGCCCCAGAGCACAAACCCCGTGGGCTGGAGAGAGAAAAACAAGCAGGGTGGGACTGCAGGGGCTAAAGCTGGGATGGGACAATGAACTGCAAGGTGCAAATGGAGCAGAACTGATCCCAGGGACAGAGCCCGGGAGCGCTCGTGCATTTTGGGGCCATTTTGGTTGATCTTGGGTGCAGCCCTGGCTGGGCTCTGGTGCTGCCCAAGGTGGATCCATGGAGGAGATGCTTGGAATGAATCCCTGCTTTATTCTGGGACTCTGCCCAGCCCCTGCTCCAGGGCAGCCTCCCAAGGCATCACCACCCCTGGAGCTGCTGCCTGACCCCTGAGCCCTTCAATCTCCTCTGCCTCCACAGGCATTTCGATTTATGGGATTCCTCCTCTCCCAGTGCTTTCCCCACTGTTGTTTTGGGTGGAATCAAAGGGTTCTCATAGTTCTCATAGGATTGTCGTGGTTTGAAAGCCACAGGCTTCAAAGTTGAAGTCTCCAACTCAGCTGTCGGGACATAAATCTGCAGAAATTCCTAAACTCAGCTGAGCTCTGTGGGATCTGCATTCCCTGCTCCGTGTTTGGAACCACTCACAGCTGGTTTTTAGGGCTGCTTTGACACATCTCAATTTGTTAATGTGTGTTTTGCAAAGGGGATTTTGATTGGCTCCTCTTAATTAGCCCTGCTAGTGAAGCTGAGAGGAGCAGAGGCTTTCATTGGGCTTTGCATTCCAATGCTGCCACCGGGGTTGGTTTTGCAGCCCAGCCCTGTGGGGAGACAGAGGGATGTGGGAAAACGCCCCCTCAGCCACCGAGAACTTTGATGTCTGGGGCAGGGAAAACACTGAGAGGCTTTCTGGGACTCACTGAGGAGGTTTTGGTGCCAAATTCAGGGAATCTTGGAATGGTTTGGGTTGGAAGAGACCTTAAAGCCCATCCAGTTCCATGGGCAGGGACACCTCCCACTGTCCCAAGCTGCTCCAAGCCCCATCCAGCCTGGCCTGGGACACTTCCAGGGATCCAGGGGCAGCCACAGCTGCTCTGGCAATCCCAGCCCAGCCAGGAATTCCCAGTTCCCAATGTCCCATCCATCCCTGCCCTCTGGCACTGGGAGCCATTCCCTGGCTCCTGTCCCTCCATCCCTTGTCCCCAGTCCCTCTCCAGCTCTCCTGGAGCCCCTTCAGGCCCTGCCAGGGGCTCTGAGCTCTGCCTGGAGCCTTCCCTTCTCCAGGGGAACATTCCCAGCTCTCCCAGCCTGGCTCCCAAGCATTGGAACATCTCCATCCTCCCTCTTATCCTGGTTTAGGAATACCAGGAATAGGAGGCTCTAAATCCCAGCCAAATTTCACATTCCCACCTCTTTTGGGAGGATGTGGAGCACGAGCAGCCCATGGAGCAGATTCCAGCCCTCGGTGTCACTGCTGTGTCTCCCAAACCTGCTGTGGTTTGGATTCCAGGGTTTGGATCAGGAGTGTTTTATTCCCTCCTCTGGACTCGCTCCAGCAGCTCCACATCCTTATTGAGGGTTTTCCAGAGCTCTGCAGGTGGGCTCTTAGGAGAAGGTGAGAATCCTCCCTCCTTTCCTCTGATCCCATCTGCTGCTGTGGAAAAACCATGGGAAAAGCAAACGATTTATCACCAACACATCCCTCAAAAATCATCAGGTTATTGAGATCCACAGCACCCAGAGCTCAACTCTTGGGATGCTGCTGCTGCAGGAAAAGGAGGGAATTGTCTCGGGAAAAGGAGGGAGCTCAGGAGGCTCCCAGGCAATTCTCATTGCAGGTTCTTGGTGCTGATCTGAGCAGCTGCCAGCCACCCGTGGGAACACAGAATTCCTGGACACCTTCCCGGCCTCCTGTCCCTCAGCTATCACCCAGGGATCACATCAGCCGCACATCAGGGTGGGTGGCAGCACCTCAGGTTTTTCTGGTCCGACTGGAAGGATCCCAGGTTTATCAGGGCTCTTCTCCTGCAGGCACCACATCAAACCCTCTCCTCCTGCACTGGGGATGGAGTCACCCTGAGCAGAGCTGGCTCCTGGGGTGCCCAGCTGGCCACCAAAACATCGCTGTGGCCTTTGGAACCCCTGGGGTGGTTTGGCTGCAGGTCTTGGAGGGCTCTTCCTCCAGCTCCCACTGTGAGAAATTCACCTCTGCCTCATATCTGGCCCTTAAATATCTGCAGAGATTTCCTCAGGTGTTGGTGGATCAAATGCACCAAGTTCCTGGAGTCTGTCCTGCACTGGGACAGCTCATTTTTTCCTGCATCAGAGCTGCATCCAGCATCTCAGGTTAGTGAGATCCTGGTGCATCTCCTGGGATCTCTCCCCTCTCCATCACTTTGAACTGATTCACTCTTCCCACACAGCTCAAAGCCTCACTGACTGCTTTATTTCAATCCTTAAGACTCCAAATTGTCCATGTTTCCCCTTTCAGTTGGTTCCATCAGCAGATTTGATCAGGAAATTTCATCAGCAACTTCCTCCTCTTTTTTTGGTCATTAATAAAAATATCAAGCATTGTTTTCCATGCGGATCTGGAAGGAATTGGCTCCTCTGGTTGTCACCTGCCCTTGCTCAATTTCTTACCTGCATTTCCCATCCCCTCCTTGTTCCTGTCTCCTCCTTTTCCTGCTGTCCAGACAGATCCAATCCCCTGCATTCCCTTTTTCTAAGAATCCCATTCTCTTCCAAAGCCAGGCCCAATTATCCTTTCTTTCACCTTTGCTCCACTTTTCCATCATTTCCCATTTAACAGCTCCTTCCCTCATCCATTTTCCCTAAATAAAATTGGATTAATCAGCTTTTAATTGCCCAATCACCATTCGTAAGTGCCAGGATTAATTTTAATGCTCTTCCCCACTAAAATGAGGAGCAGAACTTGGAGCAAGGATCAAATTCCCTGTAATTCCCCCCTCCCAAATCACCAAGATAAAGCACCCAGAGCCACTCACTTCTGCCCTTCCACGTAACACATCTGTGCTTTCTTAAAGCTTTATTGCCATTAAGAAGTCATCAATTAGTGGGAACAACTCTGGGAGCTTCATTAATTTCCTCCCTGGGTGCAGATGAAAAAGGTGACCTGGATAAAGCCATCATTTTCCTGATGTACCCATCAATCCTTGGAGGTTGGGGGTCTTCTCCTCACAGAGCTGCATTTCCTGCTGCATTTCCCCCTTTCCTTGGGGGGGAAATGCTCCAAAAACCTCAGCGGGGCCCTAAAACCCTCAGGAATGAGGGGGTTCACCTCTCGAATGGGAGTCAAAGGGGAGGAAAAATGGGATGTAAGCATTGATGGGATGTAAACATCATCCTGATCCTGGTGGGATGCAAACATTGTCCTGATCCTGGTGGATGTGAGCATTGTCCTGATCCTGGTGGGATCTAAACATTGTCCTGATCCTGGTGGGATCTAAACATTGTCCTCATCCTGGTGGGATCTAAACACTGTCCTGATCTTGGTGGGATCTAAACATTGTCCCGATGTCCACAGCTCTGGATTTCTGCTGGATCATGAGCAGCACTGGATTCCTGTGGCATTGAGAGGTGTCCAGGGAGGTGACACCAACAGATTGTCCTGAAAACCCTCAGGAATAAGGGGGTGCATCTCTGGAATGGGGGACAAATGGAAGGAAAAATGGGATGTAAGCATTGTCCTGATCCTGGCGGGATCCAAACATTGTCTTGATCCTGGTGGGACGTAAGCATTGATGGGATGTCAGCATTGTCCTGATCCTGGTGGGATCTAAACACTGTCCTGATGTCCACAGCTCTGGCTGGAACATGGGGAAGGAGCTCTGGATTTCTGCTGGATCATGAGCAGCACTGGATTCCTGTGGCCTTGGGAGGTGACACCAGGCCTGGCACTGAAACCTCGGCTTGGGGGCTGTTGTCCCCCTTTCCAGAGCTCTTCCCACATGGAATTCCCAGTTCTGGGTGATGACTGCTGGCTGCGAGGCAGAAACCCCAGGAATTCCACAGCAGGCCATTCCCAAGGGATTGACAAGCAGAGTTTGCGTTCCTGTGTGGTTTGGACAAGTCCTGGATCCCCCATGGGTGTCCCCAGACCGAACCCAGCGCTGGATTTCCTGCCAGATCCAATTCCCACGTTGATCCTCAGGGAAAGGGAATCATTCCCTCACCTTCCCAGCAGGAGCAGAGTGACCCTGGCCGTGTCCTGCCCCACAGATCCCGCTGCTCAAGCTGCAGGATGGCATTTTGGGAAGGGATAAAGTATGTCAGGTGTGTATTTTAGGACACTGTTCCTGCAGAATGGAGTTATTTTAAAAAGTGGAATTCCGGGTCAGGGAAGTGGAGATGTACAGAAGATGGAAAGGAGATGGATTTTTCATCCTTACCCCCCAAAAAACCCTCAGTGAAGTGATCAGTGCTGGCACTTTCACCCTCATCAGTGCCAGCCCACCGTGGGCTCCTTTCCTGGACTCCACATCTCGCTGGAGTTTGTGTGGGAAGGAATTTGGTGTGATGGTGTTTGCAGGGGTCCCAGGATGAGGGAAGAGACGAGGATCTGACTCCATGTTTCAGAAGGCTTGATTTATTATTTTATTATATATATATATATATATATATATATATATATATTTATATATATATATATATATATTATTAAAACTATGCTAAAAGAATAGAATAAAGGATTCCATCAGAAGTCTGGCTAAGAATAGAAAAAGAATGATCACAAATCTTGTGACTGACCAGAGAGTCCGAGCCAGCTGGGCTGTGATTGGCCACTAATTAGAAACAACCCCATGAGCCCAATCCCAGCTGCACCTGTTGCATCCCACAGCAGCAGATAACCATTGGGTACATTTTGTTCCTGAGGCCTCTCAGCTTCTCAGGAGAAAAATTCCTAAGGAAAGGATTTCTCAGAAAATGTCATGGCTACAATTTGGGATAACTTGGGACAAACCAAATGGGATAGCAGAGGGAGCAGGACCCAAACCAGCACGCCAGCAGTGGCAGCACTGGGGGACTCCACATCCCATCCTGGGAGCCATCTGGGGCTCATGGAGCTGCAAAACCAGGGAATTTGCTGCTGCTGCAGCTGGAAGGGAGATCCAGGATGGAGCAGCTGGAATTTGGAGCAATCCCAAACCCACCTTTGGTCATGGTGGCTGCTCTGGGAGGCAGGATTGGGAATGCTGTTCCAGAGCTCCAGAACCTGCATCCAGGTGTCCCTGGCACCAGAAACCCTTCAGAGGCTTCAGCAGAGGCTGCCAGGAGCCACAGGCATTCCCAGATTCCCGAGGAAACACATTTGGGATAAATGACCAAAGGTGACTGCATCCACAGTGGGTGGCCGGCCTCAGGGAGGCTCAGCAGCCGCGGAAATGACTCAAAAAAACCCAAACAGAATAAAATGCTGCATTCCCTCAGCTGCAGGGGAGCAGGGTGATGCCTCTCTTCCCTTCAGGAGCATCCTGCTCCCAGCAGGAATTTGCTGGGCCAGCAGAGGAAGCAGGTTTGCTGGGCAGCGTGCCCAGAGCCAGGGCAGCTCCTCGGCTCAGTGGCACTCGTGGCAGCTCTGCTCCAGCCTGGAAAACATTTGGAAGTGGTTTGGAGCACATTGTTGAAATGTTTTTGCACTTCTGTCACTGGCAGAGGCCTTTGCTGGGAATGGGAGGCTCCAAGTGCAGGTTTTCCACGTTTGCATCCCTGTTTGCTGCAGCTGAATGAGCCCTGAGTGGGATTCCCTCGCCAAAACTCCCTCCCCATCCCAAAGGAGCTGGAGCCCCCCCAGGAGCGCCCAAGCCTCTGTGCCCCACCTTTCCTGGCAATCCTGGGAATATTTCTCATCCCACAGCAGATATATGGACAGCAATGTACATTTTGTGCAACACTTAGCTCATCTTTAACCGAGTTTCCAATGCAAAGAAGCTCTGTCAGCACTTCCTCCCTCCCATTTCATGAGCACACCCTGCCTTAAGTCACCCATTCTCATCCTCTGCCCATTTTTTCCTCCCAGTTGTTTTCCCTCTCCTCATGTGGGGCTGTCCTGGCCAAGGGACCTGGCAACTCCTGTCCCTGACAGAGATGTCCCCTGAATGTCCTGTAATCACATTTTAATGGCTGTCAAGAACTATTTACACTTTAAAACAAGGCATTCAGTACATTAATAACAAGGCAAACCCATGGATTATTGATCCAGTGGTGATGCTGCAGTGCAGGGACCCCATCCCTGTCCCCATTTCCTGCACATCCCTTTCCTGGGGGGAAATCCACAGCTTGGGCCACATGAAGCGCTTGCTCAATACCCCGAAACCACTAAAAAAAAGTCTCTCTGGAGCACAAAATATTTATGTTTTATGAGTTCATCCTAAAGCTGAGGTGGTGAAGATACCGAAGGCATGAATAATCCAGGGTGGCTGCAAAAAACACCCCAGGCTGCAGGGAAAGGGAAGGGCAGAGGTTCTGAAAGGCATTTTCCTTCTCCACCTCCGGTTATTTAAAGAGGGGACTCAGGGCAGAGTGCTCAGATCATGTTCTGTGCTCAGGAAATTCAGTTTAAAATGGATTTCAGCTCAAAAATTGGCTAAAATCAGCTGGTGGCTCATGGAGCAGCACAGGGCAGACTCCCACAGTCCTGCAAGGTAGAAAATAAATCAGTGAAATCATTTCCTACCCCCAAAAAATGTGAAAATGTGATAGTGAGGAAGCAGCACATCTCTGCTGCCTGGGGAGGAGTGCTGGGGACAGAGGGCTGCTGGAAATGTGGATTTGGGGATTCAGGAGCCAAACCACCCCAACTGTGTTCCCCCAACAGGCAGGAGAAGAGATGGTGACCTTGCCAGGTGTCCCCAGACAGGCAGTGCTCAGGCTCCTCTGCTCGGTGATAAGAGGAAGGTGATAAGAGGGGGATGCTCCAGCTGCTCCAGGTTGGAAGCACCCACAGAAATATGGGTGGGCAGCATTCCTCACAGCTAAAGGAAATTCAGTTTAAAATGGATTTCAGCTCAAAAATTGGCTAAAATCAGCTGGTGGCTCATGGAGCAGCACAGGGCAGACTCCCACAGTCCTGCAAGGTAGAAAATAAATCAGTGAAATCATTTTCTACCCCCAAAAAATGTGATAGTGAGGAAGCAGCACATCTCTGCTGCCTGGGCAGTGATGGGGAGGAGTGCTGGGGACAGAGGGGTGCAAGTTTTTATCCCTAAAAACCTTGTCCTGGGTGACAGCAGGGACAGTCACCCACCCACAACTGTCCCCAGCCAGAATGGCTCTGTATCTATCTCTCCAAGGTCTTTTAAGGGAAAACTATCTAATTAAGAAATGACACTTAAATGATTTTTACTTTTAATTTAATAACTAATTACTTGTGTCTTGTAGTGTGGACTTTTTGGTCTAATTACAAATTACTACTTAAACTCCTTAAGAAGAAGGTGAAGAAGAAGGACTAGCTACTGCCTTAAAACTTCTATTTTAGTTCTATATATATTATTGTATTCTAAAACTTTAATCTCTAAGTTTTTCTACTATGTGATATTACACAGTTCTGTTTAAACTACACACTCACAATCTTGGTGTTATCCATCAATTTTAGAAGATTTCTCTACAGCTTCAGGTTAAATGCAGTGCTCTCTTGAGGGGCTGTGTCTTTCAACACAGAAAATTCTTAGTTGCTAAAATTCTTAATGATAAATAATACTTAAATAACACTAAAATTCTCAGAATCCAGGGTTCCAACACCCTCCCACCTTCCCCGCTCCCTCTGCCCAGTCTCAGCTCTGCTTTCAAGGATTTTCACGCCAGACTGGAATATTTTAATGCTTGGATAATTCTGTTTATAACCCATTGCATGGGCTGGTAACACTGAGCTGCCCTTGCTGTGCATCTCACCCAAACTGACTGAGTCCCCAGGCGGGGATGAAACCAAAAATTCTTCTGGGACGTGGCTCTGCAGACAAACACGGGGCTAAAAATACCCCAGTGCAGCTTTCCTCCTCCTCCTCCTCAGACACACACAGCTACAACTCCTCAGGGCAACCAGACACATTTTTGAAATATCAGCACGAAGGGAGTGGTTCCCGACCAGGAAAAAACTGAATAAATATTGGTTTAGCACCGCTGAATTTGAATAGAAAGGTGAGGGGAACAAAAAGAGCAGCTTTTGGGAGCTGTGGGTGGGTGTGGACGCGCTGGGCTCTCCTCTTTCCGTGGATTTTGGCAGCTCTTCCTTCATGCCCTGGGCACGGGCAGCCCCAGGAGCTCCCGGTTTTCCTCCTCCCACGTTCTCCCCCGTGGATTTACACCAGAGCATGAGTGGGATCTGACTCTGACACATAAAAGGGAATTTTTTTTCCACTTTATTCCCTGAAATGTGCTGAGATTCTGGCTGGATTTTCCCTTTTTTTCCTCTTGTTAGCACCCAGACATGCTCCTGGGGAAAGATGAGATGTGTGGGAGCCCGGAGCTCTGGCTGGCGTGGCCAAGGCTGAACAAATCCAACATTTTGTGTTTCCAGAGCCTTCCCCAGCCCTTCAGAGCAGCGATTTGCACCCAGCCAACAATTCCACGTGCTGGATACTCCTCTAAAAAAGTTATTTTGGGACAAGCTGTGGCCGTGTGGTTTCTCCAGAGCACTTCAGCTGCGCGCAGAGCAGAGGAAAGGCGATGTTTGCGCACGCAGCGAGCTCCAAGTTTCTCATTTTTTGCTGGAATTTTGTGGGTTTTCCATGCAAACCCTCCTGTCCCCGCGTTGCTCCGGGAGCATTACGAAACCTGGCCCGGAGCCTGCAGATTTCCGCTGCGGTGTTAATGAGCTGTTCCAAGGAAAAAGAGGCTGCGAAAGGGTTTCCTGACAAAACTCCGGGAAAATTTCACACCGAAGAAAATTTCCCGGTGGAAACTCCGAGGAAAATTTCCCAGCCGGGAACAGCCAGGGCTGCGCTGCCCATCCCGGGACATCTCGGGTGTCCCCAAACCCCCGGCTGCCACCCAGGAGGAACAAACCAGGAATTTTTCCCAGCTAGGAGAGAAATGAAAGGTTCAGGATGTCCCAAAAGCCCTCCAGCCTGGGCTGGGAGGGTGGGAATGCTCTGGGTGGCTCCAGGGGCATTCCCAGCTCGCTGGGCTTTTTTGGGGAATGCCCCTGATTTTGGTGATGTATTGAAAAGACTTTCACAACAATTCACATCAGTAAAACACAAGTGTAATGTTTTACACTGCACTTTATAGTTCCTAATAAAGTAAGTTTTATTAGGAACTTCACGTATTTTATAGGTAGGATTGCTCACTCAGAACCTGATTGGCTCTTAACAACACCCTTCACACTACTGGTTAATTAGGAACAACCGTTTATTTCTATAAATTATTATAATAATTATAAAATATGATATAAATTATATATAATATTATACATTATACATTATGTATTATGTATAATACATAATATATAATATATAATATATAATATACAATTTATAATATATTATATATAATATATAACATACTATATAATATATAATATATATTATATTTATAATATATATAAAATATATATAACGTATAACATATAACATATAACATATTATACATTATATATTATATATTATATAACATATTATATATGATAATATATATTACATAATATATAATATATATTACATAATATATAATATATAATATATAATATATAATATATTATATATTATATATTATATATTATATATTATATATTATATATTATGTACTATATATTATATATTATGTATTATATATATGTATTATATAATCATTATAATGAAATATTCTAGTGATTATAGTTATTGATTGTTGGTTATGTTATCGAGCAGGATTATTCCCTCACCTCTGCAGGACAGACAGGTTGGGAATTGTGCTGAGGAACATCTCAGCCCCTGGGTGGATGCTCTGCCAGCACCAGCAGTGAGGATCTCGGTGACCCCCCCAAGGATTCCTTATCCCCCCGGCGCATCCCTGTCCCTGGCAGCCCCATCCATGGGTAACCTCTGAGAGGATGAAGCCGAGCTTTGCACGCAGGAGGAAGCAGCAATATTTACCAGCTGGTAGGCGAGGATGGGATTCTTTCCAGGGGAAAAAAAAAAACCAAAACAAACAAGCAGGAGGAAGGTGAGGCACGTGTTTGGGTCAGGTACTCAGTCACGAGCGTTTCCTGCCTGGTGACATTCCTGCCACGCTTCGGGAGCTGCCGCTGGGAACTGGCTGGGCTTAAAAAAGAAAGAAAAAAAAAATAACACTCGAGTATCCCCCACCTCTCGTTTTCTCTTCCTGGCTCGTGTAACCATAGCAAAGGAACCTCGCTGGGAGATGGAGAATTCCTGCCATGCTCCCATTGAACCACTCCAGATTTGGAGCTTTTGCCTGGGGAAACATCAGGGGTTTGCTCCTGGGCAGAGAAGGGGCCACGCTGTGCTCTGGCTGGGGCTTGGAGCCCTGGCTGCTGAGAATTTGAGACTTTCTGTGCTGGCAGGCACTGACCCCCAGGAGAACACTGCATTGACCTGAGGCTGTGGAGAAGGCTTCCAGAATTGATTGATAACACTGGGATTACGGGTGTGTGGTTTGAATAGAACTGTGTAACATTACAGGGTGGAAATCTTCGAGTTTTAGGGTTTAGAATGTAGTAATATATACAAAGCAAGATGGAGGTTTTAAGGTGGAGGCTGGTCCCTCTTCTTCACTTTCTTCTCCATGAGTTTGGACATTATTGTGTAATTGGATAAAAAAGTCTGCATTTAGGAGCATGGGTAGTTAGTTATTAAGTTAAAAATAAAAATAATTGAGGTGTCATTTCTTAATTAAACAGTTTATCCTTAAGAAGCCTTATAGAAAAAGAAATGTGGCTCCATTTTTTTACCTTGATAGTGAAGCACTACAGAACTCACAGCTTGTAAGAGCTTGTATAGAAACTAATAAGCATCTGAGTCTGAAAAAAAAACCAAAAAAAAACCCCGCCATTTAATCCCAACCTTGACCAAAAAAAAGCAAAAGAATCAACATCAGTGAATGATTCCTGCTCCTGGGTACAGCTCATTGATGGGAGAGTGGGAATTGCAGGCAGAGCCCACGCAGGCAGCTGGCAGAACTGGAGCTTACTATGAGAGCAGCATATGCTGAGCTCAGTTCCGAGACCTCCAATCACTACGAGTGCTTAAAATATTCCAGGCTTTAATTACAAGCCTGTCTGTGCTTTAAATGCATGAATGTGAAATGCAGGCTTGGGCTGTGACAAGGGAAACCTTCCTCATATGCAGGCAAAAGGCTGGAAGGGAAAATCCTGACAGGACAGAGGGATTGGGATGTGTGGAGCAGCCAGGATGTCACCAGGGGTGGTGACATTGGCTCTGCCCCGTGCCAGGGGCTGCTGAGCCAAAAGGAGAATGGGCACACGGAGGGTGGGTGTGAGTCATGGAATCCCAGAGTGGTTGGGGTTGGGATCTTAAAGCCCATCCTGTTTTACCCCCTGCCATGGCAGGGACACCCCCACTGTCCCAGGCTGCTCCAAGCCCTGTCCAGCCTGGCCTGGGACACTGCCAGGCATCCAGGGACAGCCACACCCTATTCCAAGGCCTCACCATCCTCACAGGGAACAATTGTTTCCTAATCATAATCCATTCTCTTCCAGTCCTAAGCCATTGCCCCTTGTCCTGTCACCCCATACTCTTGCGAATCTAAATTATCAAAGAATTTGTGTTGAACCCCTTCAAAAATACATTTATTCCTGAAAAACTTCTACATACTGAACAAGTGACCCCTTTGCTCTGTCTCCTGTGGTGTCCCTCCCATAAGGGACAAGAGTTCATCCCTGACTAAAACGGATTTAAATCTTCCCCCAAGTTGAAAGCCTGGGGTATTGTGCCTCCAAAAATGAAGATGCACTTAAAACAATGGGGTTATTAACTTAATGACAGGAAATTTAGGGATGGGAATTAAAGCCCTGGAAGGATCTACATGTCCTGGGTAAGGAAGGACACTCATTCCCCAAGCTTTCCTGGCAGGCATCCCACTGGGAATAAGCATTGCAGCTAATTGGGATATGAGATGGGGAACTTGCAGGGATATCTCTGGTTTACAGGAGATTATTATTCCTTTAATTAACATAGAGACATCAAACACATTCTGTGCATTTTGCAAGCAAAGAAACAACAGTTTGGTAAAAGGCTTTGATCCACAAGCAGGGATGCAGGAGTGGATTGGAAAATTGACCACCAGGAGCCAGAGCCTCCTGTGGCAAAACATTCCCACCCACAGAATGAAGGTTGGAACAGACCTCCAAGATCAAGTCCAACATCCATAGAGAGGCCAGGGTCAGCCTGAGCAGGAGGCTGAGGGTTTTTAGGGTGCAGAATAAAGCCAGATCCTTCATCCCCACGTTTGACAGAGGGATATTTGCTGGTGTGCTGTGACTTTCCATCACTCACCATTCCCAGCAGCACAGCTTCCCTGGCACAGACAGCTCCAGGCTGGAAATCATTTAGCTCCAAGTCATGAGGAGGTGACAGCCAGCCCAGAAATGAGGTGAGCAGTGTCACCACGGGGACAGAGCCCAAAGTGGTGCCAGGTAACCCCACAGGGACTCACTGGAGCCTGCTCAGGATCTTCCTGCAGGGAAAGTTTTCCATGGAAAGCAGCAGCCACTGCTGGGTTTGGGCTGTTTAAAGACTGGAGAGAAGTCAGGGCTACAGCTGAGACAGCTCCTCAGGGTTTTTAGGCAGTTGCAAAGCTCTCAGGACACTCTGTGCTGTCAGGAAATTTTGGGAAGAGTTGAGAGGAAATTGCAGGAGTGGGACTGTGTCCCTCCTGGGTGTCACCTGAATGTGGAAGGTCTGGTGTCCCAAATCAAACTTGGTGGCACCATGTGGGTGAGAAAACCCTGTGGGCAATCAGGTCCTTGCTGGAGACACGGGGCTGGAACAGGGATTTGAGGCTGTGATGGGGATTTGGGGCTGAAATAGGCATTTGGGGCTGAAACAGGAATTTGGGGCTGGAACAGGGATTTGGGGTTGAGAGGAGTATTTGGGGATGAAGCAAAAATTTGGGGCTGTAACAGGCATTGGGAATGAAACAGGGATTTGGGAATGAAACAGGGATTTGGGGCTGTAACAGAAATTTGGGGATGAAACAGGGGTTTGGGGATGAAACAGAGATTTGGGGATGAAACAGAAATTTTGGGATGAAACAGGAATTTGGGGCTGCAACAAGAATTTGGGGGTGAAACAGGGATTTGGGGATGAAACAGGAATTAGGGGTTGAAACGGGGATTTGGGGCTGTACCCCATGTCCTGCTCATGGTCATGATTCCATGATTCTGGCCAGAGGCTGGGCTCCAGTGCTGGATGTCAGCAGTGCTCCCAAAACACCAGGCCTTCCTAAGGAGGAGGGACTCAGCCTGACCAACAACTGCTTTAATTAAATCCAGCAATATCATTAACCCGCTGGAGTTCATCAAATTAGTGTTGCAAATGAAAACTGCATTGGCCGCATTTTCAGGAGGCTGTTCCAAGAGGGAAAACAGCATTTTGCTCCCGAATAGGGTGTTTGGTTTGCTGATAAAACTAAACCTTTCCTTGCCCCCCTGGAGCTTTAGCTCCATTTAATTCTCAACAAAATATTTGGTTTGGCCTTCCCTTGTTTTTTTTTGGGGTGCCCAGAGTGAAGGTATTGACACCACAGGGAGAATGTGGAGACAGGGAGAAATGGAGGACTTTAAAAAAGGACTTGGAGAGGAGGAGGAGGAGGTGTTGGGATCCTTCCTTGAGCACATAAATCATTTGTGGAGTTCAAAATAAGCCAGCATCTGTGCAGGCTGGAGGGCTGCCAGTCATTTCCTTATCTCTGCTTTGCTCAGGGTGACTCAGTACAAAGCTCCCGAGGTGGAGCCAGGGGAATGTGCCCATGCCAAAGGCTCCGGGGCTGGGAGGGGGATTCCCACCTGCTGGAGAGGAAGAAGAGGAGGGATTGGGATGCCCCCACCAGCACCCTGGCTCTCAGCCCAGGCCACTTTCCTGGCTGTGCTTGGGGGAGAGGCTCTTTAATAGATAGTTTTGTACACAAGGTCTGGTGTCCTGCTGGCACAGGGACATGGGGCTGTCCCTCTGCCCAGGCTTGTCACAACTAACTGAAAGCTGGGCTCTTCCTGGGCAAAAATCTCCTTTTATCCATGGCTCATCCCCAAACCTTTGGGTTTATACCCCCTGTGAGCAGCGTGGATTGAAATCTTCCCCCACACTGAAAGCCTGGGGTATTGTGGCCCCAAAAATGAAGCTGCACGGATGTGGTGTATGGGAATCCTGATGATTTCTGAGGATGAAATGCCTGGATTGTGTTATACCCACCAGGCTGAGAGGATGGGAGCTGTTCAGCTTTGGTTCCACATCCCTGTTAATCACCCCCCTTCATCCCCTGTGGAAAATTCACAGTTGGTTTTGCAAGGCTGAGTAAAATGAAGGAGTAAAAATCCCTTCATGTGGAAAGGTCTCCAAAGGAGATGCTCCTCCCTTTCAGGGCATTGCACTGAAACCAGGATCTGAGCTTCTGCTATGAATGGATTGAGGAGCCAACACCAAGCTGGCCCCACCAGCAGCTCCTGGAGGAGATTCTGTGCCTTGGGAAGGGATGGGAAGGGATCCCATGGATGCAGCCAGCCCCACATCACTGGGACACAGAGGCCTTCACCCCAGAGATGGGGCGCCTTTGGGAACACTTGGGGGTGCCTTTGGGAGCACTTGGGACAATTTCCAAGCTGATTTCTCCACCTCTGGCCCTGCTAAGCTCAAGTGGCCTCAGCTGCATCGTGGGGACAGCTCCACCATCTCCTGAGGGCCTTTATCACCTCATGCAGCCCCCTCACATCTGCTGCAGGCACAGGGAAGGTTTAACTCCAGCAAAATCTTCCTGGTTTTCCAATTATTGGAGTGGTTTTGTCCATCAGGAGCTGGTGCTGTGCTGCTCAAAGGCCCTGGATGTGGCACTGCCACCCCTGAGGGACATCTGGGTGTCAGTCAGGAAGCTGCCACCCCAAGAAGATGTAGCTCCTCACTCTCCATGGTGACCAGCTCTTAAATCCCCAGAATCCCCACAGCTGGTGAATCCTCCATTGAGGAAACGGGGAATTCTCCAGGCCGGACTCAGGGCAGGTTTTGGAAAGTCAGGGATGTGAGCTGGCTTGTCTGGGGCAACCACGAGCTCCAGGTGTGGCTAAACTGGCACTGGGGCAGGGATGGCAGCCTGTGAATGGCATCACCCAAACCCAGGGGCTGCCTGTGCTCATCCTTCCCACGCTCCAGCAGGATCTAGGCCTTTCCCAGCTGGAAAAGCTCTGGAGAATGCCCCAGGTGTTCCTGGAGCTCTGTAGGTTGGCAGCACGACCCTCTGGCCTGGGATTTGCTTCCTGGATGTTCCATCTGGTGCTGGGATCAGCTCACTTGGGTTTGGAGTCTCCTGGTGCTGGGAACACCCATGGAATGTGCCAGGATGGGATGGGACAGCACCGTCTCCTGCCAGCAGCACCAAAGGATCCACCAGCAGGGACATTTTCCAGCTGAATCCCAGGCTCCCGGGAGGAGCCTGAGATCTTTGGGAGGTGGTGGTGACAAATTCGCCCTCCTGGTGCCCTTTTGAGCCTGGGAGTTACCGTGAAGCTCAGATAAGGCAAGGCATGGAGACATGAACTGGCTTGTCCCGCATCCCGCTGGAAAACTGGCAGGACAACCAGGAACAGAGAAAGGCTCTCTTCTTCTTGCACCAGAAAATTCCAGAAAGCTGAAAATGTAACTATTTTAGTGTCTAAAATTAGCTTTTAGTTATTGTCAGCCCCCTCTGTCATCCTCATTTCCATAGGGGAAAACTGTGGCAGGACCATCCTTCTCACTCCCCAGGTGACATAATTCCAAATTTGAATTCCCAATTCCTTTTATTGGAAAAGATTTCTCCTCCATACCCTGCTGATTTTCACAAGGATGGAAATGTGGAGCAGTGCTGTGACCTGAGCACCGTGCAGGGATGGTGGCCTACACTGGCATCCCATTCCCAGCAGGAACAACCCCTCCAATCCCCTCAGGAGCACATTTGGCTGCTGGATAATCCTCTCTTCCCATCATTATTTATTAGCAGGAGGTCAGAAGAGATTCCTGTGCCCGATTTCCCCCCAGAACTGTGAAAACTCTGGACTACTCCAATTAATTTAGAAAATGCAGCGGGATAAAAGCAATGTAAGCACGGAGAGAGGCAGACCTGGCTTCTGCAGGTATCTCTCTTGATGAGAGGTAATTATATCCTTCTAATTAATTGTTGGCTCATGGCAGTCAAGGTCTGACTTGCAGGGACAAGTCAGAAAGAGGGAAGAAGCCCTGGGATGGGAAGCAGCGACGTGGGAGGACGCGGCATTCTTTTCCCACGTGGAGGAGCAGCAGGACGTGTTAATTCAGCTCTGGAATTTCGCTCCCAACCTTTTATGGTGAAAAAATGAGGCTCTCCTTGGACTTTGCAAATACATGTTCCAGCTGAAATCCAAGTGGTGCGTGAGCTCTCGGCCGGCAGCCGCTCACTGGGATATGCTGAGCACGGGATATGCAAAACTTTGGGAAGCTCAGCTCCGGGCTCCTGGAGGCTCCCAGACAGCCCTGTGCGAGCTGATGTCATGGTTTTATCTGAGGACAGCTTCTCATGGCTCTGTCTTGTCTTCCCAGTGAAATACCTGAGCAAAGGAATTAATTTTTAATGCACCCAACAAGAGCTTTGGAGGAACTTATTCTCACTCCTGCTGCCAGGCTGTTCCTGAGAGCCCAGAAATCCTGGATCTGGCTGCTTTGTGGGGTTTGGAGGTGAAGGGATGGAGCAGCAACTTCCTGCAGGTTCCCTTCAACCCTTCTTTGACAACGCATATCCCACCAAGCTGGGAATAAAGTGAAGACCTCGTTTTCTGCAGCCTTCCAATAATTCCTTAATTCAGATGTAAGAAGAAGATATTTCCAACCTTGAATCATTCCTGTGGAAACACCTGACAACAAAAGCAGAGCTAGAATGTGTTAGAAGACCAGTTGGGCTCTTCTGAGTCATTTAATTAGAGCGAGGAACTTTCCCTGCCCGTGGAAATCTCGGGGTGGAAAGGGTGTGAAACCTGCTGCAACCAACACTTGCCTCATTAGCCTCGCTCAGCAGGGAGTTCAAGGCTGTGTGTGACCCAGGGATGTTCACACTTTTCCAGGGAAATCTGCTTTAGGAGCTGCTGAAGTGGGAGATGCTCTCACCGTGGTGTGGAAGCCCCAACTTGCCACCTCCACCACCATCCATCCGTCCACGCTGGTGCTGTCTGAGCTCCAGCCCCTGGAAATGTCTCATTTTTCCACACTCCACAGCAGCAGCACAAAGGAAGCAGAGAAAGGGAGTAAAGCTCTGGAGTTCATCTCGCTGGCTGCAGGCAGAGCTGCTGAAAATCCAGGCCAGGGCCCCGGTGACCCAGAAATGTCCTGTTTGACCCGGGGCTTGGTTGAAATCTCATTTTTGTGCTGCCTCCCTCCAAGAGCTCTGGAGAGCGGCTCCTCCCAAAGCCAATCCCTCGCCAGGGCCGTGCAGGAGCTGCCTCCACAATTGGAGTTAATTAGAAATATGGGAATCTGGGAGTGAGGACTTGCTGGAGCAGCTTTTGCTGCTGCAGCGATGGGAGTTTCCTAAAGTGGAACATTTGCTGTTCTTATTTTTCAGCTGCCCCACTCCCATGGATCTTGCATCTCCCAAATCCCAGAAAAATTATCCTCCCAGAGGATTTCTCCTCTCTGTATTTGCTTTACAGGAGCTCCAGGCCCTGTCCAATCCTCACTTCTCTGGTGTCTGCTTGGTGCTTTCCCCTCATGGATGCCCATGGCCATCCTGCTTTTCCCCCCTGAAATTCCTGAGGTTTTTCTGCAGCTCAGAGCCTGATTAATCCCAGCCTGGCACCCTCCAAGCTACAGCTCCCAGCCCAACAAATTTTGAAATGCAGCTCTGAAGTCATCCCCACAAGTTTATGGTGGGAAATGTTGTGCCTGAGGGACAGAAAACAATAAAAATCAACACCCGAGTGCATGAAGAGTTTCAAATGGCTCCCAAAAAATTCCTGCAATGTTTCCAAGGGTCTGTGCTGCTGTTACTCATTCACACGGGCAGGAATTACAAATATGTGTGTACAGCCAGGAAAGCTTTGGATCACAGAATATTTGAGGCTTGGGGTGGAATGAAGGGGTTTGGGGGAGGAGAAACACTCTGAACTTCTTCAGGATAACGAATCCACCTCGGTGGTGCCACAGCCAAACAATGACATTTCCCCTTCGCTGAGTTTTGTGCTCTTCAGCAATAATTCCGAGCTGCTTTGCCTTCAGGGAAGGGGGAGGAATTTGGAGGAATGGGTAAGGACATGCAGTACTGACCTAATCCTGTGCACTTTTCCCTGGAAGCTGCTCCCAGAGTCTGCCTTTGGCCCCCAGCACCCACTGGGATTGGCCAGAGCTGGGTGAGGAGTGGGGATTACACAATTTCACTCATTTTTTCCAGCCCCAAACGGGATGCAAGCAAAAGGATTTCAAAATTCCTTGTGAAATGAGCTTCATCCTTTGACTAAAAATGTTCCAAGTTTACTCATTTCCTATCCATTGCAGAAGCTACATCATAAATAAATCTTGGAATTTAATATCTCGTTATAAAAAGAGGTTAAACCTGAAAGTTGCAACCTTAGCAGAGATCAACTCAGCAAGTTCCTAATACCAAATTCCACTGAAATCCAAGAAGTTCAGCAAAACAAGCTGCCTTCAGCATATCAATATTTCTGATGGAAAACCATCCTGTCAGAAAATTTTTATGCTGCTCCAGGCTAGAATTCCCTAACAAACACTTTTCCTGTCTCCCCAGCAACTGGCACTGCTGATCCTGTGTAAGGAATTTCCATAATTAACCTGCAGGAATGGAGAAGGAAATCTTTTTGTCTGCAGGATATTCTTCAACAACATCTAGGAACCATTTCACTCTGAGCCAAAGCACAAGAAATTCAAAGGGATTTCTCCATAAATTTCTATGCATCTTCAGGCCTAGTTCACATCGGAGTTCAGAGCCAGATCAATGTAATGCAACGCTGGTGTTCCTTCAAATGCCAACAGGGCTTTGGAAAAAAAAAAAAAAAAAAAAAAAAAACCAGCCTCAAAACAATTCTTCTTTGTTGTTGAAATCCAATCTTGTGTTATCATCCAGATGAGGACTTGCAGGCTTTGATCCCTGTCCTTCCCAAGATGTTTGAGCTGATTTTTTAACAGCCAGGAATGCACAACAGCAGCAGGAATTCAGACAAAATCCTGGAGTTCCAGCTGCGGGCTGGGAATGTGGAGTTTTGGCGTTCCTGCTCACTGGGGGCTGCTCCTGCCCCACCATCCCAAGGCAGGGAATGTCCTTGAGCTCCGTGTGATTTCATGGATGGCAGAGCACCCCCGACCTGCAATTTGTTCTTCCTGCCAGCGCTAACAAATCATAAATATGGAACAGCAAAGCTGGATCTGCACGGGATCACTGCGCCATTTTCCTGCTTTGGATGCATTTCTCCAAAACGAATCATTCTGCTGCAGGGGAGGTTTGATCTGAGGTGACTCCCCAGCCCGTGGGATAAGGTCAGACAGCCATGAGGAACAGCGTGTCTGAACTTGACTCCTCACAAGGATCCCCTTGTCCCATCTCTGGAATATCCAAGGCCAGGTTGGATGGAGCTTGGAGCAGCCTGGGATAGTGGAAGGTGTCCATGTGTATGGCAGGGGTGGGACGGGATGAGGTGTAAGGTGCTTTCCAACCCAAACCATTCTAGAATTCTCTAAGTGGCCCCAGAGCATTTCTCTGGCTCTTAAAATATGTTTTCTATTCCCAAAAACATGAAGCTTTTCCAGAGGCAGAATTCAGATATATCTGAACAATCCACATGATTTTGGAGGCTTTTAAAGATCCTCCTTGGCTGGATGGTGTGAAGGGAAGGGAGTGATCACCTCCCACATGTCCTCACTTCACTGGTGCTGCCCTGGACTCCTGGAAAAATCATCTCTCCACAGTATTATCCCTCTTTAAAGAGGAGAGAACCCCACACCTGCCATCCCCTGTGGGGATAAAAGCCTTGGGACAGCCTCTGGACACAGCCAGGGAGCTGCAGGCCCTGCAGGACAGGTCCCAGGGCTGGCAGCAGAGATGGGATTCCATCCTGCCTGTGAATAATGACACGGCAGCCAGGTTGGATTTTAAACCACCTCAGCCTCTGTCTTAATGTCCTGCCTTCATTAGGGGCTTTTAAAAACATTTTGGCTTTGGTAAAGCTTTGCCCTCAGTTCCTGAAACTTGGAATAGCTGAGCTTCCATTCTCATCCGAGGCTTAGCACCCAAGGACCTGTCAGTCAGGTGAGGGAGACTCACGGATGTCTCGAGCTGATTTTATGGATTTATGCAGTTCTCTCCCAGAGCTGGAGTCACAGCCAGATTTCTAAATGCCAAAATAGAGATTATAAGAGTGTCAAGCTTCATTTTGTTTTCACTTCACAGCTAATTAGCATTGATTTTCATGCCGTTGCTCCTGCATAGTATTCCACCGACATCACGAAACGGGAGAGGCTCTTTCTCACCCTGCCACCATCAATTTTAAACCCTCCTTGGAACAGAAGGACTTTGGGGTTGGGGTTTGGCAGCCAGAGCTCTGTCCCTTGGCAGGGTCTGAGCCACGCGTGGCAGTTGAGCTCCTTGAAGCTGATTTTTCCCGAAGTGAGAATTCCCTGGGCAGCCAGTGTGGTTTGCCATTTGAAGTCCTAACGGGAAGGTAGCAGGAGCTCCTTTTCCAACATCTGCAGAACGTTAAGGGCCGGGAATGATCCCTTAGTGGGAATTAGTGGGTTCTTGTGACCTCTCAAACAGGCCGGCTCATCTCGTGGCGTCATCTCGCAAGGCAGCAGAGAGAAATAATCTCTTTTCATCTGCTGAGAAGTCGAACAGGGCATTGATAAGCCCCGCCAAAGAGATAACAAATGGGTCTGGTTCAGGGGAACAGCGGCCCTAAACAAGGTGGGGATTCCATGAGGTGCAGATGTCCCTCAATGGCTGCTCGTTGAGGCGACAAAATCACTCCTGGCTTCTGGAAAAAACAAACAAACAAAAAAACCCCACCAAAACAATAAAACAAACAAACAAAAAAAAATCAGATGTGATCATGGACTTAACGCCCATCCTCACTCATTCCCGAGGGAGCCCACGCTTCCCCCACGCAGGAAACACGCATTTCCTAATCCACAAATGTCCGACCTTAAGCCTCGATAATGTTCTTTTAATGTGCGTTAAGCTGCACACCAGCAGCGTGGGGAAGGGGTGGGATGTGTAAAATCCATGTTTTATGTATTTTATTCAGTATTTTCCATGGATGCTTTAGTGGTTGGAATTGCGGGGAGAGAGATCTGGAGAGCAATTTTAGATTTAAATCATCGAGCAGTTATTCTGAAACTAAAAGCACTTGTTCTCAGCTGGTTTATTGCAGTCATAGAAAGTGCTCAGGCAGATTATTTGTGAGGGGAGAAAAATGTATTTTGATATTCCCATGAAATCTTAGATGGGATCAGGAGTCATTACCACGCCAGTCCCAAATTGTGTGTGTGTTATTAATATACACATCATGATTTCTGGGATGGAAAGAGGAGAAACTGTGAAAGGCTCCGATCAGATCTGGAGAAAAATGGGGAATTTGAACGAAGCAAAGCACGAAACTGGGCCCTACAAATCAAAAATCCAGACTGCGTGTGAAAAATCCTGGTGGAAACATCAACCCCCACTGCCTTATCCCCGTAGTTATCGGGATATGGGAAAAGGCATTAAACTTAAGGGTCTGACATGAATAATGGGTTTATGGGGATTAACGGATCTGGAGCAGCTTCCCCAAGGAATTCCAACAAGCTGGCGGCTTGCAAGGATTGTCCCCAGTGCCCAAAGCACCCGAAATCCCTGGGGATGGGCTGGGCCACGTTGGCAGCAAACCAATCGTGTGAAGATGAAATCACCGGGAGCTGCTGATGGAAGCTCTCTGCTCACGGTGAGTAAGGGTTCCTGTGCGTTAAAGTTTCCACATTCCAGGCATAGCTGGATGCAGGCAGATTTTCCACAGGAGCTGTGTGAGGGAGATGTTTCCTCCAGGACCCCGCAGGAGACTGATTCCTCCTCAGAGGAAAGCACCAAGGAAAGGGCAGCATCAGCACCAGCTTTGGTCCATCTTGTGTCCATATGTGCAGAGGTGCCCGATGGATTGATCAGGAGCAGATGTGCACACCCAGCTCCCACTCAGGATGAACAAAGAGCTCTTTCAACCCCATCTTCTTCTCTCTTTAGATCCAAGATATTCCTTGGTTGGTGCATTGGACTCCCAAAGAACTGGAGGTGAAACTCCAGAGCTCGATCCCACCTTCCTCTGCCCATGAGGCTGCCCTGTGTTCCAGTGTGGAGCAGAGGGAAAGGCAGAAAAATCAGGGTTTTCTGCCCTTTGGAGAACACCTGAGAGCATTTTACACAACTTTATTTTTCCAAACTTATCTCCTGTTCCACTATTGAACAAAACTCAGCTTCCTGTGAGCAGTAATTTTCTTCTCTGCTTACTCCTCCCATTCCACCATCTCTCTAAAGAGCTGGTGGACAGCAGGGATGAATGGAGTCTGCAAAGGAGCAGCTTTTAATTTAAAAACATTAAAAAGAGATGGAAATCTGTCTGCTCCAGGGCTTTACAAAAAAGGCACACAGAGCGAATTTCAGTGTTCTACACATTGTTTCCAAACAGAAACCGATCCTTTGGAAATGAGTAATTTGACCTACGAAAGATATGACACGTCACAAACCCCAAAAATATCAGCACTGAATTTTGAAATGTCATGTTTGGGATTCTCTCGTGTGAGTCAGGGCAGCATCTCCCTGTGGCCAAACAGGCACGAGCCAGCATCCTTTTATCAGGATGTTGTTTTAAAACTTGATGAATTGCTCACGTTTCAGCCCAGAACTGACACGGACTGGGTTCATGACCTGGATGACTCAAGAGAAAAGGCAAAGGCTGCACCTTCAGGGTGGCCACCCTTGTGTGTGGCTGAGCCAGGCAAAGCCAGAAAGGAGGCAAGAGGGGAGGCAGGCTCTGCTCCAGCCCCTTTTCCAGGGATCCCACTGCCACACGGAGCCATATGGGGAAAAGAGAGGAGCTCTTGAGGGAGATGAGTGCTACGAGCTGCTCACAAACCGTCCCTTGTTCAGGGCTCTCCTTTCAGACACGATGCTCAATCCTCTGCTGAACCCCAGCCAGCTTTGCTGGGGGTTGTGTCCAGGAAGAGAGGAAATAGGAGGATGTTGATGGTTGGGAGGCACCGATCTCCGCTCTCGGTGACAGGGACAGCACTGAGGGCATGGCTGGAGATGTGTCCGGGCATGTTTGGGATAGGTGTTAGAGAAAGGCTTTTCCCCCAGAGGGTGCTGGCACTGCCCAGGCTCCCCAGGGAATGGGCACATTCCCAACACTCCAGGAGCATTTGGACAGTGCTGCCAGGGATGCCCAGGGTGGGATTTTGGGGTGTCTGTGCAGGGACAGAGGTTGGATCCATGAGATCCATGATCCTTGTGGTACCTTCCCACTGTGAGTATTCCATGATTCTGTGGTTTTGTGATATCCCAACATATTCCTTGTGACCATGTTTTGAGGGGAAAGCCCCTTTGCCCACCATCACAAGCACCATCCCTTCTCATCTCTCGTCATCCCTTCTCATCTCTCGTCATTCCTTCTTCATCTCTCATCCCTTCTCAGCTCTCCTCATCCCTTCTCAGTTGTCTTCATCCTTTTTCAGCCCTTCCTCCTCATCTCTGTCTCACCCCTCCTCATTCCCCTCATCCCCCTCAACCCCCTGCTCTCTCAGCTCTCCCCAGCATCCCTCATCCCAGCCCGAGGCACTGGGCACCCCCTGAGGGACCCCGGACCACCTCCGGAGGCCGCACAGCCCCAGATCCCTTTCCCACCGCCGACATTTACAGATAAAATCCCAGATGAACACCACAGCCCCCTCCTTTACGTCCCCCACGGCTCTGAGGGCGCCCCTCACTGCCCCCCGGCTCCCCTAGGGGGCGCACTGCCCCGGCGGCGCGCGGCGGAGGGGCGTGGCCTGGCGGCGGCGGGCGGTGATTGGCGGGCGAGAGGCTATAAATGGAGGCGGGCGGCGGGGGGACAAAGCAGTGAGCGCGGGACCGGCGGGCGGGCGGGCGGCGGCGCGTCCGCGGCTCTGCCTCCTCCACCGCGGCGGCTTTATTGTGCTTTTCATATCACTTTTACTTTTTTTTTTTTTTTCTCGAGGAGCCCGGGTGTGGTTTGGTTTTTTGGCTGGTTTTGGTGTTTTTTTTTTTTTTTTTTTTTCCCTCTCTTCTGTTGTGGCCGGCCGGAGGGACTAAGGGGAGATCAATGAAGGAAAGAAGAGCGAGCCAGAAGTTATCGAGCAAGGCGGTGATGGATCCCAACCAGAACGTGAAGTGCAAGATCGTGGTGGTGGGGGACAGCCAGTGCGGGAAGACGGCGCTGCTCCACGTCTTTGCCAAGGACTGCTTCCCCGAGGTGCGCGGGACGGGAGCGGGGCTGGGCTGGGGCCGGGGTCGGGGCGGCGGCGATGATGGGCGCGGGCTGACCGTGCGCTGTCTCCCGGCAGAGCTACGTCCCCACCGTGTTCGAGAACTACACGGCCAGCTTCGAGATCGACACGCAGCGCATCGAGCTCAGCCTCTGGGACACCTCGGGTGAGCGCTCCTGTTGGCATCCCGGCAATTCGGGGGGGATCGGGAGCAGCGGCGGGGCTGGCGGGCTCCGCGTGCGGCTGCTTCTGACGGCTTTTGGACAAAAATCTCAGCTATCCTTGCGGGATGTGCTTGGCTGAGGGTGTGGACAAGGCTCCGGGAAGCGGTTTGTCAGCATTGCAGGGGAATGTGTTCTCACCTGCCTGGCTGGAAGGAGCTTTCTGGGGAGCTCCGGGGGTACCTGGGCTGCTCTGCTGCCTGCAAACCCAGCTTGGCCTCCTAGGAGAGGGAAAAGGTGTTTATGTGCTAATGGTGAATTATTTCAGCTCGCTTTGGAGCTCCTGGGGGCCTCCTTAATGCCTCCTTGGTTTTTTTTACAAAACATAGCACTTTTCAGTGTCCTAGAGAGTCTCTAAGGCCAGGAACGGCTTTTAGGGAAAACCTTTAGAATTTATCTCTGATTCTCTGGGATGTGGAGGGAGCCATCCTTTCCCCCCATCAGGCTCTTCATTCTTCCAGTTTTACCTGGAAGAAACCGGCTCAGACGGCTCCAAGGTTGAGGGGTTTGGTGTTTGGCTGGCTCTGCTCGCATGTTGAGACAGGAGCTCCTCTAGATCCGCCTGTCGTTGATAATTTGGATAATTGGGCTGCTCACACAGCCAGGGGGGTGAGGGAGCACCCCAAAATCGCTGCCTCAGTGCTGGAGAGGAGCGTGGGGAGCCGGTGTGGCTCTGCCTGTGGAGAGCTGAGGATGTCCAGGGGGGAATGACACCAGGAACCATTACCAGAGGTGTGCATCAACATCATCTGCAGAGCTGATTGGCAAAAAAACCTGCGGGAACTTGGCAGAGCACGCAGTGCCTCTCTTTCTCTGTGTAGATGGCTCCTTAATGCTGAATTTGGACCCGGCAGTTCCTCCTCAGCGCGACAGCAGTTCTTTTACCAGGAATGAAAATGTTAATCCCTGTTTAAAAGAGGAGTTTAGGCGGCGGGTTGGCTTCCCTCTTGCTGTTGAGGAAACGATTCCAAATTCTTGCAACACGATTACTGGGAAAAGGCAGCCTCTGCCCACAACCAGTATCAGCTTTGCTCTGAGCTGATTTTTTTTTTTTTTTTTTCTTCATCTTGTGCCAAGTGAGACTTGCAGATTTCTGGAGTATGTCTGGTTGGAGCTTTCATGCTGATTGCTAAGCTGCCTGGAACTATGGAGCAAGGGCTTATTAAAAATTATTAGTTATTTTGGAAAATGTTATCTTTATTAACATACAACACACACACGGGCTGGACGTGGGAAGGTTTGGAATCTGTTTGTCAAAGGCTGGAGACACCCATGGAATGAAATATTCCCTGGCACTTCAAAAGACAAAAGCAGTGGAAGAAAAAACACCTGCCAGCCTTTGTCCTGTGTCCTGGAACTCAGAGCAAATGAGGTTGAGTCAGAAGCTTGAGACCAAGTGGGTGATTTGTCTGACACCCCAAAGTGAAGAGGAAATGCTTGAAAGACCCAGTGCTCGGTTTTACTGAGTGGATCCTCTGGCTGTGGGACTCTGGATGAGGAATTCTGGCTCCGTGAACACCATCCATTCTCAGCCAGTGCAAAAACCCAGCTCTGCCCAAGCCCATGAACCCAGAGCAAAATCTCATCAGCAGATAACAGACAGCAGAAGATAAGGGAGTGTTTTAGCCTTATCTGAAAGTCTTGGTAATTTAATTTTTACAAGTCTTTGTCCTGCTCCTCTACCGAGTTGGAAGAGATGTCTGAATGGCATTTTTAAAGCAGGACTAAATCTAATTAACTTCAAAAGATGGCTGATCATTGCAACACGGGGGAGGTGATGGCTGCAGGTTTCGTGGTGCTTGAATATCTCTTGGGAGGGGGGAAAAGATGCTGTTTAATTGAGGTTTTTTTGGAGTATGCTGCAGATACTTCCAAGATGACTCAATCAGTATTTTGTATTCATCTTTAACTCCTTTTTTTTTTTTTTTTAACTGGGAGCATTTAACAGCCTTGAATTAAAGTTGATAATTAGGTTTTGCAGTGAATCCTTTGGAAGGATGTACTGCCACCTCCGGCTCCTTTTTTGCTCCCTGGGAAAATCAGAAAAGCTGTGGCCATTGGTTAAAATAGTTGTGTGAGGGTGAGAACGGGCCCTGCTGCCACAGTTTTGCTTTGTAATTCTTTATATACCAACGACAATAATGTGTTTTTACCAGAGAACTTGTAGGTGTCATGCAACTGATAGAAAATTCAAAATTCATTGGGGAGTTGTTGTTGCATCTTGGATTTGCCCATAGGAATATGGGACAAGCAAGAGTGGAATGGAACGGGAAGGTTCATTATTCAAATGTTTGCTGGTGCTGTCTAGTTCTGCAAGTCATTAGAAGGATTTAAATTAGCCACAGCATTAAGGGAAGCACTTGCCAAGGAGAATTTCAATGGGGTTTGGGACTACCAGCCCTCTCTCAAAGCAGGAATGTCTGGTTGCAATCTCACTACACCATAAATTACTCTGCTCTGTGGTAACATGTGGCAGTCTTGAGCTGTTTGGGAGTTCTGCTGCTTGTGTGAGGTGGAATATTAAAAGTTTCTCCAGGTGAAAGCTTCATCTTGTACTTTCAGGGCCACTGCGAAGGAAAAAAAATCTGTATTAGTTGCCTTTTTCTACCATCTAATCTGCATTTATCAAGTTTTTTTTGGCTCCTTTGATATTTATATTTCTTGCTAAGACAACAGCAGCTGTGGCTTAGAAATGCCATTAATTAGGTGTACATACCTGTGTCTCCCTAAAATGTGTTTTAGGGGGTTTCTTTATTGCTTGAACTGTGGCTACTCCAATAAAATAATTCTCAACAGGGCCAGAAATACTTACAACTGCTGGGGATTAGCAAGTAATTAAACCCAGAAGGGCCTTGGAGCTGAGAGTCAAGTTAGTTTTGCTGTGATTTTTATTGTATACAATGTGCTCAGTGTCCATCTACCAACAGAAATTAATTGGAAAGTTTCGTGCTCAAACCTTTCAGGAGAAAGCTGAAACTTGAAGGAATTAAAGTTGCTAATTCCCCAAATTCCCTGGCAGTAAGGACTGCAAAGGAAAAGTCCAATTGCTGTCTTTGCCTCCCAGTTCTCTTGTTGAATTCTGTGATTTTCTGGTTTTAATTGCCCGTTTTAGCAGGGTTTTCTTATTACATTTACACGGGAATTAATTAGAATTGGTGCCTGGGAATGCCAAGTGCCCTCCCAAAGTTTTCCCTTGGAGGTGTGATCCTACAAAAAACTGTGAATATTTTGATATCTCTGTGCTTGGAGATAACCTGCACTGTAAATCCACCTCAGTCATCCCAGTTTTTTTGGGTTTTTTTTGTTTTTTTGAAGGAGGAAAACCATCAGCACTGAATCAGCTCCTTGGAGCAGGCAGTGTTTGCTGTGTTTTCTGGGATAATTAGTGAGCCCAAGGGTTTGGGAGTGAGAATGCTGCTGTTCATCTGTTGTTCTTTCACTTGACTGGGCTCCAAAAGGCTCCAAAGCCTAATTCCTGGTGGCTGCTTGCTGGTGTGGAAATAGGAAAGTCTTGCCTGTTACTGAGCCCTCCTGGCCTCAGGATGTGCAGCTGAACCCTCCTGGTGCCTTTGCATCTTCCAGCCAAACGCCTCTCCCTTATCCAGCACCTTCAAGTGGTGCTAAACCACCCCAAAATTAAATACTCTTCAGCTTTTAATGATGTCATTCTGTTCTTTATTAAGATAGCAATATTTAAAGCTGAGCTTGGCATCCCCTCTAGGCCAAACCCAGCCATATTGCTGGGGAGGGATTTTATTTCAGACTAAAAGCTGAATTTTTGTTGGACTCTGCATGAAACATGAGGTTTCAAAAGCAGACCATCCTTAATGTTGCAAGTATTTTTGGCTGAAATCATTGAAGCTGCCAAACAAATTAAAAAAAAATAGGAGGATTGCAGCTGGAATAAATGTCCAGCACAAAGGAAAATGAACTACAGCCTTATCAGCAACTCCTTGATAAGACTGAAAAACCACCCATGTTGTCCTTGCCAAAAATGTTTTATTTTGCAGGAACAGAATCCCAAACACAAATAGGCTTTTTTTTTTTTTCTTTTTTCTTTCTCTCCCCACAAATACCATGGCTCCAGTTCCACATTCTCCTTCTGTTTTCGAGGGTTGGCACAGCTTCAAATCTGCAGAGGAACATGAAAAAGAGGGAGCAGCCTGGCTGGGCTGTGCTGGAGTTGTCTGTTCAGACTTGAGCGAGCCTCATTCCTCACATTCCTGCCTTCTGAGGGTTTCTCTGGGCAAAGGCATGAAAATGCCAGCTTGAATAGGCCTGCACAGTGAGGGCTGCAGCCCCTCTTTATTTGCACAGGAATAAAGCTTTGGTTATAAATGAGAGCAGGAAATTTCCTTTGTGGATCCTGCAGCTCCAGGAATTGAAATGGGCTCTGTTTGTTCTGCCACACACCAGCCTGGAGAAAAGCTGGGAAATATCTCTCCTAAGCTTGCTAAAAGTGCTTTTATTCCAGCTCAGCGTCTGAAATAGGAGAAATTCAAAGAAGGGGGGGGGGGGGGGGAAAGAAGAACCTTCCAAGCAAAGCAGGGGTGGGAAGGAGTCTCGGGGCTGGAGGTGGGGACTCTGTGAGCACAAATCCATCTCCTGCACATAAATGGGATCCCTGGAGCTGCTGAGTGAGCCCAGAGGTATTTGTGTGAGGAATGAGTTTCTGGGTGAGGCTTTGCTGAGACTCCTTTCTAGCCAGCACCCATTAAGGATTCCCTCAGTCCTGCCCGTGCTTGCTGGAGCTCAGGGAGATGTGGCAGTGCTTTAATGTCACCCAGGTGGCTCTCGGTGCCACTGGGTGCTGCAGTTCCTCCTGTCCGGGACAAATAACCCAGCCTGGGGCTCCAGGGTGAAGAACCCAGCCCTGGGGCTGCAGGACAGGGCTGTAACAGCAGTGCTGGAGATCCTGGGCTGTAATTAGCAGTGGAAAATGCTCATTGATAGCTGCAGTGAGGAGTTAACTCCAGGTCACCTCGCTGAGATTTGTTCCCAACGTGTCATTTGTGCTGGATTCAGCTGAAGTGGGGTGTGAAGAGCCTTTTCTGACAGCTCTGTCAGATTGACATCGTTTACAGAGATGAGCATTCGAATTAAATCCTTCTCGTTCACCAAATTACCTTCTGCTACCTACTTTGGTAATGCTTCACTCCCCATGTGTTATTCCTCATTTCAAAAACAACATTCCTGGGATTCTTGCCTCCTTTCCCGTGCAGGAGAAGCCTTCCAAGTGAAGTCATCTGCGAGCCCTTCACACCATTCCTTGTGCAACAGCCTGAGCTGTCTGTCAGGGCAAAACCTGAGCAATTCCTCTAATCCAGTTAATAATCAGAGACCTTGCAGCCAATTAGTTCTGGAGAGCTGGGAAATCCGTGGGATAATGAGCTGATAACCCCCCAAAATCCTGTGAGCTGGGTTCTTGGGGGAGGGTATTCCATGCTGTGTTTTAGGGGCTCTGCTGTATTTTAGGATTTACAGAAGTAAGGATGTGTGAGGGCTGAGAAAATTAATTTTAAGCTGCCCAAGCCCTTGCCCTGTTGGACCACGAAATGGTTTAAATGCCCTTTTAAATGCTTTAAGAAATGTATTTTCCTCAGGAAGTGAAGCTCAGCACAGTTAAGGCCAAACCTAATGGTGGTTGAGCAACTTCTTAGAAAAACCAAAGATTTTTTTTTTTCCTTTCTTTCCCCCTCAAACCTGTTGCCAAATTCACCAGATGATTAAAATACGATTTGAAACTCTGGACAGATTTTAACTCTCCACATCATGATTGCTGTTAAGGAAAGCAGAAAACCCCTCCACAGGCCTGCAAGTAAAACAAGTACAAAGAGCAGCACTGTACCTACATCTGTTCCCCCAGATTACTAAATTAGCTTTGATCTCGTTGATAAAAATCTGGTTTATGGGCTAAACATAAACATTTATTGCAAGCTTTATTGGTGTACAGATTAATGAGGCTTTTTGTGACAAATAACTTGAGTGCCTGCCTGCAGGATTGGGATTTTTCCCTGCTAGAAATCTGTTTCCTGCAACAAGTTCTTCAATTTGAAGCAAGAGTTTCTTCTAAACATTGCCAATGTGACAGCTAAAGATGCTTTTTGCACTTGGAGCTATTTGTTTTAAATTAACTGTTAGACAAATCAAAACTGAGGAATTTCAAATCTGCTTTAGAAAAACCTTTTTTGGGCTCGGAGGATTTGTTCTCCTGCAGGTTAATGCTGGGCCTTAAACTTGAGCTCTAGTGTTTCCCTCTCCTTGGGAGCATCCCAAGCCTTTGGTGGCTGATGGATCACTGGGGGGCTGTTGCTGAAAGCCTCTCCAGGCTGTCTGGATGGCTGCAGGAAGAGGAAAGCAGCAATTAATGGAGATGTTGTTTGTGTTTTCCCTGCAGGCTCTCCTTACTACGACAACGTCCGCCCGCTCTCCTACCCCGACTCCGACGCTGTCCTGATCTGCTTTGACATCAGTCGGCCAGAAACCCTGGACAGTGTCCTAAAAAAGGCAAGTGCTTGAGCAAGCCCTGAGCACAGAGCTCTGCTGGACAAGCTCATCTTGAAATGCCCCTGCAGTGGTGCTGTTCCTACACTGGAAACTTCCACTTTGTTTCTTTAAATGGAGCGATGACAGGAGGGTGCTTTAATTTGAGGTCATTTGTTTGAAAGGGGTGGATGTTAATTGAAAACAAAAACTCGCTAATGGACACTTGGAGGCTGAAGGAAATTCTCATTCCTCAGCCCTGAGACAGCAAGGAATTGTTGAGGGTGGTGTGAGGTGCTGTAAGAAATTGTATCTCACATGTTCCTGTAACAGGATTGGGAAACTTCGCTGGGCAAAAATTATCTGCCAAGTGTTTGGACTTCTGCCACGGCCTTACATAATTTGTGAGGCTGATGTGTGAAGGAGCAGTGACAAATGCCTCTGGAAGGCACCAGCAGAGCTTGCAGTGGCACAGAAATGCAGCCCTGCCCCAAGCCCTTCATGAGATCACTGATCCCAGCCTGTGCACACTTCCCACGAGCTCAAACATGGAATTTCCATAGTCAGGCTCTGTGTTTGCAGGGTGGTCCTGGTCCTCTCCTTGGCTGCTGAGCATGACTCAGCTTCACAGTGGTGGGTTTGGGGCTTAATGACCTGAAGTTGTTTTTTTTTTCTGAGGCTGGGGCCAGTGATTCTTGTCTCACTGGGATAAAGTGCCTTACAATGCTCTGAATAGCCTACAAAAAATACTTCAAAACTACTCTGTCTGTATCAAAAAGCATCCAGAGCTGTGGTTTTTCTGTCCCTGCTCATGCTTGATTACTTAATCCTGCAGGAGATTTTACTTAAAATGCTTTAAAACCCAAATTACAGCCTTAAATTTTAGGGAGTATCATCTGTTTGGATTATGCTGTGAAGTTTTGGCTTTGAGTTCTCAACATAACCTTGCAGAAAGATGAAACCAAATGAATTTATCCCAAGTTCTGTCTGAGGGGCTCCTTGCTGTTTCCCCTGGGGCAGATTTGTGTAGTTTTAGGGGTGAGAATGCAGCAATAAACCCACATTTAGCCCTGTGGTTGTACAGCTGAAGGTGGGGACACCATTTCTGCTGGGGCTGGGTGTGGGAAACAGCAGCTCTGCAGACCTTTGCTCATGTGGGTACATAACTCATTCCCTCCTGATTAGTAAGCCAGTGGAATTCATGAGTGTGTGAGATAGGAAGATTTCATCCTTGACCAAGTTCTGCTGGAGCTGATGCCTTCAGCAAATTACCTTGAAGGCAAATCCAGACATTACATAAAAATATTTCAGCGTGGGATGTCAGGACTGATTAAAGTTGTTACTTATTGGCTCTTTGGATTTAAACTTTAACTGTTGAGTTTTATCTTTTTACTTTGTTAGGGTCAGGATTAAATGTGTGAGATGGTAGTTTTTGTTTGGACTTAGATGTTTATTAGTTTTAATTTATATCACAGTTTTACCAACTGTTGACTTCTACAGTATTTTACTTTAATAAACTAAAAATGGAGTTCTATTTCTTTTTACAAGGTTTTTCAAGGATAAACTATCTAATTAAGAAATGACACTTAAATTATTTTTATCTTTAACTTAATAACTAACTACTCGTGGCGTGTAGTGTGGATTTTTTAATCTAATTACACAATTCCACCCAAACCCATGAAGAAAGACCAGCTTTTGTCTTAAAACTTTTATTTTATATAAATTACTATAGCCTAAAACTTTAAACTATAAGTTTTCTACTGTGTGATATTACACACTTCTAATCAAACCACACACCTATAATTTTAGAATTCAAAATTTCAATTTTGGAAGCTTTCTCCGCCGCCTTAAGTCAAATGCAGCGTTCCCTTGGGGTTTAGTCTAAAAGAAAGAAAAGTCTAAAATTCTCAGCATTCCAGCAATTAACGAAACTTGCAATTTTCCAGTGGAAAGGGGAGATCCAGGAGTTCTGCCCCAACACCAAGATGCTGCTGGTGGGCTGCAAGTCGGACCTGCGCACCGATGTCAGCACGCTGGTGGAGCTCTCCAACCATAGGCAGACCCCCGTGTCCTACGACCAGGTAGGGGCCACCTCCTTGTCTGCCCTTCAGGAGGGAAGGAAAAACCCCTTTTCTGTCACTGGAGCCCTCACTGTGGGCAGCTTCTGCCTCACAATGACACCAGTGCAGCCTAAAAGGCAGATTTGCCTTGGTTTGAAAGCTGTGTAGGACTAAAGGAAGTCCTGCAGCCCCACAGTACATCATAAAATCATCCCTTTAAACATGATAAATTGTTGGCTTTTTGGTTGCAAATTGCTGTTTAGGTGAGTTGTTAAAAACTTCCTGCTTTTCTGTGCCTGCACATGCCAAAAATGTAGCTAAAAGGTGACACATCCTGTTTATTCACTGACAAATTGGTAAAAATTGCTGTCTGCAGACTTCAGATTTGAATGTTGTTTGACTTTAGAATCATGACATTATATTGGAGTATAGCCTGTCCCCAATTCCTTAAAAAACTCCTTGTCTGTCCTTCTGAAGGTGCAGCAGCACCAGAAGGCATCTTAATTCTTGATGAGTTCTTTGCTCTTGGGGGAGGGAGAAGTTTGGAGGCAGGCATTAGAGGAGAGAAAAGGGAAAGGAATGAGGTCATGGGAGAGAGCAGGATGCAGGGAACAGGGAAACTGCTCTGAGGTGAGCTTCCCTTTATTACTCACATGTGTGTGATCATTCATGGCAGCTGAATCACCCTGTGGGAGGCACGGTGGCACCTCCACGAGTCACCTCAGTGGCTTTAGCAAACAGTTTGGGATGGTTTCTCCCTCATGTTTTCCAAAGCAGCAGCTCCTGATGTGGGGTTACTAAGGATGCAGCATGTTTACCCTGGAAAATGGCAGGACTTCAGTAAAATCAAGTCTTTCCATGAGAGTGATCAAAACTCTGCTGGCAGGTGGATTTTTTCCCCCTGGATTCACAGCTCAGCCTGTACCCCTGAGAGGGGCAGGAGTCAGCTGAACACAGAGGACACAGCTCTTTCTAAATCCCCTTGCCTGGAATGGAGTCAGAGCTTTCCCATTCCTCTGAAGTCCATCAGGAAGCTCTGGGAGGGTAAGGACAGGCTGGTGACACCCTGCTCCAACCTCCCAGTTCAGGCAGCTCCACCTGAGCAAACATTTCTGAGGCTGAGCTGAGATGTTTGACTGTGGGGAGGGCTGCTCCCACCAGCTCCTGCTGCCTTATCAGGCCTCTCCCCTCTGCCACTGATAAGGGGCAGCATCACTGCAGGGCAAACAGGAAGCTGGGTGCCCAGGGATTGGTGGCACCAGGCTGGCACCGAGGGGCTGGAGGCAGGCACGGGGGTGGCACCTCAAGGATGTGGTTGGATTTTGTAACTCAGTAAAGATTCGTCCCTCAGAAATCAAATTTCCCTTGGAACAACTCCCTTTTTTTTGCTTAATGCTGTATTGTGTTCAGTAGCAAAATCAAGGATGTGGTTGGTTTTTGTAACTTAGTAAAGATTCACCCCTCAGAAATCAAATTCCCTTGGAACAACTCCTGGTTTTTCACATAATACTGTATTGTGTTCCAGTGGCAAAATCCACCATGGGATCCTGGGCTATTGTCACGTGTTGCCTTGTGCTGCTGGAACAAAAATCCCTGCTTTGACTTCTTAAAAATCACTAAAGAAGAGCTCCTATAACCCCTCATGCCCTTTTTCCCCTGTTCCCTGGCAGGAAGTTGATAAAACTCTCCCAGAACACATTTCCCTAAGAACTTTGCCCTCTTCCTGGAGCTGGAACAGGGGCTCTGCTCCAGCTCAGGGCAGCTGCTTATTCCAAAGAGAAATTCTGTGTCTTAAGGAATTTCAGCTGCCAGATTTTCCAGGAATTTCCCAGATTCAGCTTAAGGTGAAACTGCTGAAAAGGCCTCACACAGACCCTTCAGGCTTTTTGCAGTTGTTTCCTTTTCTCTCCCAATTCTCTCCAAGCAGATAATGCTTGGACACTTGTTGAACTCCTCCTGGAAGCAATTCTCTGTTTATTTTCCCAAGTTAGCTTTGGTTTTTCCAGGCAAACGGCGCAGAGCTGGAATTGTGAGGATTTTGCACGACTTGGTGTTGATCACATGTTCCTTTTTCCCCTCAGGGTGCAAATATGGCCAAATAAAAATTAAAAATGGGCTCCTATAACCCCTCATGCCCTTTTTCCTCTGTTCCCTATCAGGAAGTTGATAAAACTCTCCCAGAACACATTTCCCTAAGAACTTTGCCCTCTTCCTGGAGCTGGAACAGGGGCTCTGCTCCAGCTCAGGGCAGCTGCTTATTCCTTAAGGCACAGACTTTCTCTTTGGAGATTTCAGCTGCCAGATTTTCCAGGAATTTCCCAGATTCAGGTTAAGGTGAAACTGCTGAAAAGGCTGCAGTCACTCAGCTCTTTTTCTCTCCCAATTTGTGTTTATCAGCTCAGCAGATAATGCTTGGACACTTGTTTAACTCCTCCTGGAAGCAATTCTCTGTTTATTTTCCCAAGTCAGCTTTGGGTTTTCCAGACAAACAGCGCAGAGCTGGAATTGTGAGGATTTTGCACAACTTGGTATTGATCACATGTTCCTTTTTCCCCTCAGGGTGCAAATATGGCCAAACAGATTGGAGCAGCCACATACATCGAATGCTCAGCCTTACAGTCAGAAAACAGTGTCAGAGACATTTTTCACGTCGCCACCCTGGCGTGTGTGAACAAAACAAACAAAAATGTGAAACGAAACAAATCTCAGAGGGCCACAAAGCGAATTTCACACATGCCTGGCAGGCCAGAACTGTCCACAGTGGCCACGGACTTGAGAAAGGACAAAGCCAAGAGCTGCACGGTGATGTGAAGGAGCTGGGATTTCCTGGAGGAGGAGGAGGAAGATCCAGGAGGGGTTGGAGCTCAATGAAGTCACAGCCACAGGGTGTTTAATGAGGGCTTTGCCAGTGCTTTCATGGAGACTTCTCCTGCTGTGTGAGACTGTACTTAAGGACTGAGCAGCAGGAAGAAAAGGCTCTGAGAGAGGTGGCATCAGGAATTTCTGTTTGAAGACAATGCCAAAAAAAATAATAATAAAAGGGAAAACGTTTGAATGTGCTGAGAGAAGAGAGAGTGATTGGGAAAATAACCCTGCAAAGGAGAGATGTGATGGACAGTGCTTGTTTCTTTTAGTAACGCTCTGCTCCTGGATGCTACCACTTTGATTTCATTCAAATAATAGTTTAATGGGATTTTGGTTTTTTTAATGAAGACGTTATTAACACGCCCCTTCTCATTAAGGAACTATCCCCGTGACCTTAGAGTTGGTTTTCCAAAGGATTTGATCTCATTTTTTTAGTAGCTGATTGTGAAAATGGAGAGGATACCGAGGCCGTGTGTGTCACCTAGAGGAAAATGTTGGAGTTTTGCCTTGCTGATCCACGATGGGGATGAAGACAACTGTTTGAGGATTCCCAGAATTTCCGTGGAAATGAGATGGATGCGGTTTGGGGGGAGGGGAGTGGGGGCAAAGCAGCCCTGCAGGGCTCTGACTTGGCTGTTCCTCTTTGTGGTTGTGATGTGGAGTGGAGTTGGTGCCCAGTGCTGGTGTTCTGTGTGGCCTCGTTGCTGTAGGTTCAAGTGGGAGGTGCTGAGAGCTGTGATGGCAAATGATTCGTGGTGGTTTTGCAGCCCTGATCGTTCCTTAAGCCTTACTGCCCACCTGGGGAAGCCCCAAAACCCCCCCTGGGCTTCTCCCAGGAGCTGGAGAGCCCATGGATCCCGCAGAAAGCTGCAGAGAAATGCTCTTCTGGGATGTGGTTCACTGCAAAAAACAAAAAAACAAACAAACAAAAAAAAAATACCCCTCAAAAACCTGCAAATGAGCCAGCTGAGCCTTTTGTGGTGCTCCTCATTTTGGGGAGGAAAAGGGGTCTGAAGAACTGTGAGGCCTTAAGGTGTCCCCAGTGGGAACTGGATACTGCTCTTAGTTTTAGGATTAACACAAAAGTATCCAGCCCCCAAATCCTGAAATGGGGTGAACTGGTTCAGTACAATCCCTTTTTGCTGTTGTTACACTGAATTAAATCAGCCTTTTCCAATGGTTTGCAACTCTTCCTGACTCACCAAACTTCTCCCAAAGGAAGGAGACAAAGCTCTGAGCAGGCTGGTTTTTGCTTGTGGAGGACAAGCATTTCATACCCAATGGTGATGCTTCATTTTTGAAGTGTTTAAAAGCTCTGTTCACTCGTGCAAAGGTAAAGATGAACTCATAATTAACTCTCAGTTCTGTGTGTTCCCAGCACTTTGTTTCATCTGAGAAAAGAAGACAAATCTCACTCCCATTCTGGTTATTTCCCACAAAAAAAAAAAAAAAAAAAGACATTTTTGACCACCATAATAAGCTTTTAACTGATGCAACCGTGCTCTTAGGGCAGTATTACAAAATAGCTGGTAAGTGCTTCTTTCTGTATTTAAATATTGTGGAAAAATAAGTTATAACTGTTATAAAGCAGGACATTCATTACTTTTTTTTTTTTAATTGTTGAAGTCACTTTGTATGTTTGGTTAATGTTTCTGCAGTATTTATTAAAATACCATTTTTTTCTTTGAATTAAAAAACAAAAAAAGGAATTTTCTTGTGGTGGAAATGACCTTTGTGTGGTAGTTCATTAATATTTGTGTGTTTTGGGGCATAATTGTGCTGGGGTTTGAATAGGAATCTTTCTCTTGCAACAGCCTTTTGGGCATTAAATTTTCCACTTTGCTGTGGGTTCTTTCCCAGAGTTGTTTCCCAAAAATGCCAGAGGCAGAGGAGCAAAGCAAACACGTGGGGGTTGCTTTGCTTTGCCTCTCAAGCTGAATTTTCACATTTTCAAATTCAGTTTGCAGGTTGTTCTTTGCCAGAAAATCTCATTCCCATCCGAGGGCTGTTCCTGATGCTGGCACTGCTGAGGGATTCTTAGAATTCTGAGTTGTCCTGGAATTCCTGTGTCCTGTTGGGACACAGAACCTGCAGCTCATCCTCCCCTCCCAAGGGCCTCTCCTGGTGTCAACCCAGGCAGGAAAGCTTGGAATTGTCTCCCTGTGGTGCTCTTCATCTCAGAATTCCATCTGAGCATTCCCAGCAGTTCATCTCCTGTTCCTTCTGACTGTGCTGATGTTCCCGATGACCCAGCAGCTCTGTAGGTGCTGTAATTAATGAGAAATTAATGAGTGAGGGTTTAATTGATTACCCAAACTCTCTCTGTCCTTGCCATCTGAAGGTGTCTTTGGTGTTTCCGTCTGTGCCAGCTCGAGGAGCCCAACTCAGCTCATGATCCGAAATTGAGCCAGCAGGGAAAGCTCCGCTCCTCCTTCCTTGGAGCCTCTTTCCAGAAAGGATTTTTTCCCAGTTAATGGTTCCTCTTGGAGGGTTTGTGGTGTCTCTATCAGAGCTGCAAATGCTGGAGGAGCGGTTGGGCCACTCTTTTTGGCTTCATCCCAACCCTGGTCCCACACCAGGCTCCTGCTGCTTTTCCTGGGATTTTCACCAGAGCTTGGCAGGGAATTCTGCATGAGCTGCAAGCTGGGCTTTGTGGCTCCTCTGCTCCCTCTGAGCTGCTCTTCCCTGGCTCCTGGTGGAAGAAATAGAAATGTCTCTTCCTGGTGTCTCCAGTTTGGAGGTTCCCCAAATTTTGTAGGAATTTTGGATGTTTCATGGTGCTCCTGGGTCATGTTAGTGTGGTGTGGTCACAACCCAAATGGGGTGGGTTAGGAAGGTGCTGCTGAAGGACTCTCAAACCATCTCCAGAAAGGAAATAAAACTAAATTTAACATGCTGAAGTTGGCTGTTTGATGGATATTTAGGTTTTTTTCCACCCAGATTGGTGGTGGCTTAAAGCTCCAAGCGTACTTTGGGACTCTGGTGGATTCAGGATCAGGTGCTGGCATTTCTTTGCCTCATCTTCACATAGCCAGCCTCTCCTAAGGGAGGGATTATTTGCTGAAAATCAAGTAATTATTAATTCTCAGCTCATTTAGTTTCTTCCTCCCAAACTCCTTTTTTAAAAGATTTATGAACCTATTTTTCCAAGGATTCTCCATCTCATCCTGCTCTTGTGCCAGCCTTCCTGAAAAAGCCATGGAGAGGCTGGAGTTGCAACAGTGGCTGCTGCCAATTTAAAAGCTCAAACAGCATATTTTTAATATTTTAAATTTATTTTATTTTCCTGCAGCTCTTTCATCTTCCTAGCAGGTCCTAAAGTGTCCAAAATGACCTTGGATCCTGATCCTTGGGATCTGGCACAAGGAATGTTCTGCCAAGTGTTTTTTATTTATTCTCCCTAAATGAACTTGGAGGATGAGGGATGAGAAATAATCTGAGGAGGAGAGAAAAGAGCTCACCCAGATTTTTAAAGGATCTGTGAAGAAAGAATTCCAAATGGGGAAATGGGGTTTTAGGCCTCCACACACCTCATGGCACAAATTCTGGGATGTGCCAGAATCTAAATCTCCTTCCTTTGCAATTTGCTGTGGAGGTTGGCAAGGAATTCCCAGTTTTTCACTCATGGAAAGGGGATGAATCAGGATGGTTCCTGCTCTGCCATGGTCACCTGCCCTGCTCTGGAGGTGGCACCAGCGCTGGGATCATTCCCATGGGAATGAGGAAGGGATGAGCAAAGCCCCTAAACCAGACTTTAATCCCACAGCAAACAGAGACATTCCCTGGTTAAACCACTTTTCCTGGGAACAGCCCCCTTGAAGGCAGTCCAGCTGCCATTTTGGGATAAAAGTTACCATTTTACTTATTTTACAGCAAAATACAAAATATGGGGGTGAGGAGGTAGCAATAACCCCCTGCAGTGTGCATTTCTGAAATAAAGGGGAATTTCAGTGTGTTTGCAATGAAATAACGGTGCTAATATTGAATATTATGAAATATTTACAGATGGGGGGTGAAGTTATGCTCTGTGGGCCTGGGCATGTGGCCTCAGCCAGGGCCACCTGGATTTTTGAGGGAAAAACCCAAAGAAAAGCTTCACCCCCAGCATGAGGAGGCTCGACTTGGGCAAACACCCAAAGGCAAGGAGCAGAATGATAAATAAACACAAGGACTGGAATTCCAGGGCTGGAATCCATGGCAGCAACTGGGACTGGGGGTCCTGGGAGTGCCTTGGGGTGTCCCTGTGGTGGGGGGCAGAGGATGCTGAGTCAAGTGCTCTGCCGTGAGCATGAAAAATCAGCAGTGACACCCTGGGACACCTGCAGGGAGCTGTGACAGTCCCTGGAGCAGGAAGGGAGAGAGGAGAAAGGAGGTGCTGGGCACCATTTCGTGGTGGCAAAGTGAAATTGGGCAGCATTGGGCCTAAGATGGCGGGTCCCCTCACGGGGCTGGCGCCATCTTGGCTCATTAAACTGGATGGGGGAATTGGATAAGAGGGTGTAGGAAGGAGGGTTATGTTTGGATGTGACCTTGGAGCTGAGGACAAGGTGACAGCAACCACTGAGAGACTGGGAAAAGGGGATGGAGCCACATATGAACCTCACTATTTCCTACAGCTCTGTGCTTCATGGCCTGATCCAGAGCGCTGGGAACATGTCCCTTTTCCTAGGGAACGTGTCCCTGCCTCGAGAATATGGCCCCTTTCCTCAGGAATGTTTCCCCTTTCCTTGGGAATTTGTCCCTGCCTCGGGAATATCGCCCTTTTCCTTGGTAATGTGTCCCCTTTCCTTGGGAATGTGTCCCTACCTCGAGAATATGGCCCTTTCCATACGATGTGTACCTTTTCCTAGGGAATGTGTCCCTTTTCCTAGGGAATGTGTCCCTGCCTCGAGAATATGGCCCCTTTCCTCAGGAATGTTTCCCCTTTCCTTGGGAATTTGTCCCTGCCTCGGGAACATCACCCTTTTCCTTGGTAATGTGTCCCCTTTCCTCGGGAATGTGTCCCTCCCTCGGGAATGTGTCCCCTTTTCCTTGGGAATGTGTTCCTACCTCGGGGATTTGTCCCTTCCTCGGGAATGTGTTCCCCCTCTCCGGGAATGCGTCCCTCCCTCGGGAATGAGTCCCTTTTCCTTGGAAATGTGTCCCTTTTCCTCGGGAATGTGTTCCCCCTCCTCGGGAATGCTGATGGCATCGTGCCGCACCATTTTCCACAGAACAAAAGCAGATCCTGGGGCTGCAGGGCATTTTCTGCCCCCAAAGTCGGGACCTCCCAAGTCAGGGGGTTGGAGGTGGCTGTGCCGAGTTTCAGGTTACTCCGAGCAGAGCCATTAACCTCATCCTGGCTGGAATAGCTGCAGATGGGATTCAGGACTTGCCCTGAAGCAGATGTGACTCATTTCTTGTCTGGCATATCCGTGATGTGACGTGGAAATGGGCTCTGCCCTCTGCCCTGCCCTGTCACCCGCTCCTGCCTGGCACAGCAGCACGAGTTTGCCGCGGTTTGTCTGTTCAGGAAGTGTTTGGTGCTCTCTGTCCCACTCAGGAGGTATTTGGTGCTTTCTGTCCCACTCAGGAGGTATTTGGTGCTCCTTGTCCTGCTCAGGAGGTGTTTGTTTTGGTCCCCTCTGTCCTGCTCAGGATGAGTTTTGGTGCCCTCTGTCCTGATCAGGAGGTGTTTGTTGCCCTCTGCACTAATCAGGAGGTGTTTGGTACCCTCTGCTCTGCTCAGGATGAGTTTTGGTGCTCTTTGTCCTGATCAGGAGATGTTTGGTATTCTCTGTCAGGAGGTGTTCTGGTGCCCTTTGTTCTGTTTTGGAGGTGTTTGGGTGCTCTTTGTCCTGCTCATTTTCCATGGTCCACAGCAGGGGATGGATGGATGGATGGATGATGGATGGATGGATGGATGGATGGATGGATGGATGGATGGATGGATGGATGGACGGACAGCTCTGCCTCAGGGCTGTGAAAACCCCTTCTCCTGCCCAGAGCAGCTGTGGCTGGCCCTGGATCCTGGAAGTTTCTGCACCCCCATTTTTGCAATTTTGCCTTTCTCTGACAAACCTGGGAGCATCCCTGAGCAAACATCCCGGGATGTGCTCCTGCAGCTGCATCTGGGGTGGCACCACTGCAGCTGTGTCCCTTCCCTGTGCGCTCCCACCCGGAGCTGTGGCACACCCCAGCTCCAGGACCCTTCTCTCAGGAGCTGCCAGAGGCAATTCCAGCCCAAACACCACCCCCAGGTGCTGATGTGCCGTCACAGACATATTTTACGAAAAATCCTTTTGCCAGGACCTTTTCTCCTGAGAAGCTGGGAAGTTTCAGCTTCTCCACGTTTTGCTGCTTTGGAATGTGATTTGGAGAATTGTTTAGCCAGCGTGTGAAATTGCTTTTGCTTGATGACCAATGGCAGCCACCTCAGTGGAGGCTGTGAGCAGTCACAAGATTTTATTATCATTCCACTCCTTTCCTTTGCTGGCCTTCTGATGTCTCCTTCCTCTTTTCTTTTAGTATAGTCTTAATGTATCATTTTCTTATAATATAATATAATATAATATATCATATCATATCATATAATATCATATCATATCATATCATAAAATAATCAATCAGCCTTCTGAAACATGGAGTCAAGATCCTCATCTCTTCCCTCGTGCTGGGACCCCTGTGAACACCGCCACATTTGGTGACCCCGAGTGAGGAACATTCCCACAATGTGGGAACAACATTCCCCCCTGCTGCGGGGACTCAACCGTGGCCTTTGTCACCTCATTTCCTTTGTCACAGAATCCCAGAATCCCAGAATCACACAATCACAGAATAATGGGGTTGGAAGAGACCTCTAAGATCATCGAGTCCAACCTGTGCCCTAACACCTCAACTATAGCACCAAGTGCCATGTCCAGTCTTTTTTAAAACACATCCAGAGATGGGGACTCTACCACCTCCCTGGGAAGAGCATTCCAGTGCTTTGTTATTCTTTCAGTGAAAAATTTCTTCCCAGTATCCAACCTGTACCTCCCCTGCCGTAGCTGGAGGCTGTGTCCTCTGGTTCTGTCAGTGCTGCCCGGTGGAAGAGCCCCATTTGTCTACAACGTCCCTTCAGGAAGCTGTAGAGAGCAATAAGGCCCCTCCCATTGTGACCCCACCATCCCCGAGCGGGCTGCTCCACTCCTCTGCTGCCTGACACGGCCAAACACCCATCACAGAGGACATCAGAGGGATATTTTACATTTTCGGGATGCTGCGGGTGGCGTCCAATGGCTTTTTGGGCGCCTTGTGGTGTCGAGGAGGGCAGAGATGAGTTTGGAGTGTGTGACTGGAGTGTCCCTGCGGGGAGGGGGTACCGGGGGCGCTGCCAGGGCGGCCCAGAAGGCTCAGCTGGTGTCAGCAGCATTCATGTGCAAAGCAGGGAGCGGCGCTGGAACCGCTCTCGCAGGCGAGCCCAGGCTTCTCGGGGATGCTGCACGCTCCGAGCTCCGTTATTAGTTCCAAACGCTGCGGCAGCATCTGCTCCCAACTAGCCCGAAATCGTGTTTAATAACAAGAAAATCTACTGCGGCCAAATCCCTGTTGGGAGGGCTTTAGCCCGAACAAAAGGCCCCGCTAGCCCTGATTTCCATAACAGATGCAGCATGCGATGCATGACAGCCCAGCGCCGGGGAGCGCCTTTATTCCCGCATCTCCATCTGCAAGCCCCGGCCCTTTCATTGCATTAATTACTCTGCCCGGCCTTTGTGTGGCTCGGGAGGAAGGGTTTGTGTTTCATGCTACAATGCCCGTGCTAATGGCTTGGGACGGGGGCGCTTTTTTTTTTTCTCCTTTTTTTGCCTTTTCTAATTTTCGTGGTAAAAGGGCTTTCTCCCTCCTCTCCTCCGTTTGCCCGCATATGGCACGGTCGGGGAAACACCAGCGGCTCCCTGCGGTGCCAAACTTCTCCTCAGGGGCAGGGCTGGCAGCGGGCACCCCCAGGAGCCACCAGGAATCTGCTCCCTGCCAGCCCGGGGATGATGCTCGGCCAGGCACCCTCGGGATGCTTCGTCTGGCCCATCCTCAAAATCCCCCCAGCTCCCAGAGCTCTCAGCCAGGGCAAAGTCTGTCCTTGGAGAGCCTGGGATGGTGGGAGGTGTCCCTGCCCCTGGAACTGGAGAGCTTTAAGGGGCCCTTCCAACCCAAACATCAAATCTTTCCTTTCCTTTCCTTTCCTTTCCTTTCCTTTCCTTTCCTTTCCTTTCCTTTCCTTTCCTTTCCTTTCCTTTCCTTTCCTTTCCTTTCCTTTCCTTTCCTTTCCTTTCCTTTCCTTTCCTTTCCTTTCCTTTCCCTTCCCTCCCTCAATCCCCTTTTCCCATCTTTTCCTGTTTTTTTTCCCCAATCTATTTTGTTTTCTCACCATGACTACAGCTCCAAGCCATCACTTTTTGAAACCCTCACTGGAGGTTTGAGTGTGAGATTTTTGTGCTCCAGGACTGGATCCTTTCCAGCCTTTCCAAAGCATTTCCAACATGTTCACATTTCCAGCACTCAGGGATATTAAAAGCAATTCCTTTTTTTTTTTAAATTTAATGGCAGAAATGGAAGAGGAAAATAACTTTGCAGGGATCATTTGTGCTGTTTATACCTGCACCAGATTAACCAGAACTCTGGTTTTATCTCTCACAACAGGAGTTCAGTGGGATCCCCCCTGCTCCCACTCCTGCCCAGCAGGAGAATTCCCAGCTGGTTTGGGTGCTGGAGCTTGTCCAGAGGGCTACAGACCTTGGGAAAGGTCTGGAGCAAAGGAAAGCCTGAGGAAATAATTGATATATTTGCTTTTGAAAGGGATGTTCTATCTGTATGTGATATATGTGTGTATTTATGTTCCATAATTAATATATCCATCCAAGGAAGGTGCTGCAGCATCCTAAAAAAGTGACAGTCCTGAGATTTACACCCCAATGACAGCAAGGACAAATCCACCTGCTCTGGTGCACCACCAAAGGAGCAGCACAGAAATCCCAGGAATTCCCAGTTTCCCACCTTATTTCCCTGCTCAGGTCTCCCAGGATTTCCCTGGGATAGAGCTCAGCTCTGTCCAAGTGTTTCCCCTGATTTTTTCCCAGCTTCTGGGATGAGAAATCCGTGGAATGCTGGGACCACCCCGGAGCAGAGAGCAGTGCCCATCCCTCTCCTGATCACCCCAGCAGCTCCAGAGCACTTGAGAAGGGATTTCCAAAGGCAGGGAATTGGTTCATTCTCCTGAAATTTCGAGAGTGAGGAGATGAAAGGCCATCCCTGGCTGCTGGGGCACTGATGGGAAGAGCTGCAGGATGCTCGGGAAGCTTTTCATGGATTTAAATCCTCTCCAACTCATTGTGTTCCCTCAGGCTGGGATGGAGAGTGATCAAGGAGCCTCCAGCAGAATTCCTAAGGGGAAGGGGCAGGAGCTGACTCTGGACGAAGTTCTGGAAGGAATTAGACCACAGAAATTCCTGGCTTTCCACTGAGACAGAGCAAAAAAGAAAGAAAAGAAAAAAAAAAAAAAAGAAAAGAAAAGGGAATGAAGCCCTCCAAAAGATCAGCATTAGAAACTTCAAGTTTATTATGTTCCTATGTTCCTAGACCTTTTTTCCCCTAAGCAGAGGCTCTGAATTTCCAGTAGCAGCTTGCAGAGGGAATTTTTTGCTCCCAGATTTTGCCTTGCCCAAGAGAACTGCTGCCTCCCACCTTTCCAGAGGCATCTCCTTCCAGGCCTCTCCCAGGGCTTGGAGCATCCTGGGCTGTGGGAGGTGTCCCTGCCCAGGGCAGGGGGTGGAATTCTGTTTAAGATCCCTCCCAACCCAAGCTGTCTGTGATCCTGAAGGGATTTTGGTGCCATTGGTTGCCAAACACCTTTTCCAGTTGCATTTTTCACCGGAGCACTGAAGAGTCACAGCCTGGATGGATCTAAGGGCTGCAATTCCAGGCCTGGAATCCAGGCTCAGGGATGAGATGGGAGCAGGCCTGTCTGAAATGGCATCCCTGAAGAAAACCAGATGAAAATATTTGCCTTTATCCCGAATTCTCTGGCTGTTGTTACCTTGAAAGCATCTCCAGAGCCAGCTCCAAATGGATATAAGGAATGAGGGAGCCTTTGGAATAAATTCAGCCCTTCAGTCTACCCTGCACGTGTGCTGGGAATTTTAACAGCCCGTGCAAAAGCAGCTCCTTCCTCTCTCCCAGGTTCCTTGTGGCACCTTGGCAGCACCAGGAAAAGCAGGGATTTCTTTTTCCCAGCGTTTTGCAGAGGTCCTTCTCATTTCTCCAGGATTTATTGACAGCTCTGGGTGTTTTCCCTGTGGATTTGTAGCATCACAGGGAAGTCAGCAATGCCTGTGGGATGAATAAGGGAAGGGCAGGTTGGGCAGGTCCCTGCTAGGAGAGGTGGGAGAGCTGGAGTGGTGGTTTGGGATTTGGGATGGGCTGAGTGAGCACAGAGATAAATCAGAGCCAGTTCCCCCACTCCCTCTGTAATCTGGTTTTAGGAGCTGCTGAGATGGGGCTTTTGCTCAGTCCCTGATCCCAGCAGAAAGATAATTTCAGAATAATCAGAAAGAAAAGCTGATTCTGTGCAATGGCAGCTCCCCAATCCAGCATTTGGGATTTTTTTTCCAGCAGCTCTTTCCCGTTTTTACTTTTCTGCTGTGGGAGCAAAAAGGAAAAGCGAGGCCTGGCTTTAACCCTAAAACAGAGCTTGGGGTGAGTGAGCAAATCCTCCTCCTGACCCACTGGCCATCCAGGAATTGCCCTGGGAATGGGGGTGATGCTTTGTCAAGGCTGCCCTGGAGCAGGGGCTGGGCAGAGTCCCAGAATAAAGCAGGGATTCATTCCAAGCATCTCCTCCATGGATCCACCTTGGGCAGCACCAGAGCCCAGCCAGGGCTGCACCCAAGATCAACCAAAATGGCCCCAAAATGCACCAGCGCTCCCGGGCTCTCTCCCTGGGATCAGTTCTGCTCCATTTGCATCTTGCAGTTCATTGTCCCATTCCAGCTTTAGCCCCTGCAGTCCCACCCTGATTGTTTTTCTCTCTCCAGCCCACGGGGTTTGTTGTAGTTGAGACAGAGACAGTCCAAAGCAACACACTCCATTTTCAGAAGGCTTCAAACTGTTTTTATTCCAGCATGCATGCTTTTTATACATTCTTACAAAGCTCAGAAGTTTACCCTTTACTCATTGGTCACAAGAAACAAACAAAGTGCTCATTGGAACAGGCAGCTGCAGGTTTCTCTTATTTATCCTTCTTTCTTTCTTGGTTTCTATGTCAAAGACCTTGGTAGAAAACTCTTTCAGGGTTAAAGATGGATCCTCTTGTCAAACTTCTCTGTGGCTCACAGAAGCTGCTGTAAAACCTCTTCCACAGCTGTTTGTGCTCTTGGGAGCACCAACCTGAGATTTGGGTCATTTGTCCTTGGTGCCCAGCTGGAGCAGGAATTGTTTTGTCTCCCTGCTCTGTGCACAGAGCTCAGCGACGCTGAATGTGAAGCTCAGAGCTGCACCTAAGGCAGCACAGAGCCTGAAACACAGAAAAGCCAAAGCTGAGGCATGAGGGGAGGCTCAGTCCCAGGCTGGGATGCAGGGATGTGGCAGCAGCAGCCCCGGAGCGCAGGTGCCAGCAGCTCCCAGGGCACCTCTTGGCTCACTTCCCCAGACTCCCGGGGCTTTAATCCCCATCAAATTCCCCGGGATTGTTTGAGCCCGGGGTTATTGCCATGACAACCCCTCCATTAGAGCTGGAGAGGCTTTGGGGACAAAACCTGGGGCAGTGCCTTGGGTGGGGGAGGCCCGGCTTGGCCTCGGTGCCTGTGTCCCTTTCCCCGCAGAAAGAGGGAAGCAGCACGTTTCCCTGCAGCCAGATGGTCGCTTTCTTCCATCCCTTGTTTAAAAAGGCTCTGTTTAACATTCCCGGCAGATGAGGCTGGCGTTTCCCCGTGAGTCAGCTCCCAGAGATTAAACAGGGATGGGTGGGACCGGCAGCAGATGCGGGAGAAGTCCCCGGCCAGGGCAGGGATGGATGCTGGAAAAAGCAGCACCGGGGTGGCTGCTTATCCTGGAGGCAGCAGGAGCTCTGGAGGAAGCCTCTCTGGGAGGCTGGAGGTGGAGGGAATTCATTGGAATAGGAGGAGGCACTGAAATAGGAGAGGGATTTGAAGCAGGAGAATGCATTAAATGAGAAAAATGGAAATAGTCGGATGTGTTCTTAAGGGAAATGCATTAACATGGAAAACTACATCAGTGTGTTGGATGGGAAATAAATGAATAGGTCTGCACCTGAGGGGGTTTGGGTCCTGCTGGTTTATGGAAGGTGTTCCTGCCCATCAATGGGATGAGTTTTAAATCCCTTCCATCCCAAACCATCTATTATATTCTATTCTAAGAGCACCAAAAACCTCTTTTTTTCCTGTGATGCAGAAGATAAGGAGGATTTATAAGGGTGTTTCAGCCTCAGGTGTGAAACTCTGGCTTCTTTTCCAGAGCTGGATCTGCTCCCAGTCTGCACTGGATCCCAGGGATCAAAGGGCAGTTTGCCATCAAGCAGGATCAGGAATAAACCCCAGCACATCCAGGATTTGTGTTCGATGGTAAAACAAACACATCTCGCTGGGTTCATAATCCTAAAATCTCCCGAGAAATGGACCTCCAGGAATTCACTGCCCAGGTCTCCTCAAACAAGGACATGGTGGCCAAGGCAGCACATCCCAGGCTGGGATTTTCCCTGGGACAGCAGCTCCAAGCCAGGCTCAGCCCCTGGACCAGCACCCCCTCACTCCACATTCCCTTAGGAATTTTCCCCCAATTCATCAGGGGAATCTCTGAGGATTTTGAGTTTATTTTGGAGTTGTGCATCCTCATGAATTAACCATGGGACTGGAACTGTTTGGATGCTGCTAAGTCAGTTGTTAAATGAGAGTTGGAAATTAGAGCTGAGCTGTGTAATTACATTTACAGATCTGCATCTCTGCACAACTTTAATGGGCAGATGTCAGGCATGGGCATGGCCAGGATGCATCTGGCTCTGGAAGCTCCAAAAGGAATTAATTCTGATTTATTTTAGCTCCAGAGCACGGAAAAGCCACGTTCCTGCTGCAAGAAGTGGTGTCCACATCCCTGGCCTAACAGGGGTTCCAGTTTATATTCCTGGGAGGGTGAGGAGCGCCACACCATTGGGTTCAGTCAATGGACTAATAAATGAACTAATGGGCAGCTGAAAAAAAGCTGATTGATGCTGCTCTGCCTGGCAGGGTGGATTTTCCCTTCCCATTTTTCTGCTCCTTTTCCTCAGCACAGGTAGGAAGGAGCTGCTCCAGCTGGATTTCCTGGTGGGCTGCATTTCCTAGGGATGTGTAGATCATTTTTATCTCTGTGTTTACTCACAGTTCAGACAAAAATCAACATTTCTGGGGCAGCTTGGGTGCCTCCATCCCCCCCCCCCAGGCCTGGCTTTGCTGTGTGTGGCCGTGTTCCTGAAGCCACTGAGTTCATTTGGGAAAACCAGACCTACCCCATCCATGCTTTTCCTTAAACATCCCCTTTCCAGGCACAATCTGCTTGTAAATCAGCAGAGGAGCTGGGGCTCTGCTTCCAGCAGCCTCCCAGAGTCATTCCAGACCTTCAGGGACAGGAGGGGATGATGCAGTGAGGGGAAAAAAACCCTTCCAGACTTAATTTACTTCCAACTCCTCCATTAGCAATGCTGGAGGAGGCTTTTCCCTGCCTGCTCCCACCTGGCACAGCCCACAGGAGCACCCCTGCTGCTGTGGAAAACAGGGATAAACCCATCTCCTGCTGTGACAGGACAATAAAATCAGTGCCACCAGCCTTGCAGCCAGACTCGTCTCCAGGAGGGAATGCAGGTTTCCCCCTCTGTTATCCTTTATTCCAAGATAATGCTGAGGGCCTGGATTAGCAAGGCTGGGCTGTTGGGGATGAGCTGGGCCTGGGTTGGAGCCTGGCCTGGCTCTGCAGCTTAAAATCAAGCCAAGAACCTGGATTTGGGGGAAATTCATGAGAAGGTTTCCTGTGGCTCTGGGAAGGGGCCCAGCAGTGACTTTGGATCTCTCTTCCCACTGGGATCCAGCTTTAATCCCTTCATGGAGGATCAGAGGATGGCTTGGGGTGGAAGGGACCTTTCAAGGTCATTTAGTGCCACGGGCAGTGACATTTCCACCAGCCCAGGTTGCTCCAAGTCCCCATCCAAGCTGGAATGACAACAGGGAGCCACATCCATCATCCTCATTCAATCCACAGAAACCCTGCCACTGATGGATGGGCAGGAGCTGGCCTGGGAGGGGGGAAAAACATGGAAAAAGGAAGTTTTCTAAAAAGAAAAAAATACTTTTAATGTCCTGCTGCTGTTGGAGTGCAAGGAGTCCTCCAGGTACCTTCCAAACTCCATGGACACACTCTGGGCATGGATGTTGACATGGATATTCTAATGGATGTTGGCATAGGTGTTCACTCATGGATGTTGACACAAATGTTCACACATGGATGTTGATGTGTACAAGTGGGTGAGGAAATACCCAAGTGGTTTTGAAAGGATTTCTTTGGAAATGACCTTTTCTTGGCGATTCCCACCCTGTCTGAGCTCCCGGAGAGGATTGAAATTGAATCCTCAGTATTCGTCCCTGTTAAACACAAATAGTCACATCCCCCTCTCATTCTGTGACTCCCAAAAATCCCAGAATCCTTACGGCTGGAAAAACTCTCTTGGATCATCAAGTCTGACCATTCCCCAGCACTGCCCAGGCCACCACTGCCCCATGTCCCCAAGTGCCACATCCATGTGGATTTTAAGATTTTAAATCCCTCCAGGGATGGGGACTCCGCCACTGCCCTAAGCAGCTCTACCTTTTCCAAATAGAAATTCCTCCCATTATCCCACCTAAAACTCCGCTGGAGCAACTCAAGGCCGTTCTCTCCTTCCACATTTTCATTTTTATAGACGCACAGAGCATCTATAAATTCACCACACATCCTTAGAAAGATTGAATCATCAATATTCATCTCTGTTAAACACAGATATTCCCATCCCTCTCTCTGTCTGCATCCCAAATCCCAGTTTAGCACCAGGAAATGAGCTCCTTGCCAGAGCTGATTGTGTGGGTGCCTAAAAGGAGAAGGTGCTGATGCTCTGCCTTCATCTTTGGGAGCTGAAGGTCATTATCAAAGGTCATTATCAATCGCTGATTAATTAATCAGCCAAGTCATGCACACAGGCAAAGGTTAACTGAGCAGGGCCCCAGACAATTCTGCTCTGATTGCACATAACACCTGCTTTAAACCCAGCCTCATTAAGCCAGGCCTAATGAAAGGGGAATCTTCGAGCAAGGACAGAGTCAAAGACTCTTCCCTCCTTGCACTTTCCCACCAGGCAAAGCCATTCCAGGAGGAAATGCCTGGGAATAATTAATAATTGCCTGGGATGTTTTAATTGGATTTTCAAAGCAAACAAACAAACAAACAAACAGATTGTGATTGCCTGGGCGGGGGAAGGGGTTGATTGGTTTGGGGATGTGCTGTGGGGTTTCTCCTGAGAATTCCTCTGGTTCCAGCCCCAGGAATTCCAGGACCTGGAGCGGCTCCAGGACAGTGCCAGGAGCCCATTCCCTGTTTTCTCACGGGTATCCATCATTTCATCCAACAGAACCCAGCAGGAAAAGTAGAATGGGAATAAAACAGGCACTTAGAGTCTACAGACTTTGGGTTTTCCATGGGGTCTGCTTTCCATTGGGGTTGGAAGAGACTGTGAGGAACACCTCCCACTATCCCAATTTGCTCCAAGCCTTGGACATTCCAGGGATGTGGCAGCCACAGCTTCTCTGGGAATCCCATCCCTGTCCCTCCCCACCTTCCCAGGGAAGAATTCCTTTCTAATCTCCCCCCTAAATTTCTCCTCTTTTAGTCCCAAAACCTTCCCCCTCTGTCCAGAACCCCCCTGTGATTCCCAGCGCCTCCAAATCCTGCCGGGATGGCTCCACTTGGAGCCAGCAGAGCCTGGTGAGCTGCTCTTCTCCTTTCAGTGGGGATTGTTTGCCTCCCCTCTTTATTTCACTCCTGCCTAAATGGAATAATCCCTCCCAGAGCCGGGGATTAGAGCTGGGCTGGCAGCGGGGCCTCGACAGGAACCAGAGCTCCAGCAAATCCTCCCCACTTGAGACTGGGAAAACCAGAGCAGGCAAAACCTTCATGGGAATAGCACAGGCAGGAATCCTGCCCTTTCTCAGGGGAAAGGCATTTCTGGGTGACCCCTTAGGGCTGGAGTTTCACTGCTTGCAGGAAAAACCTCATTTTCTCTTCCTTTTTTTTTTTTTTCTTCTAGGAAAAAAAAGTGAGAGTTTTGCATAAAAAGCCAATAAATTCCAAGATTTCATCATTGCTGGGGAAAGCTGAAGGGATTTGCACATTCCCAGTCTGGTTGTCTGTGGGCAAAGGGCAAAACCTTGCGCGCCTGCATGGCCAAGGAGGAGCTGCCTGACTCAGCCCTGAACTTTGGCTGTTTGCAGGGAAAAAACAACCCCAGCCTGGGCTGAATCATCCCATTCCCATCCTGGTGACATCCCAGGATGTGCCCTGCTGGAAGCACGGGAGCAAACTCAGCCTTGAACCTGGAAGGAATCTTGTGGGGACACTGGAAATTATCCAAACCCACAGATTTTCCTCTGTGTGAGGAAAAATCCCTAACCCTCAGTGTTCAAATATTGGACAATGAGATTAAATCGAGGAAAATCCATTTTCTTTTCCAGCTTGATGGTGTCACCGTGCACATCCTCATGCTCCAGCTGCTCGGATCCTTTGAGCCATCCTACAACCAAACCAAAACTCCACAGAGCTGGGTAACAGATTCCTGGGATTGTATTCCTGCTCTCCTCTATTTCCCAGCTCCAATTTACAACTGTTAATATTGAAAAATAACCCTTAAATTAGAAAAACTCCAACAGGTACAGCAAAGGATTTAATCCCAATCTGGGAGTGGTGCTGGCTGGAAACACCTGGGAATTTTGGCATTCTGCTTTGGGAAAATTCAGGGATTTTTTTTCTTCCTCAAACCACTAGAATTTCCATTTAAAAGTGTTCAAGCATCTTCTGCATTTTCCCCAGGATAACTCAGTTCTCGACCTGGAGAACAGCAGGAACTGGAATTAGGAATTCCACCAGGAATTGAATCCATATTAATGTGTTTATAATGATCATTGAAAATAAACCTGAGCTCTGCTGTGGTCAAATTGCACCAGATTTGCTGTGTTTGAGTTCATCTCGAGTCAGTTTTAGCAGCAATTAAGCCAGAGAGGGAGGTGTTTAATTAGAATTTTAGGGATGGAAAAGAACTGGGAACACAAAATCCTGCCTGGAAAAGGCTCCTAAACCCATCCCATGCCCCTGAATCCCATGGGATGGTCCAGCTCTCTTCAACCTCCCAAAAATGGGATGCTGAGATTTTCCCTGCCAGGCTGGAGCTGCTCTTTGCAAAGCCCCAGCAGAGGCTTTGCCAGGCCAGGCTCAGCTGCACCAAGCCCAGCCTGGGGAGCTGATCAGACACATCCCAGCAAAGCTCCCTCATCAAACCAAACAAAGCCATCCCTGGAGCAGCCAGGTGGGAATTCCAGCGGGGTGGGAGCTCCTGATCAGCAACGGATGGACCTGGAGAAATTCCTCTCTTTTTGGCAGCAGCTTTTCCAGATTTAACCTCTGGCTCAGCCATCAGCAGCTGGGACTTGTATTGAAATTCAGTGAAGGGATGTGATAGAAAAAAAAAAATTATATACATATATATATATATTTATTTATTTATATATTTTAATATATAAAAATAGATAATATATCTTTTATATTAAAATATATAAACATTACAGAAAATATATTTTATATTAAAATATATTAAATATATAGGGTATATCTTTTAAAAATTATATATTTTTATATGTATATATATACAAATATACAATAAATACAATATATATATTTTTATATATATTTTAAAATATACTTATATTTGGATTTTTGTAAAAAATCCAAAGTTTTTGCCCCGAACCCATCCCTTTTCCATCAGGAGCACCACAGGAAAACCACCACGAGAGATAAATTCAGTTTTCCTCAGCAGAGATTTCTCCCTGTGCAGAATTGCAGGGCCCTGCACGGTGTTATCAGGGCACATTATCCCTGTGGGAAGGCTGGAATTATTTTTGTCAGGTTGTTCCAACCTGTTCATTACCTGGGAGAGAATTTGGGGGAATATTTCTGCTGCTGCTGAGAAGAGCTCTGGATTTATGGATGCAAGAAGAGCGTCTAAACAAAAGGAATTGTCAGCTAACATTGCTTTGGTTAAGCAGAGTTGATTTATTTTTGAGAAACACTTTTACTCCATTTTTGCCTTCAAATGGAAATGTTTGTTTTCTATTTCCTGATATTTTTCCTCCATCATTTTATCCCATTCTGATATTTAAATACATATTTGCAGCTCTGCTGTGATTTCCACCTCAAATGAGCTTTTCCTTGGCCTCCTCCTCTCAAGTGCTGTTCAATCAGCACAAATTGGAGACTTGCTCAGGAAAGAGATGAAATCCTTCATCCCAAAGCCTTCCTGAAGAGAAGGAATATTTCCATTTTTTAGCAGAGAATTGGTTTCCACCTGCCCTGGAGCTGCAGCAGAGACCTCCAGAGATGTTTTGTTTTTCGAGAGAGGGAGGGTGAAGGATGCAGAAATATTCAGCAGTGAGCAGGAGGGATTGATCTGGAGGTGTCAATGCTGCCCTGAGTGAAGAGCTTTGTTTTTCCCTCCTCTCCATCCCTGTGCTCCCAACTCCTCACCTCAAGGACAAATCCTTTAATTGCAAGCAGGGAACTGGCGTCATCTCCTCGTTAGAAACCAGCTGCAGCTGAAAACACGCCGGGGAAACGAGGAAAAACCCAAACAACAAAACCCAAGGATCTGGAGGCTGCGATTTAAAACGGGAGGTGCTGATGCGGAGACATCTCCGCTTGTCAGCATTCCCTGAATGGATCAATCTCCTTGAGCAAACAGGGCTGGGAGCTCAAGAAAGGAACATTTCCTTGGATTCTCTCCTTGGATTGATTTCTTGGAGCGGGAGCCTTTGTGCTGCTGAAGGAGTCCCCAGCAGATCCCGGTGATTTGGGAGTTTGGAAGCTCAGCTGGACTGAGAGCAAACAAGGGCTGGGAATTCCTGGGAGCAGTCACACGTTTGTCTCTGTTTGCTGAGGGTTTGGGAGTGCCAGACTCCTTCATTCCCAAAAAACCAAATCCAAACAGAGCTGGGCACCCTGGGGAAGGCTCTGCCTGCTCTGGGACGTGACCAGGTCAAGATCTGTGTTCAAAACACCTGGTACCAGAAAAATCCAAGATTTCCCCTGGGGAATTTCCTGGTAATCCCAAAGGTGTTTGGGGCTGAGCAATTGTGGATATTTCTCATTGCCATTAGACAGTGTCGATCCCAAAAGTGCCAAAAATTATTCAGAAAATCAATCTCAAGCCAAGGAGGACAATTTGAATGTGGAATTATTTCATTATCACCCACATTTAATATAAAGGCAGCAAAGCTGAGAGGGTTTGCTCTACTTGGGGCTGTGCAAAGGCTCTTTTTTATCCCTCTTGGCCCGGCTTGGATGGTTTATTCCAGGGAAAAATGTGATTTAACAAAATTTTGGCTCGGGCTGTGACACCCCTTTTCCTCACACTCCCATTTCCAGTCACCAGGAGCAGGCAGCAGTTTTTCTGAGGAAGTTCAGCTCTGTTCCCACATCCTTCCCCACTCCTCCTGCTCCAGCTCATTAAGGATTGATTAGCTGTGATGTCTTCCCTTGTCCCGGAAGCCGTGGCTGGACACGGAGCAAATGCCACCATGGGAGGTCCCACCACGGGGTGGCCTTTTCCACCAGGACCCCCCAGGCTTCCCCTGCAATTTGGAATATTTTGGGAGGTCTGTGAACCTCAGCCAGAGCAGCCCTGAGCTCCTTCATCCTTTAGCCACGGGATAAAATGTGGGAAAATGAGAGGAATAAAGGTTCTCTTTGGGATTTGTGGGTCAGAGGAGCCTCATCTTCCCAGGAAAACCACAAAACTGGTTTGCCAGTGGGATTTTCCAGAGGTGGAAGGGATGGACATGATGGTTCTCTCACCCAGGTGGAGAGTGGGAAATGTAAATTTGGCTTAAATTTGGGCTAAAACCCTCTCTTTTAGATCAAAACCCAGGCCAAAAATCACAGGACAATGGAGTTAGGGTCTCATGATTGAAGGAAAATGCCAGCAGAATGTGCCCAGATCCCAAATCCAGCCATCAGATTTTGCTATTCTGGCTGCCAGCCCTCCTCAGCAGGGATTCCCAGTGTCCATCCCTCCCAAATCCCAGAGCCCCCTCCCAGCAGAGGATTTCCTTGGGAATGGGCGGCCAGGAAAACAAATCCCTGAAAACCCCAGGCTTTAGGAAGTGGTGGGAGGGAGCTGCTGACCTTTCCTGAGAGCCCAGGCTCAAAGCAGGATTTGGGGACGTTTCAAAGCAAAGCTCCAGCTCTGGGAGGGATCATTTTTAATCCATTGGGGTCGTCGGGAGACAAATGGAAAAGAGAGGTGGGAAAAGAGGGATTAAAGCCCTGTTTGTCAGGGGCACAGGGGTTTATCAGCCCTTCCCAGCTGAGCCAGGCTTAGATTAAAAATGATCTGAGGGAGCAGGGACCCGCTGCAGCCAGGAGCCCCTTCCAGGATCGTTACAAAGAGCACTTCCACCAGGGAGCAGCTGCAAGGGGCTTTATCTGAATGAAGGGCCTGGCCACCCCCAGAATGGGAACTAAGAAACTTAATTTTAATAAAGATTTACTAATTTTAGTAAATTTTATGTTTACTATTTACTATATATTATAAATATATAATCTATTTTAGTAATATATTTAATAATTTATCATTAAGTAAAATATTGAATATAATATTTATGAATATATAAATATTATAAATATAAATATTCACACTAAATAATATTTAATGTATTCGATAATCTATATGTAATGATTTTATATTTATTATATTATATTTTATATAAATATAAATTTAAATATAAATTTATAAATATTTAAATATATACATATTTATGTTTATATATAAAATATATAAAAATAAATATATTTTAAAATATAAGCAATATATAAATTTATTAAATATAAGTTTATAAATATAAAAATTATATTTAACAATGTAATATATTTAATAATTTAGTAATATATTTACCAAATATAATAAACCTTTACTAAAATAGTTATTAAGGAAGGAAACTTGAAAAAGGAAATTGCATATCCGTTGCATTTCCCTAATCCCACGTTTCCCTAGCAGGACACAATTTCCTTGGCACCTTGGAGCTTTTCCAGCCTCACTGGGCACTGCAGGCATTTCCAACATTGTTTTCTTTTATTTTCATTCCCAAGAAAAATCAGGATTTTGGGTCCGAGCACTTTTTTGCCTCAGTTTTGTAAGAGCAGAGCACCTCCAACTCTGCATTCCCTGCATTTGGAGCTGTCCAAAGGGACACCACAACCTGAGGGCTCTAATTACTGATAAATTCATGGATTCCCCTCTCAACCCCTGAAGATTTTGCCAGCTCAAGACAACCAACAAAGAGAAAGATGTCAAAATACAGTGAAAATAAAACTGCAAGACAAGAGGAGCCTACACTCCTTTTTTCCTATGTATTTTGGGAATTTTTGGAGTCCACTGGCTCTAATCCCTGTTTTTCCAAGGGACTGTAGGTTGGCATCTGCTGGTTTATAAACCTGGGTTTTGTTGCACCCACCCTGTGGTTAAGGGACCCTATTAATGCCTGTTCCTGGGGCTGCAGCCCTGCCCTGCTCCTTTCAGCAATTCAGGAGGAAAAGCTGCCCTTTCCAACATTATTGGCTTTTATTTTCAGATGAGGCATTCCTAATAAAAACAAGAAATTGGGAATTTAGCACTTTTTTGCTTAATTTTTAAGAGATCCATCACCTTTCTTTGCCCCACAGCACAAAAGGATCAGGTTTGGAGCACCCTGGGATAGTGGAAGGTGTCCCTGCCCATGGAATGGGATGAATTTAGGGTCCCTTCCACCCCAAACCAGTCTGGGATTCTGGGAAGGTGGAATGGCAGAGGAGCCTTGAGGAATATGGGATTTATTGCACTTCATCCCACCAATTCTGCCTCCAAACCTGGGCTGTGATGGGGTTTGGGACGTCAGGGAAATCCTTTAGGCTCACTCGGGCCTCCTCCATGATCCACCAGGATTTACATCCCTTGGGAATACCCAGCAAAGTTTCTGCTTCACAGCCCCAACTTCCCACAAAATCAGGGCCCCATGGAAGGCGGAAATCCCTGGAAAGCCCCAGCTCAGCTGCTGTGGGACATTTCCCAGGGCAGGTTCTGCTTTTCCCAGGTGGCAGCCACAAGGATGCCTCATTTCCCACAGCCTCAGGGAAAAAACCCGGTGTTTGTTCCCATGAAAAACAACAAACCCAGCGGTGGGATGGGGCTGTGGGATCCCATCGCACCAAAACCCATCCAGGCCTGGGATCTGCTGCTCCCATCTCCGAGAGGAAACTTGCTTGGCTTTGTGAATGAGCAGGAAAAGCGGCCAAAAAGTGGAATATTTGTGCAGCCTTGCTCCCATCCCCTCTGCTGAAAGCAGCCCGGGCCTGAAGGGATTTTCTTGGCAGGCTCTGGATTGCACCAGGCAGGATTTGTTGGCTCAGGGTGAAGAAATTCTGGGATATCAGAGCCTGCATAGGATCTGCAAGCAAAGATTGGATTGTCTGTGTTTATCTGGGATGATTTATAAAGCAGCTCTTCGCTGGGAGCTGCAGGAAGAAAAACATTTGGGCTTTTGATCTTCCCTCTCTTTTTTTGTGAGGGGAAAAAAATGTCACAGGGCTGGATCTGGTTGGGGAAGGCAGGATCCGAGGCCCTTCCAGGGATACAGCAGGGGAAGTCCCCATCCTGCTGTGATTCATGAGGAGATTTTAGGGGAAAATCCTTCCCTGGGAAGGTGGGGAGGGATGGGAATGGAATTCCCAGAGAAGCTGTGGCTCTCCCATCCCTGGAAGTGCCCCAGGCTGGGTTGGACAGGGTTTGGAGCACCCTGGAACAATGAAAGGTGTCCCTGCCCAGAGGAGTGGAACGGGACAATCCTTAATGTCCTTCCCAACCCAAACCATTTGGGATTCTGGAATTCTGTGAGATTTCCCAGTGACCTCATCCCTGGTGCAACCAGCACATCCAGGTGGGCAGGAGGATGGGATTGTGCACTGGGGTCATGGATGTGCTTGGCAAAATGGGAACGTTCTCCTTTTTCTCCCAGGAATGAGAAATTGGATGTCCCACTGCCAGGCCAGGTGTGGCTTTGGAGTCCCAGCCCTGGCAGCTGCCCCACAACACCCTTGGGAACAGGGATTGATTTTTTGGGATGTCCTGTGCAGTCCCATGAGTGGGACTGGATGATCCTTGTGGATCCCTTCCAACCCCAAGTATTCCCATGATCCCAGTGTGGAATTGAGGGTCTCTGCACACCTGGGTGGCTCTGGCAAACAACAGAACGTGGCCCAAAAGCTGGAAAACCTCACAGGAAAGGAAATGACAGCATTCCCACCACAGAGGGCTAAAATAACTCCTGGCAGCAAACATCCTGGAGTGGCTGCATAGGGAAGAACATTGTCCTCAGGGGGGATTGTTCCCACCTGCAAGAACTTTGTCCTCAGGGGAATTGTTCCCACCTGCAAGAACTTTGTCCTTAGGGGAATTGTTCCCACCTGGAAAAACTTCTTCCTTAGGGGGAATTCTCACATTGGATGAATGGAGCTGGTGCCTGAATGGGATCACCTGGCTCAGGGAGGCAAGAAATCCCTGAGGGATTGGCAAGAGCTGGAGGTGAATGATGAGCCCTCCCAGCTGGCAGGAATTGTTGTTTATTTTCCCTGAGCTCAGGCTGGGGGGAATATTTATTGACTTAGCTTATTTATTTATTGATGTTTTTATTACTGGCACACAAATCCTGGTCCTGGAGGGATCTGATGGCCCCACAGCTATTCCTATTCCTATTCCTATTCCTATTCCTATTCCTATTCCATTCCCACTCACCTTACACCAGTTTACACCTGGAAAAGCAGGGGGCAGAGGTTAATTAGGGCATTAATTAGGGAATAAGTTATTAGTGGTGAGGAGCTGTTGAGGAATGGAAACACTTCCAACAATCTCAGGGCTTTGCATCCAGCCAGGAATTCAGGGGAGAGCTGGAAATTTTCCCATGGAAAAGTGATGGCAGCTCCAGAGATACTTCCAAGCAGTCCCTGCTGCTTTCCCTCCCTTCCTTGGGATTTATTCCCACCTGGAGAGGGCTTTTCCCACCCTTCCATGTCCGTGTGCTGGTGGGAATGAATCAGCACTGGGAATTAGTCTAAAGCAGTCTTCAAATGAATTGGCTGAGTTCCTTGATCCTGCTTGAATCCCTGTGCTCTGTTGGAATTCCAGGGATGTGCCTCTGGCTGCAGCACAGGTGAGATCTGGGGAGGGATGGATGAAGGAGCAGCTCCTGTGGGGTCTCTGCTTCCCAAATTCCCATAAAACAGGCTCTGAATCCCTGTGCCAGCCTTCAGAGCCCACCTGGCTGGGTTTTCCCGAGGTTTTGGCTGATCCTAGGAAGGCGGAATGATGAGGATTCTGCTCCCCCACCAGCGTGGACACTTTAAGGTGACCTCTGACTCCATAAAGCAGAAAAAATTCATGGAAAAGCTCCTGTTCCTGGGATTTCTGTTTTACAGCTCCTGGTTTATAGAGCTGTATTTTAACTCCACTTTTCCTCCACTTTTATTTGCCCAGCTATTGTGTTGGTTTATTGTGGGATTATTTTCCATGTGAATTCAATTCTGCCCGGAGGCTTTTCCTCATCCAGGTATTTCTGTGGCTCTGCCCTGAGGGAAAACTCCCTGCACAAACAAGGATTGATTTATTTAACAATATTTACCAGTTTTGCTGCACTGCAAATGTGGGGCTTAAAGATCCTGGAGCTGCCCAATGCTCCTGATGAGGTGAAATCCTGGAGTTTCTGGGAATTTCTGCACGGCATTCCAAGGTGAGGTGAGCCAGGACCTGATGGGAGTGGGATGCTTGAATAGGACAAGAGGAAAATATGAGAAGAGCCCAGAGGATGGGGATGGATGGGATGTTGGGAAGGAATTCCTGGCTGGGCTGGGATTCCCAGAGCAGCTGGGGCTGCCCCTGGATCCCTGGGAGTGCCCAAGGCCAGGCTGGAGCAGCCTGGGATGGTGGGAGGTGTCCCATGGATGGGGTGGGATGGGATTTAAGGTCCAGGGGATGCCTGGGAATTTAATTCTCACAGAACCCACATCCTTATTCCAAGAGCTCCTGGAGAGCTGCTCAGCATCTCCCAGCTGTGTTTTACTGAGCTCTGTCCTTGCTAAGCCCGGCTTAAACCCTGACCTGGCTTAACCAGGGGCGAAACCCCAACATTTTCAGTGCATCAATGATGTCACCGAGTCCCAGGTCCCAAACTGAGGCTAAGGGGGATGGAATGAGATTTTCCCCATTTTTTTTAATCCAGTATTTGTTTAGCTGGGAAGCCAAGCCCCAGCCCTCTGGGGTGGGTAAAGCCTCACTCAAAATGCAGCGATTCCACTTTTATTTATGGCCAAAACCCATCTCCACGAGCTCCTTGTGTCCCTGCCCCGGGACCACAAACTCAAATTAAAGCTGAGAGCGTTGCCCAGCTCCTCCCGCCTCCCTCAGCACCTGGAGAAATTTCCACAGGTGGCTGAAACCCTGGGTTTTCTGCCCACATGCTGGGTTCTCAAAAATTTAATTACCAGTGCACTTCTCTGAATTTAATGGGATGATGCTGAGCCCTGGGAAATCCAGCACAGGAATGTTCCTCTGCTCCAGGGAATCTCTGCTCCCACCTGTACCTGCCACAGCTTTTTCCCTAAAAACACCTTCCCACAAATGGCTCAGCTGTTGAAAACCCAATAAATTCCCAAATCTTTCCCATATGCTCGGGATTGCTGGTATCATGATTCTCATTTCATCTCCAGCGTGGATTTATTAACTCTCCTGCTTAATTACTCCTCAGTGAGGGTGGTTTTCCCAGCTCTCCAGAGGCAAGCAGAGCATTGGGAATGAATGGCCAGCAGCTCTTCCCAGCTGTGCTCCCTGCCTGCTTCCAGATGTGCAAATAAAAGAAATGCTGATGGCAAGGTGCTGTCCCAGCCCAGAGGAAATGAAATAAAATGAAATTAAATTAAAAGCACGTCCGGTTTCCCAAACTTCACCCAGGCCCTTCCATCAGCCAGCACCAAAATCAATATTGGCATTTTAAACCCGGCTTAATTCGAAAGATTCCGGGCTGGATAAAAGATGGAAACATTTGTGGTGCCATTTGAAGCTGATTTATTTTAATGAGATGCCTACAAGTGCTCCTTGCATCTCCTGAGGATAGCCAAGTGTCAGGATAATGATGCTGCATGCACATGGAGATAATTCCTCAGATTTAACACCCTGTGGAAGTGTGGGACGAGGAGAAAACCCCCAGGAGTTTATGGGGCAGGAAAATCCATGCTGCACCAGGCCTGGATCCCAAATCCCACTCCTGCACCAGGAATTGGAAGTGGGAGCATAAAACCTGGCAGGGAACCACATAAAAATATCAGAGCTGCCTGGGAGAGTCAGGAACAGCAGCCAGAGGAGGAGGGGGAGGCAAGGAATGGGGCAGGGGCCAGCCCCAAAGGGGGAACGGGGGATTTGCCACCCAGAGCACCCCAAAACAGGACCCGGAGCAGCTTTAGGGACTCCCAACAAACCCTATAGACTGGCACCTTCTTGAATCCCAGTTTTTCCCACCTCATCTGCCTGGAAACCTCAGTGCTGGGGGGAAAAAAGCTGCTGTAATTCTGCCCCGCGATTATTTCAAGCTATCCCAATGAATTCTTTATTATATTTATAATTATAAATATAATATTATAATATATTTATTATTTAATATATAATATAAATTTAATGCATCAATATAAATGGTAAATGTGAATATAAATATGAAAAATGTAAATATGAAATATATTGAAATATGCTTTAAAATAAAGTGTGTTTTCTGATTTTATTTGGTTAAAGGCAGGTTTTTAAAATAAATAATATAACTATTATAAGAATGTACATTTAAGTACAGAAATACACAAGAAATATATAAAGATATTATATAGATATATATTAAAATATATATTATACACACGATATATTTTTATATTATATATCTATTATATGTAACATATATCTATACATAAAATATAAATATATTTCTATTTTTAATATGTATTTTATATATATAATTCATATAATAATAAATATCTATATAGAAAATATATAGATATATTTGCTATATAATATATATTTTATATAGATATATATCTATATTATAGATATCTATAATATATAATAGATATATAATATAGAAATACATAGTGTATATAATATACATATGTATATTTATATATAATATATATTTTATATCGAGATATATATCTATATTATAGATAGATATCTATAATATATAATAGATATATAATATAAAAATACATAGTGTATATAATATACATATGTATATTTAATATATTTATTTTTATATATATAATATTATATTGCAAATAACACCCTGCATGGATTTTTATCTTCTGGAAGCTCCTGGTGGGGAATTCAAAGCCTAAGGAAGAGGAATCCCCATCCTTCCCAGGCCATCAGTGGATGCAGCCCTGCTGGAGGTCACAGTGCTCCAAACCAGGATATTCCTGCAGGAAAAAAGCTGGAAAAGGATGAGGAAAGGCTGGAATTGCTGCATCCAAGGGGAAAAGGCAGCCCAGTGTCTCCAGCCCCAGCCCACCACTGAGCCATCCCTCCGTTTCCATGGATATCTCCCCAAAACCGTGGCCAAACAAGGCAATTAGGCCCCCACAATACCTCTAATTGCCTGGATTTTTTCCAGCTCGCTCTCCCCACTTTTCCAGAGGGGATTTCCCAGCCCTTTTCCAGCATCCTGCCCCTTCCCAGCTTTTGACAGCTCCCTCCCCGGCGGGAGCCCCCGGCATAAATCGCCGAGCTCCAGGTGACAGATGCTGCAATCAACCTGCTCCTAATTAGCCGAGAGCGGGACGCGCTCATTCAGAAAATGCGGATGCTCCCAGCAGGACCAACGTGCGCTGCCTTTAATCCCGGGATCAAATTTGGGGCTCTGAGCCAGGCTTTAATGGCAGCAGCCCGGGATGACACCGGGGGCTGGGGCGGGACCGTCCCCGCCGCACCTGAGGATGCTCGGGTGGCTCCGCACGCACAGGGAGGAGCCTCTGGAGGCTCCTGGAGAAAAGCAGGATAACCCCAAAATCCTGATCCCTCCGCGGCCTCTGCAAGCCCGGAATCAGGGATGGAGGAAGCACATTCCCACCTTCCAAGGGTTTGTGCCCGAGGTTAAAAACTGCTGGAAAAAATTCCCCGTTTTTAGCTCGGTTAACCCAGCACCAGGGAAGGATTGGAAGTGGAGCAAGGGGAGGATGGGAAAAAATGGGAATTTCCACTCTCTCCTATGGTGATGGGGAGAAAAGAGCCTCTTTTCCCAAAGCCTGGCTTTATTGGGATTTTAATGAGCATTTCAGGCCCATTCTCTGCCTGCCTTTGAGGCCGTACAGTTGTCAGGGCATCAAATATTCCAGGCAGCTCATTTGAGCGGAATTTCGGGATCTTTTTACATATTTTTCCAAAGGAGACTTTCATGATCAGAGTTTAGCATCCCTTTCAAAGAGCTGGGGCTTTGGTGACTCCTGGCTGCTCTTCCTGCAGGCACAATTCCTCTGGATTTTTGGCTGGAACATCAAAAACGCTCATGGCACCACGGAAAATACAATTTATTATTAGAGAAGGCAGCAATTCAGGGTGTAAATTTATTACAAATGAAATTGTCCTGGAGAGTTCGACATCCCAGTTCCAAATCCACTACAAAAGCCCTGTGAAATTCCCTTCCCTGCCTCATCTCCCTCCTGGATGAGGTGGGGGCAGCCAGGGAAGAGTGACCTTGGGAAATACTGGAGGATTTTGGAGGGTATATTTCTGCAGCGTGTTTGGGAATGGTTTTGAGGATTTTTTTTCCCCCACCATGGGGTTTGGGATGCACTGCCTGCCTAACTCGGATTCCCTGCTCTTTCCTCGTAGCTCCAAAGCTGGAATGCATGGACAAGGAGTATCCCAAATCCATCTAGTACTAAAAAATCAAATTAAATTTATAATTTAGGGCTTATTCGTGGGTGAAAAATGAGGTTTTGAGGGAATTGTCTTCACCTGGGAATTCCCCCAGGAAATGGGGAGCAGGGATGGAGGCAGGGATGTGCTGAGGGGAGCTGTGGAACAATTCCTGGATGCCCAGGGAAAACAGGGCATCCTGGCACAGCTGGGAATCCTTGGCCAGCCCTGGGGAAGGAGAAGGAATTTGGGATGGGAGAGAACGGGTGGGCTCCAAATCCCTGTGGCAAATTCCACCTGGGGCCTTGCAAGCCTGAATTTGGGGAATTATAAAAGGAATTATTGGGAACAGAAATCACCTCCATGGGACACTGTCCCAGCTTGCTCCAAACCTGGCCTTGGACACTTCCAAAGATCTCCTGTTTTTTGGGATAAAGCCACAGTGGGTGCTCACCTGCCCTTCAGCTTGTGTGCAATTAGAAGGAATGGGAAAATGCTTTCCCAAATGGAAATTCCTAATTAGAGGTATCCATGTACCCTGGAACACGGAATTCCCAGCGCCCTTCCCGGTGTTTATTGATTAACAATTATTATGGGCAAACACGAGCTCCCCTCCAGAAATCTTTTGACAGCAGCTGTCCGTCAGAAATAATGATCCTTTTAAAACTCATGAATAAATAATAATGCAAATCCAGAATCCATCCCAGCCTCTGGAATGAGATGCACTTATTTAAAATAATGACTCTGCAACGCTTCCATAATGAGCTGCTCCCTGTGTAATCCCCCCGACTTTTCCTTTTTTCCCCTGGCCTTGGGACTCTTCCCTTTCCACATGAAAACATCCCGTTCCTTCAGATCCTTCGCTCCCAAACCCCTGTGAGTTTTTTTCCAGTGGGTTAAGGAGATGAGGGATGAATTTTCCATGGATTCAAAGCATGATGGGCATTAATGTTGAGTTCCATTCATGTTCTCCTTGGGTTTTTGGGGAGCAATTTGCTTGGGAACACCAGGAAAGAAGGATAAGATCCCCCTGATCCTCCTGTTCTCCAGGCTGAGCTGGAGAGTTCTGGGGAAACTCCCAACTTTTCCTTTTTTCCCTGGCCTTGGGATTCTTCCCTTTTCCACATGAAAACATTCCATTCCTTCAGATCCTTGGGGTCTGGCCTTGGGACTCTTCCCTTTCCACATGAAAACATTCCATTCCTTCAGATCCCTCTCTCCCAAACCCCTGTGAGTTTTTCCCAATGTGTTAAGGAGATGAGGGATGAATTTTCCATGGATTCATGGCATGATGGGCATTAATGTTGAGTTTCATTCATGTTCTCCTCTGTTTTTTGGGGATCAGTTTGCTTGGAAAGACCAGGAAGGAGGGATGAGATGCCCCTGATCCTCCTTTTCTCCAGGCTGAGCCCTCCCAGCTCCTCCCAGCCCCTTTGGTGAGCGGGAAAAGGGATCCAAGGAACCAAGGGCGAGGCGGGGGAAAATGGCTTCAATAAATATGGGCTCCATTTGTATTTTCCTCATCTTTCCAGTGGGGGGTGGAAACTGGGAATGGGCTCCTCCCGCAGCTCTGGTATTAAAGGAAATATCCTCAGATTTCTCTGTCAGCCGAGTAATTTGGGATAATTTGAAATATCTTTTTGGAGATGGCTGTTAACAACTGCAATTCTTCTCCTGGCTTTCAAGTGAGCAGTGAGTGTTCCTAATGTCAGCCAAGGAAATCACATCCCGAGCAGCATTTGGAAAATAGCTCGGGAGAACAATTTGTGTCGATGATTTCTTGCCATTTTTCCTTCCCCCCCCCACCCAATTTTTCAATTGGAGCCTTTTCCACAATGTTATTACATGAAATTCAAACACCACGAGGAATTCACCCCAGAGGAATTGTAGGGAGGCTGCAATCAAGGAATTTGCTGTATTTTGGAGTTAGAATCTTTATTTTTTTTTCCTGGTTTTTATTTGATGTTTGCAGAGATAGGGATGGCTGGGTGATAGGGGGGTGCCAGCTCTCCCCCCCTCGCTGCACGTCCCAATTGTCCCCTGCTGAAATCCCAGTTCCCACCTCCAAATATATGAATTACTCCATCGAAATATGTAAAAAGGTGGAAGGAGAGATGGAATTGTTAGAAGGTTTAGGACTGGAGAGATTTGCAATTTAAAAAAGGACCAAAAAAGAGGGAGGAAAAGCAACTAGAGCCATTCCATGACCAGGCTGGGGCTGATTTTTCTGATCTCTGCTCATTATGGAGAGGTTCCTTATGCAGGGAATTGGAGGTGGGATTGGAAAGGATGCTCCAGAAGGGGAAGGAGAAAGAGAAGGAGGAGGAAGAGGAGGAGGAGGAGTAGGAGGAAGTTGAGAATGAGGAAAGGGAGAAGGAGGAAGAGAAGGAGAAAAAGGAAAAAGGAGAAAAAGGAGAAGGGAACTCTCGGATATGTCTGTGCAGTGAGTGGTCTCCTTCTCCTCCCCCAACATGGAATTGTTTGAAGGTTCAGGACTGGAGAGATTTGCAATTTTAAAAAGGACCCAAAAAAGAGAGGAAAAGCAACCAGAGCCATTCCATGACCAGGCTGGGGCTGATTTTTCCAGTCTCTGCTCATTATGGAGAGGTTCCTTATGCAGGCATGAGTCCAAGCTTTGTTCCCAAGTCCCTCTTCCCAAAATAACAACCCCGTTTCCCTTCCGCGTGAGGACACAAAATCCCTGGAGGAGCAAACCAAAGGCAGGTCCCCAGCAAGGGCTGGTTTGTGGTGGTCCCTGAATCTCTCTTGTGCCCCACGGTGCCATTTCCCAGATGGATGCATCCAGAGGGGGAATTCAGCCCCTCCGAGGGCTGGGGAGAGCTCTGGGAATTGTGTTGGGGGAGGAGGAAGGAGAGACCTCACTGCCCAGACATCTCTGGGAGTTCCTTTCCCCTTCTCCTTCCCCTTCTCCTTCTCCTTCTCCTTCTCCTTCTCCTTCTCCTTCTCCTTCTCCTTCTTCTTCTCCTTCTCCTTCTCCTTCTCCTTCTCCTTCTTCTTCTCCCTTTCCTCATTCTCAACTTCCTCCTTCTCCTCTTCCCCTTTCTCCCCTTCCTCCTCTTCTTCCCCCTCCTTCTCTCTCTCCTTCCCCCTCTGGAGCATCTTTTCCAAGCCCACCTCCAAATCCATGAGATTTTGCAGCCCTGATCCTCCAGTTACCGGTCAAAAATCACAGGGAAGAAAAGACCCTCTGTAAACAGAAAAAAAAGGAGCCAAAAAATGGCAAAAGCCTCTGAGAGATGGAAATCAGGATCCAGGGAGAGAAAAAAAAAAAACCAGGACATCACCATCAGAGTTCCCTCCTTGTTATTTTATTCAAGGCTTTATCCAAGCCAGGTTTCCTTCCTGAGGTCTCTTCATTGTTGTTGCTCCCACGGATCCCAAAATTCCAGGATTGTGGGATTGTCCTGGTTCCCCGCTGTCCTGCTCCAGGCACCTCCTGCCTGCTCCCAGCTCTGCACAGGATCCTGAGAGAGGTGAGGAGACAGGAGCTCGTCCAGCTGAGCTCAGTCAGACCAACACCCAAATTTCCAGAGCATTCCTTGGATTTGGGTCCCTCTGTCCTGCTGCTGTTGGGGGTATCTGGGACCATCCATGCAGCAAAGTGAGCAACACCTGAATTCCTGAATTCCCACAGAAATCAATGCTGGATGCAGAAAGCAGAACTGAACAGGTCTGCTGGGAAAACAGGAGGTGCTGGCAGCAATTTTCCAGCTGGGATGATCCCAAGGATTGGTCCCGAGGCAGAGCTGGAGTGGGAGTGGAGAGCGAGCAGGGTTCTCCCAAGTGAAGGATTTCCAGGAGAGAAGTTCCCCTGCACATTCCCAGTCCGTGGAACATTGGCTGGGAGGGAATGGGGGATGTTTTCCTCCAGCAGCATCCAGAGGGGTGGGAAGGAGCCAGAGTGTCCTGGTAGCAACCACAAAAATTCCCTTTCCCAGAGCCCCACGCCTGGCACTCCCCAAGAGCTTCCCACCCTTCCCCTGCCATCCAAAGGATGCCAAAATGCTCCAAGCTGCCTTTTCCAAGAGCATTCCTCTCCTTATTCCTTGCACATGGGTCCTGCTGCAGCTTCCTCCCAGCCTGGGGAACGAGGCTTTTCCAGCACATCCCAAAACTCCTGCTTTTAAAACCACAATATGTAGTCCTCCATCAACTTTGGGAATCATTTCAGGAATCTGGCAGGGCTCACCCACTTCAGCTGCCTCACAGCAGGCCAAGGAAAATAAATCACTTTTTATGGCAAAGGGAATTTCCCTAAAAGCCATAACCCGGGAAGCGACCGTGGCGGATTTTTTTGGAATTTTTTAATTCCAGTCCCCCCAAAAGAACAGGGAATTACAAAGGGCTCTTCTGATCCATAGGGATGCATAAATGGGAGCTGACATTAATCTCCTCCTGCCTGGAGTGTTATAATGGGACACTTCACAAGCAGGGAAAAATTTCAGCTAAAAAGGATTTTCTGAGGAGAAAGAAGAACAAAAATCCACCAAACTTGGGCTGAAAGAGCATGAATCCGTTTTTTGAGGATCAAAGGGAATTCATGAGACATGACTCCAGCTTTTTGGGGTTTTTGATTAAGGACCAGGACCCTGGATGGCTGTGGGATGGTGGGGATGAGGCAGCAAAGGGCTCTGCATGGGATACCGAGCAATTCCCGATCCTGCTCCCAGAAAATCCATTGTCACGGGATGTGTCTGCAGTGGATCCTGCTCAGGGCACAGGGCTGGAGGCAGGGATCTGCCCCACCAGGAATGCTGAGGTTTATCCCTAAGTTTTTGATTCAGTCCTTATAAAAATTACAGAGAGGTGCTGAAAGTTGGCTCTTTATCCATGGAAACGCTCCAGGAATGTGGCTGGTCCAGAGCTGGAGCCAGGGCTGGGAGCAGTGAAGTGCCTGAAAATCCCAGCTCCAGGTTTTATAGGGATAACGGATGGAGCTGGAGCTTTAGGAGAGCGGGAGGAGTATTTTCCCAAATCCCAAGGACAAATTATCCCATGTGGGATAATGTGGGGCCTCCATCAGCATCATTCCAAGGTCTGAAGGATGCCCAGGAACCCTTTGGTCCAACTTAATCCAACATCTGTCTGCTGGGTGATCCTTAAGGTCCAGCCCAAACCATTCCATGATTTGTTTTCCGTGGAGAGGGAAGGTGACAGCAGAGAAGAGCTCTGGGCCTTGGGCAGCTCAACCAGCCCATCAGCTCCATGTTAATGTTCCCCAAAATCATCCTGATCCAAGGAATGAGCTGATGTTTTAATCATGATGAACATCCAAGATGAATAAACAACCCCATAATAATTTCAGGCTCCATTAGGAATAATGGATCAACCTCAGGGCTTGCCAAGTGGAAAATAACAATCTTGATAAGGGGGGAAACAAAATTAAAATTAATTTTCAACAGCACCAAGTGAATTTGGCAGCAGAAAAAGCCACGCAGAGTTTAAAGAAATTCCAGAGGAAGGACTTTTGTTAATAAATTACTTCACATGGGGTTATCCAGCTCTTTTACTCCAGGCTGTTTGCTGTTATGTCTAAAAGCATGGATTTAGGAATCATGGAGTCAGGATATTCTATCCCACTTCCCAGAAGTGCCAAATCCCACAGGTCAATGCTGGGACTGGGAAAATGAGGGGGGGTCCCAGCAGCTTCTCCCTCTGATTTACAAGCAGCCACTTCCCAAATTCCAAATGCCCTCAGAGTAGGGATGTTCCAGGGGGGGTTTATTATAATTAAACTCTCTGCTTGTGGCCAAGGGCTCTGGGAGAATTAGTCCTGATAAAAACAGGAGCAAATCTGCCCAGCTTGTGGTGAAAAGCCTTCTCCACACCGAGGGGCTCCACTGAAGTCTGGAGATGTGTGGGCAGCTCCCATTTAATTCCACATCCCAGCTTTTTTTTCCAATTACCTTGGACTAAGCTGTAATTGAGATCTGGAATTAAAATCAAACAGGATGGAGGAGATTTAGTTGGGAAAGCCAATCAGGAATTCATTAAGAACTTCCCATCATGCACAGGATCCTGTCCATCCCACATGGATCCATCCCTCTGGCTACTGCCCTGAAGTGAGAACTGTCATTCCCTCTTCAATCCAGCTCTGCTCAGCTATTCCAGAAGAAAAGAAAGCACTGTTGCAAGACTTCTTCCCATTTTCCAAGGATCAGAGCTCTGCTGGAGATGCTGCTCCTCCCCACACGCCCAGATCCATATCCCAGGAGGGCTCCTGGAGCTCCAGGTCAGTGGGAATAACTCAATTTTCCTACTTAATCAGTATTTAAGCTCTGAGCACCTTGGTTGCATATTAAAAACACCATTCCAGTGAATTTCCACTGGGATGGGATTCCTGGGAATTGCATCCCGGCCTGCAGAGCGGGACTGGCTCCATGTGGAGTGAGCGTTGCCCGGGCTTGTTAGGCCAAGCTCGTTAGGCCAAGCTCGTTAGGCCAGGCCCAGCATGGCATGGGCAGAGCTGAGCCAGCTCATCTCCAGCTTGGATCCAGGATAAATCCAGGTCTTTGGGATGGCAGGGAGCCCATGCTAATGACCCCCCTTGGATGAGTGCAGCACCAGGAGCATCCTCACCATTTTCCCTGCTCCACTGAGGAGCCACAATTCCAGATTGGATGGGCAGTCAGGACTTCCTGCACCTGTGCCTTGGAGCTAAATCCACAAAATTCGGTTGAACAAAAGGGGCTGGGTGTGAGGAGAAGGAAAAAATGACCCCAGTGTCCCCACCCACCTCCAGTGACGCTCGCGCTGTCCCCAGCTGGAGAGCGCTTGGCTTGCTCTGAATTCCAAAGAAATAAATTGGATGTGAGGGGAAAAACAGCTTTTCACCCCTCGTGGGAAAGCAGAAATTCTGGAGTAATGGATGACCTGCTAAAAATATTCCGTGGCAGCAAATTGTGCCTTGTCTGTGTTTGTGTCCCAGCTGCAGGAACGAGGCCTGGAGGCAAATGCTCCCGTTGGGATGGAACGAAGTGATGATAATTAGGAATTATAATTAGATATATTCTATATTTTTTATGTATATAAAATTATATATAATTATGAGCTTTTTTTCCCCAGTTGTGTGTGAAATTGTTGGTTGTTAAAACCTCGGGATGTGGGTTGTGGCTGCAGGAGGACCCCATGGTGGTGCCAAACCACCGGCACCCACCAGAGCAGCCGGGAAGAATCCCTGCCTCTCCCCCCCGTCGCCTCTCAACCCAGGGATGGAGTTTTGGGTGGGATTTTTTGGGACCTAAACACCTCATTTCTGCCTACGGATCCAGGGGCTCATTCCAGGAAGCTGGTTGGATATTCCTGCTGGAAATGCTCGCCCAACAGCACATTTGATAATCATCCACGGGCCCGTAGCTCGATACACCCCTGCCCATCTGCCGGCGTGGCAGCGTGCCCGCTCTCCAGATGGGCCTCGTGATTCACAGGGGCAGAGGTGCCAAAAAAAAGATGGATTTAGATGACACCGTTAGTGCCACCTCTCCCGCCTCCCCTCGGCGGTGACAGCTCCGACAAATCAGCGCCACGGCGACAAAGAGTCCCTCTCAATAAAACACGGGAATTAGGGATGGAGAGACCTATTAGGTCATTTACTGCAGCTCCCTGCCAGCGCCTGATCAGCACATTAATCTCCCCAAACGCGGATTTCGCCGCGGAAGGGGAAAAGCCGGGCTGCTCCCGGATATTCCGAGTTGCCAACGACGCGAGCGGGATTTCGGCTCGTGCCGCGGAGAGCCGCGAGGGCCATCTGGGGTGTCAAAATCTATTACACAAAAGTTCAGCCTCCAGGCAATCTCCGGGAGAGCAGGCCCGTGACAGACATGGAAAACGTTCCCGTTGAGGGGAGGGTCCAAAGGCAACGCAGGAGCGGGAACACGAGACAGGCAACCAGCACAAAAATATCTGGGGACGTGAAAAATGGCGCTTGGAAAGGGGAGCCAGCTCCACTTTCCCTCTTTTTTTGGCCTTCATCCCCTATGAGCTCAATTGGTTGGAGATAAAATGGCCAAAGTTGTGCGATCCATCCCCATCCCAGAGCTGGACTTGATGATCTTTGTGGGTCCTTTCCAACCTGGAATACTCTGTGATTATTATATCATTAAATATATCAGGGTTCTAAACATCTGCTGTGGCAAATACAAAGCCACCCAATGTCCTGCTTCCCAAAATGTCCCTTCTTTCCCCTTGGATTGGGATAACTTTAACAGTGTCCATTTTAAAGCAAACAATTCCATAAATTTTTTCATAACTTTGCAAACTCTACCCAACCCCGATTTCATATCTCTTATGAGTACAAGGGGAGCAGAAAATTGAAGTGCAGCCCAATTGCAAGGTGAAGATCCAAATTTCTGCCAAAAATTTACTAAAATAAGGGAGGAAAATGGCAGAATAAAAGGATTTTCCCCTAAATGTTGCCCTCAACCTGGGATAAAGGTATTTAACAACTCCTTGCATGGCAAAAGTAAAGGATGGGTCCTTGACCAAGCCCTTGGCTTTTCCATGGGCTGGCTGGTTTTTTTCCCATTTTTCTGCCCTGCAGAAATTTTTTCCCTCTTTCCTTGATTCCCTTACCAATCCCCAAAGTACTGCAAACAACACAGAGAAAAGGCAATCATTCCATGGGTTTTCCATTATTTTTCCTCTTTCCTTCCCAATTTGCAGAAACTGTAATTACTCAATTCACCTAATGAGGTGGATCTTCAAGATTTCCTGAAATCCCTTGGATTCCTCCATCATTTATGTCCATATTGTACCTGAGATGAGAATGGTCCCCCTGATTCCTGATAGATGAGGAAATAAATGGAAATCTGATGATTTTCCACTCAACATTTCGGTAATAGTCCACAGCAGCATTGAAAAAGTGAGGTTCTCCTGCTGTTTTACTTTTTTTGCTGGAAGTTATTCCAGGCAGAGGGTGGAAAACCCACTGACTTAATTTTTTTTTTTTAAGAACTTCTTTGGGAAAGGCTGCGGGAAGACTTTGGAAAAGGGCAATGAGAAGTAGGGACACATTTCGAGGTGAATATTTTAAGCGCTGCCAAATATTTCGCTAGAAAAAAATTGAAAATGGCAGATTAAAAGGAGTTCTGCCTAAATGTGGCCCTGGAGTTGAGATAAAGGGAGTTAATGAATTTAGGGAAGGATGCAGAAAGACTTTGGAAAGGGATAGCTGCTCTTTCATGCCATAATTGGCCAAAAATCCCGTGTACAAATATCCATGAATTTAGGAAGAAACTGCTGTTATTGGGTCGCTGTTTTTTTCCTCTTCACTCAAGGGAAGAGGAGAAATTCCTCGGTTTGCTGCAAATGAATCCCCATTAAAATGAGCAACCGAGAGGCCACGGCTCCGAGGGGCCCCCCGCGGGCTCCCGCATCCCTGCCGTGCCCATTCCCCTTGGATGGGGCTGGGAGAGGCACCACTTAGAGAGGATGGAGGTGGCAGCATCTGGCCCGTGAAGAATTTGCTCTTCAGCTCCGGGAGGGTCCCCGCCGTGACCCCACGGCGAGATGGATCCCGCCAGGAAAACATCAGGACATTTTGCTGCCCACAAGGAAAACCGTAAATCCATTAAGGAAGGAGGGGAAATTGCCCTGCACCAGTGCTCCCTGGCCCGTGTGCATCCCAACCACCAGATGTGGTCCCTTTGGGATGAGCACAACGATCATCCCGGAGCTGCTGAAATGAGCAGCGGCCGGGCCACGCGGAGCTCCTGCCGCTTCCCTTTGTTTTTGGCGGCTTTTCCCGGGAGCAGAGCTGCCTCTGGGGCAGCCAGGCGTGGGTGCTGAGTGCTCCGTGCTGAATGGGATGCTCCTCTCCTGGTCCTTTCCCATTTTTTCTGCTCTGTCACTCCTGGAAGGGCTTTGATAGGAGATGGCAGCCGGTGATCATTGACAAAGGCCGGGAAGGAGGATGCTCATTTTGTGTCTTGGAGAAGGGAAAAAGGGAGAGGAGCAGCCTCTTCTTCCTGCTTTCATGAGCAATAAGCGGGAATATCAAAGAAAAGGATGGCAGGTTTCTGAAACAGTGGCTAAGAAAGAGATTTAAGGGCACAATGGAGCCTTGGTTTGGAATTGGAAAGAGTCCCTTTGGTTTCAGTGCCCTCCGGTAATTGGGGTTTATGGGAACAATTAGAATTGTGCCGAGATAAATAAAGACAGGAAAACAGGAAATGCATCCTATTTTCCAGCGTGCAAAGTGAGCTTTTCCCAGGGCAAAAAAAAAAAAAAAGAAAAAGCCAGACTTTAATTTGTGAGGAAGAGACAGCAGAACGTTTTTATCCAAAGCTTTGAGATGCTTTCCTTACTTCTCCAAAATGCAACAATATAACAATATCAGAGTAGAGATTTTTGGGATGACCATGGACGCTCAGCCCCTTTGCACCATTCCATAGGCTACTCCAATGTGTACTTTTTTCCCTATATTTTTCTTTCTTTTGCCCTTTCTTCCTAGTCCAAATCTGCCTTCCCAATAGCAGGATCCAGAGGAATCAAAGATATTTATGCTGGAAAGCAGCTCCCGGCACCCTCAGTGTGAGTGGATGCAGGGAATATTCCATAACTCACAGCTGACACCAGTGGGATGATTAAAGGAATGTTGCCCCTTGATCCTCACCTTCAGCAAATATAAGGAATTGGAAGATGCTTGGAGGTTCTTCCAATCTCAATGGATCTGCAATTCCATGCTCTCCTAGGATCCACCCCCAGGTTCACCTCAACCTCTCCATGAGAAACCCGATCAGCTTTAACCTGTTCCTGGAGATGCCAAAGGTTTGGGGCCAGGCACCCCAAACTCCCCAGGGAACAAAGCATTTCCTGCTGCTGGCCAAAATGTTGGATGGGCTTTGCCTTTTGGAGGGAAAAAGAGCACCCAGGACACCTGGAAGCGACATTTCAGGTGGACACCTGGACTTGCAGGATAAAATCCTCACCATTTCATCCCTCTCCTGCCTATTCCTGCCCAAAAACCAGGACAAAGGGAGGTACCGGCTTTAAAATTCCATTTTGCTTCTGCAAATTCTATTTTTTTGCCGAACAAGCTCGGTTTTATTTCTGAGCTTTGCTTTTGCTGCTGATCACGAGGTACAGAAATCAAGGAGAAGAGCGTGAAATGAACTTGAGTTGTTTAAAAGAGCTTGATTGATATGAAGAAAAAGCATTTCCCCTTGAATTCACTGCATGGAGGGAGCTTTTTGAAATCCACACTCCTCATCAGGAAAACAAGGAATTATGTGTTCATTGAAGCCAGATCCAAAGTCTGGGAAATTACTAAAGTTAGAAAAATGCAAATGTTGGATTAGTCTGGAAGCCTGGAATTCAGTTTCATTAACTCTGACATTTCTGCACATCCATTGTGTATTTTCCCAGTTTATTTCCGTGGCTAACTGGGAGCAAAATCCACCTCAGCCTGTTGGCTCCACAGGAAAAGGAGGGATGACAAAGGAGGACACGGATCATGCCCCACATGCCAGGGACTTCCAGGGGCAGTGCCACTTTCCTGAGCTTCCCAGGGCTTTCCCAGCCCTCCTGAGCCCTCTGTATTCCACATCCAAGGGGGAATGGCAGGTGGGGTGTCCTGCTAGGAATGTGCCAGGCGATGCCACCCTTCCCTTGGCACCACTGCATCCGTGGCAGGCTGTCCCTGCACGGCTGGGCTGGCTCAGGCAGGGTGCTGAGATGAAGCCAGATGGCCCCAGCTTTTCCATTCAGGACTCCTGAGTCACAGCCCATTCCCTGGATCCTTGAGAGAAGATGCTTCTTCCCAGTTTTTTATTTAGCATGGAAGTGCTTCGCTGAGGAATCCACCCCCGGAGCAGCCTCCCACTGTGCTTCCTCCAGGATCTCCTCTCCACGGCTGGGGAAGGAAGAAGTTTTGCTGGCAGCACAATTTCCAGCTCCCCAGGGACGGGGAAGTGCATGGGCTGCACTTAATTCCAGGGTTAATTAGTGAATGATCATTAGGATCCTCTAGCAGGGCATGCACTTGGAATGGGACACCGCAGCCAATTCTCAGCCCTGAGGATCACCAATCCCACTGGATCATCCATGGCCAGCCAGCTCCAGCAAGGCAGGAATTACTTCTAAGCCCTGAAATCCAAATTCCCGGAGGTGACAACCTGGATTGCTCCGTGGAACCCCAGGTTACAGCCCTGCCCTGCTGGAAACAGCCTTGGGATCGCCCATTCCATGTGGAAGCTGCTTGTCATGCTTGATTTACCCAGCTTATCCCATAGGCAGTTAATTAATCCCCTTCCCCAAAAACAATAATGAGTTTACTGCAGTCTGAGTGGCTTCCTGTTTTATCCCAGCTTCCCATGCTGGGATCTGCACTGGAATGATGAGTTTGGGACTGCCCCAGTCTTCCTTGGGTTTGTGATCCAAACTTCCCTCTGGCTGTGGGAAATCTCTTGGATTTGTGGCTCTCCTGAGTGCTGCCAGCTACAGCTGGGACACAAGCAACTCTTCCCTGCCTGGATCACTTATTCCAGGGAATATGAACATTTCCAAGGGAAAATGAGCATTTCCAAGGGAAAATGAGCATTTCCAAGGGAAAACGAGCTTCCCTGCAGAAGCACCGGGATGTAAAAACTGTTACAGACCTTATCCCTAATTTAATGCAATTCCCACCAGTTTAGCTCAGAAACATCTGTGATCCAAAGCTGGGAGCAAGGAAATGTGGTTTTCCTGAACTTTTTGGGAGGAAGGAAAGCAAAGCCAAATGGGGAAATGCATTTCCCTTGGAAAAGCACAGCAGCAGTTGCATTTTCCTCATGGATCTCCCCTCTCTGCCATCCCTTTCCTCCCCTTCTCCCACCAGCCAGGCTCCAAATATCCCAGCCAGGACCCAGTTCCAGAGTTTATTGTCAGCCTTCCTAAGTGTCCATAGTTCTGGCATGGAAATATTCCCCTCAAGGGACCTGTGTGGGATGGAATTAATTTTTTGGGAGAGCTTGGGAATGCTCAGTTAGGAGATGTGGGATTCCAAATGTGCCAATACTTTCGTTACTATTGTTGATGGTTTTGTTGTTGTTGTTGTTGTTATTATTATTATTAACCTGATCCAGTGCAAGAACCACTGCACATTCCCAGGGTGGAAAACAGCTGTGGGTTGAAATTCCATGTGTTACAAACAGCTGTCCCAAAATTGAACTTCATCAGGATTGCCCAGTCTTGGTTCTTGACCAATTTCCTTCTCCATGAGAGAAGAATGATTAAAAACCAGGATTCAGTCAGCTGGAATTGCCCATAAAAGCCAGGATATTACCATTTCTGTGAGGGAATCATCATGCCAGGGATGTAAGAGCCCTCCATGAAGGATGAATCCACAGCCAGAGCTGTTGGAAGCATTAGGAAAATAAAAGGCTTCTTGCTGTTAAGTTTCATTTAAAGGAACTTGAAATTCCCAAGAAGAGCAGCCACGAGCTGCAGAAACCTCGTTAAGTGATTTCCAGGGCTGTTTGTTATTTTACCTCTGTTTACATGACATTTACAGCGGGGTTTAGATGAAACAACAGCTCCCTCAATCCGTTTATAAACCCTCCCTTTCCCAAGGACAGCGGTGGTGCACAAGGAAAGGAGTCAAGGAATGAAAATGTGAGGGAAAAGGGCTTTATCCTGGAACCTGGAGTGGCTACAAATCCAAATAAACCCAGCACCTCCCCCTTGGAAAAGCCAGGATGTCCCAGCGGGGAGGAATTGGTTGTGATTTATCCCAATTCCACAGGGTGACCCTTAAAACGTGCTGCACTTTGCATTTCTTGCCCTTTATTACCCAGCCCATCTCTGCTTTGCTTTTAAGATGATAAAAATCGTGATTAACTGAGGGGAAGCTTGCAGAGAATTTAAATCCTCCACGAGCACCTTTGCACTGCTAAACTGCTGGAAAAAAAAACAAACCCCAAAAAGCCTCTTTTATGTGCTGGATGAAAACACAGAGCAGCAAAGTACAGAGGGAAGAAAAAAAAAAGCAAAAAAAAAAAAAAAAGCTTTCAGATAAAATTTTAATCATATTTGCAGTAAATCAAGAGCAGTTCTGGGTTGCTCTGAACTTTGTCGCCTTGGGTTTGTTTCAGAATGAAGGCATCACATGAGAATCCCTTTAATAATGACGTTATCTCGCTGGGTTTAGAAGAAAAGGATACAAAAATCAGGGAAAAATGGGAATGTGTGGCTCACAAAATTAAATACATGTGGGAAGCATAAAAGAGCAAGGCTGAAGAGTAAATTGTGGGCTGAAGGATTCCCTTAATTGCACAGACCCCAATCATACCCATCCAAGCCCAGCCCGGTTTTGATCCGGGATTCTTTGGGATTTTGTGGATTATTTCAACCATCACAAGCCACATAATTCACAGGGAAAATAGAACCAAATTTCCAGCAAATTGTTCCGTTGTCAGCTCATTTATGAGGTGAAACGCTGAATTTTTCTCCAGTTTCCCAAACCCACCCCCAATATTTACAAAGGGAAGATGAAAGCAGTTCAGCCACTCAGCACAGAAGGCGACATTTTTGGGAAGTGACTTAATTGCAAACATTTTCCTTTTAGGAGCCACTCTGGGAGACACCTTAAAGGGATTTGTTTTCCGAACGTGTCGGGTGTTTAATTTCTAAAATAACATTTCGCGGCCTCAGCACTCGGAGTGATGATTCACTTGTCAAACCTTGGCCCACGCTGCCGAGTGACTCAGGGAAAAAACTGCCTGAGGCTGCTTGGAAAGAAGGCAAGGAAAAGAGCAGAGGAGGTGGCCAAGATTTAAAGGATGAGTGGCCTTTTTGAGGGCAGGGAGGAGCAGACAGGGATTTCGGGGAGGGGAATGTGTCTTCATCCTCTCCTGGGGTCCTTTGTTCACCCACAGCCAGGAATTCCTTCCCAGGATCCCATCTAAACCAGATGAAGCCATTCTCCCTTGTTCTCTCACTCCATCCTGTGTCCCCAGTCCCTCTCCAGCTCTCCTGGAGCCCCTTCAGGCCCTGCCAGGGGCTCTGAGCTCTCCCTGGATCCTTCCCTTCTCCAGGGGAACATTCCCAGCTCTCTCTCCCAGCCTGTCTTATTATGCAGAGAACAAAATAAAAAACTCAACCAATTCTTGCAGATCCCCCCAAAATTCCACAACCTGGGTGAAGAAGAAACCCCTCCAAAGGGACATCCCTGCCTTTGGTGCTCCCAGTCCTCCTCCAGTGATCCCAAAATCCCTCCTGGGCTGGGGAAGAGCGGAAACCTGGGCGAGGGAGGGTGGCTCCGAGGCAGCAGCATCCATCAACAGCCAATTCATTATCCTAAACCCAGGGAGGATAATGAAACCCGCTGAAATATGGGACCAAAGGCCAAGGTTGGGTTTCCCTGGAAACCAGAGCATTGTGTTGGCTGACTTCTGTTGTCCCCAAACGTTGCCCTCGGTATTCCAGCGCCGCTGCTTTGCCAAGGGAAACGTCGGAGCATTTCCCCCCTTGCCTCCCCTCCCCTCCCTCCCTGCATCAGGCTGACTTTATCACCACTAATTTCTTACTGAAAGGATTCCAAAGGTTGCCTTTTTTCCATCGTTCCCAAAGTTTTCCCCCTTTAATCCTCATCAAGATGCTGTCATTTATTCCCATAAATATCCTGGCCCACTGAGTATCTCCTTGGCCCTTGCCAATCTCCAGGAAAATAAAGGAGTGACCTCGCTGGGGCTGTGGTGATAAGGCTGGGATTTATCAGGAGGAGCTCCTAGGAGCCCTATTTTCATTTTTCCAGCTGGGGTATAAATCAAGGGGGTGTGGGGATCATTCATCCCTGGTGGTGGATCTGTCAGCGCGGGGAAGGACGGGGGAGCAGGGAGATTTGTGAGGATCCCTCCTCTCCCTCTCTGCTGTCACCCCTGATGGAAATGTGAGCTCACACTGGGAATAGCTGGGCAGAAGGGGCTGATGAATTGCTCCACCAGACCATTCATATTGTCTGCTCATAATTCCCAGTGTTTTATCTCCGTGTTTTCAAACGGCGAGGGAATTTCGGGGCTTTTTGCACGCCATTCCTTAAACAAGACAAACTATTTTTAGTGACTGAGCCTTTCCAAGGAGGGGTGAAAACGAGATGGGCTTTCCAGCAGGATTTTTAATGCTCAACAGCACTTTTCCCCCCTCTCATGAGGACCCCAAAAGCAGCTCCAGCCAGCCAGGAGATGCTTCTACAACCTCTGCTTTATCAAACCCGCTGTGTGCAGCAACTCCTCTCCCCTTGGTGGCAAAGAAAGGTGATTTTTCCTATTTTGTGTGGATAAAGAAGTGCCTCAGGCCCTGGGATGTGCTCTAATAACAACCAGCCCCACGCAGCAGGAGCTGCTGAAGAATGGAAAATGGAGATAAAACTGTGTAAACATTAAGCAAGGGATTAAAACATCGCCACGTTTGATGAGAAAGCCCAGAAATATCTTCCAGGAGTTCTCCTGAACCGCTTCGTTTTCCATGTTTTGTCTGTCAGCTCTGCCCCCTGAGCAGAAAGGCAGCTGAAAATCCCACAAACAGCCTGGTCATGGGGGGAATGACATTCCTGCCATTCCCAGGACTGGGAAATGCAGGAAATATTTGACATTCACCGTCCTTCCTCAGGGGAAGGAAATTCCTGTTCTTTCCTTACCCCAGATAATTTCAGTCCCTCCCTCCCCAACCCACAAAGGTTTATCAACATCAGAGCTTGGACTTGACGATGTTAAAGGTCTTTTCCAACCTTAATTCTGTGAATTTAACTTCCTTTGATTTAAATTTAAGGAGGCAAGTGGTCAGTGTGTCTATTTGGGTTTATTTCCAAGGGGAGGAAAGGGATGGCAGAGAGGGGAAATCCATGAGGAAAATGCAAGTGCTGCTGTGCTTTTCCAAGGGAAATGCATTTCCCCATTTGGCTTTGCTTTCCTTCCTCCCAAAAAGTTCAGGAAAACCACATTTCCTTGCTCCCAGCTTTGGATCACAGATGTTTCTGAGCTAAACTGGTGGGAATTTCATTAAATTAGGGATAAAGTCTGTAACAGCTTCCTAGCAAAAATTTTCCCTATCCCAGGGGGAATTCTGAGCTGTGTCCCAGGGGTGTCCTTGGAGCTCATCTCTGCAGGGTGAGGCTGCTCAGGGAGGGATCTGTGTCCCCTGGCTGGAAAATCCTGCTGGGAATGTGAAAACATCCCTGATTTCCTGCCCCAGAAAAAGAGGGAAAAGAGGCAAAAGCTGGGAATGCTGCTGAGGGGAAAATCCTGCCAGGGAGCTGGGAATGGTGCTGATGGAAAATTTCTGACAGGGAGCTGGGAATGGTGCTGATGGAAAATTTCTGACAGGGAGCTGGGAATGCTGCTGGCACAGGGGGACAGGGATCCCTTCCAAGGCCAGTTTTCCACAGGGAGGGATGAAGGAGAGGGCCCTGCCTGACCCAACCTGCCTTTAATTGCCTCATTCCCATTCCCATCCCTCCATTTTCCTTTCATGCCTCCTCTGCTGTCCCTCCCTGGCTCCTCACATCTCCCCAGGCTTGGTTCCCTCTTTTTTCACTGCCATTGCAAATGCCCCAAAGGGTTGGATTTTTATTTCTCTGCCTCTTGCTTCCCCGAATGCTTTCCCTTGGGAACAACACCGGGGCCTCATCTTTCATTCCCTTCTGAGGTGAGATAAAAGGAAAAGGGACATTAAACCCACACAAAGCACCCCAACTTCACTTTGATCTGATAGGACCAGAATCAAAACATCCACAAATTCAGCACAGCCAGAAAGGAAGGTTTCCAGGATTAAATTTTTTTAAAAAATTAAGGTTCAGGGGAAATTCAAATTCTTGCACATGAAGGCATTCCACCCTGCCAAATCATTCCCAGGTTTTGTGGTGAGGAAAAGGGAACTGAGCCTTATTTGCCATCACCAAAATCATGGAAGTGCATCAAACCAAAGCAGTTTGATGCAAGATAAGTTTCCTTTCCCAGGAAACTTATCAAATCAGGGAAAATTATCACCTACTCCTATTAGAATGGACCTAACATTAGTAAGACAGTTAATTAAACACCAAGACCTAACTGAAATTTTGAACAAAATCCGGAAAAAATAGAGAGAAAACTCTAATTTCTGTCCACCATGGTACAAAAGAGATAAACAGAGTTCTGCAGAGAATAAAACAAGGAGCAGACCATCAGTGGTGGGATGTAATCTTTAGATAATCACCAACTGCAACTGGGATTTTTAATACTTTGTGTCGCCTCATTGAAGCTTTACTGATATTAGCTGGGGCAAGTTTAGACTTATCTTTTATAGTAGTTATCTTTTATAATTTCAGTCCATCCCAATCCACAAGGGTTTATTATCAACATCAGAGCTCAGGCTTGATGATGTTAAAGGTCTTTTCCAACCTTAATTCCATGAATTTAAGCTCCTTTAATTTAAGTTTAAGGAGGCAAACGGTCTGTGCGTCTGTTTGGGTTTATTTCCCAGCTTTTGCCTCTTTTCCCTCTTTTTCAGGGGGAGGAAATCAGGGATGTTTTCACATTCCCAGCAGGGTTGTGCCAGCCAGGGGACATGGCTGATGTTACAATAACTTGATGATGGTTTTTGGAATTAAAGAACGCTGCAACCTCCTTGTCAAACGCACACAGCCCACGTTCCTGCATGCCCTGCCCCAGTGGGACTCTGCACATCCTCCAAGTCCCCTTCCTGTCTTAGGGGCTCTTGACTGAGCCCAGCAGAGCATTTTTAGTGCAGAAAATTCAAATATTACAGGGTTTTTTTCCCAGTTTTCTGGGAGGCATCCAGGGATGCAAACTCCAACCTGGCCTCGGACGCTTCCAGGGATGGGGCAGCCACAGAACCTCCCCATCCTCCGCGTAAAAATCCACGACAATTCTCATTTCAGTTCTGCTTCGCCACTGGGCTTTAACGGCCCAGCGAATTCCTGGGAAACGCCACCTTTGTACCCATCTGGATCCCGCCCCTGTTTGATTCCTCAGTAATTACCGGGAATTTCCTCGGGCAATCAAGCCTTTATCAGCGGCGGGTGCTTCTGCACAGACGAGCAGATATTAAAGGGCATCGCCTTACAAAAATCAGCATAATGGCTTTTAGTCCCGGCCTAAATTTGTGCCGGAACATCTGGCTCGAGGTGTGTGTGTTTAACTGTGCACACATCGCCTTAATTAGAGGGGGATCAAGGCTGGGGCACGGAGTCCCCGGCAAGCATTCACTCTCTATTTTCATTTAAAGCACTCTCTATTTTCATTTAAAGCAGATAATGATCGAAGTTCTGCCTCTGCTTGCAATAAAAATTTCATTTTTTGTTTTGGTTTCATTTCAAGGAGCTGAGCCCAGGTGCATCCCCCTCCAAACTTCACATCCCATCTTCTTGCAGCTCCCTGGTTTTGGGGTTTTTGGGGCACCCTGCATGCCCATACAGCCAGAAATCGCTGTCACACAATAATATTTTGGTTTTACATAGAAATGAATCCATCAGCTTTGGGCACACCTCCAGCCTCCAAGCACTACTTTGGGCCCAAATCCACAATAAAGGTTAAAAAGAGAATAAACAATAATGAACAACTGCTGCTGGCTGGGGCGTTCTGCGGTGGGAGCCATGGATAAACACAGGATATTTCACTGCTGATGTGTCCCCTGGGACATTTCTGGGCACCTCGGGAGGGAAGCTGTTGTCTCCATGTCCCTCCTGCCACAGCTCCACACCCCATTTGGGCGTTTTCATCCGTGAAAATTCCATGGATTCGTGCACAATCCAGGGGACAGCGATTAACTCTGCCAATCCTCTCATCCATCAGCAATCTGCACCCCCCAGAGCTGCTGGAGGTGTCTCATCCCATTTTCCCCCTGGCTTGGCTGGCACACAGGCATGGAGGTAAGGACATGTCCCATCTCCTTGTTATTCCAGCTGGGATCAGGGGGTCTCATCCCTGGGGTGTGGGCTAGGGAGCTCAGAATTGTAAAATTGGATTTTGGGAGCCTCATCTCCCTTTATTCCCTGCTGCAGGAGGGAAGGGCTCCAGCAGGGTTGTCCCAAACATCCCCAGAGCGTTGTAGGATCATGGAGGGGATGGTTGGAAGGGGCCTTTAAAGGTTGGATGGGGCTTGGAGCAACCCGGGATAGTGGAAGGTGTCCCTGCCCTTGGCAGGGGTGGGATGGGATGGGCTTTAAGGTGCTTTCCAACCAAACTCTTCTGGGGTTCTGGGATTGTGGGGTTCTGGGGATCCACCTGTGATCAGATCCCCTCTGTGGGAATCTCTCAGAGCCAGAGAAACCCTTGGGAGTCATGGATTGCATGTGGCCCCAGCAGGAGGGGATTTCCAGCTCTCCTTGAGGAGTCACAGAGAAATTTAGGATGCAAATCCTTGAAGTCCATGGAGTCCAACCATTCCCTGCACTGCCCAGGCCACCCCTGCCCCATGTCCCCAGGTGCCACATCCACAGGGCTTTAAATCCCTGCAGGACTGGGGACTCCACCCTGCATGGATTTAAGTTGTTCCAGGACTTGAGCACTTTTGGGGGAAGAAATTTTCCCTCAGATCCAACCTGAACCTCTCCTGGTGCAACTTGGGGCCATTTCCTCTTTTCCTCAAGTCTGGCACGGAGGAAACAGAGCTGGGACCCAAATCCTTCTCTCCAGTGGTGAGGAATTTTCATGGCTAACGCCCAAGTGTTTTTAGCCATGTGGGATTATTCCCTTAAACTCCTGCTCTGCTGGGCTCCACGTTTCATATTTACCCCCCAGCCCAGCACTCTCCCAGTCCTTGTCCAAGCACACCTTGACAAAGGAACAGCCCACACCAGGCTCCAGAGGGAAAATCCAGAATTTCCAGTGCTTTAAGATCCCCACAGATGCATTATTTAGGGGAAGGATGCAGGGATGGGGGGCAGGAATGAGCTCGAGATGAGACCCAGATGGCCCAGCCGAGGAGGGGGAACAGCCTTTGCCTCCCTGGTGATGGATGCACAAATCCCTCCTGCAGCTGGGGGGTGGATGGTGATGGATAGGGAGAGCATTAACCTTGTCATTTGGAATAGGTCACCCAGAGATTTTATCACGTTTTAATCCATGGTTTTTATCATGTTTTTATCATCCCCAGCCCCTTCCGAAGGGAAACACGGAGATGGGGATGGACAGGGGCAGCGTTCAGGGGGTTTGATGATATTTTTTTTTAATGCTTCCCTTTCCTGAGTCCTGTTTTTTTTATTTTGGGTTTTTTTGTTTGTTTGTTTGTTTGGTTTGGTTTTTTTGGCTGTGGAATGAGATGCCCATTTCCCAAGATTTATGTCATGAAATTAGTGATGTACAATTCCCGATGGCCGTGAATTCACAATGTCCTTGAGGGCACAGCAGGTTTAAGGGAACACCCCACAGGCAGGGGGTGTTTTTAGGGCTGTTCCACCCAAAAGGATGAATCTCTCTAAAGCACCAAACACCACGTTTCCCATCAATCCAGGAAAGTTTGTCCTTCTTCCCTGCATCTTCACTGGGAACATTTCCCATTTTCACCTCTATTTTCCATCTCTGTTTTCCATCTCCATGGTGAATTCGGGGAAAGGAAAGGAAAGGAAAGGAAAGGAAAGGAAAGGAAAGGAAAGGAAAGGAAAGGAAAGGAAAGGAAAGGAAAGGAAAGGAAAGGAAAGGAAAGGAAAGGAAAGGAAAGGAAAGGAAAGGAAAGGAAAGGAAAGGAAAGGAAAGGAAAGGAAAGGAAAGGAAAGGAAAGGAAAGGAAAGGAAAGGAAAGGAAAGGAAAAGGAAAGGAAAATTATGATATTCAGTTATCCTATTCTTTTTATCCCTAATTGAGCTGTCTGGAAGGGATAATTGTGGTCTCAGGCTGCTTTTGATCCAGGAAGAAAATAATGGAATGATAGAACCAATAAAGTTGGAAAAAAACTCCAAATAATTGAGTCCAACCACATCCCCAAGTGCCACATCCACACGGATTTTCAATTCCCCCAGGAATAGGGACTCCCCCACTGGACAACCCTTTCCATGAAGAATTTTTTTTTCCTAATGTCCAGTCTTTAGGAAGTTACATCTCAGACGGAACAAGACCTAAAAAGGGCTTCTCCATTCCATGGGGACAATTTGGTGGGTTGGTGACTGTGGCTGTGCATGAGGGTTGTTCTCCCTGACTGGGAGGATTCAGGGGTGCAGCAGGAAGAGATTGGATCCAGGGAATCATCCTGTCCCAATTTAATGCCATCAAGCTCAGGCTAGTGGGATTTTTATCTGGAAAAGACACTCAAGTAAAGTGCTTAGGAAGGGGCTAAACAGATGCCTGAGTTCTGATGGAAGAAGTCGTTAAAAACACGAAGAAATAAAATTTTAAGACAGCAAATAAGAAAAAGAGGGAATATCCCAGCCCTGGAGAGGAGAGGATCTACACGGAGTTTTTTAAGAGGTGTTGATGTCTGCGGGAAATTCAGGCAACGGGGGGCTCAGCTTTGGCTCTTCCCATCTGCATCCCAAAGGGAAAGGAGCTGAATTTCCCCCTGGCGCATCCCCAATTCCCAGGATCATTCCCATCCCAGCCTGTCCCTGGAATGATGAGGACACCAGAGCCCCTTGCCCTGGGTCAGGGCTCACTGATGGCAGAGCACAGAGAGAAATTTTATCACCTTTTTGGCATCAGCCACAAAACCAGGGCAAGATCTGTTCCATCTGCTCCGCGCTCACGCCCTCAAAAGTTGAGATTGAATTAATTTCTCGAGCAGGGCCGGGAGGTTTTTTGGGACAATGATGCACCAGGGTGCATTTATGTCACAGGACTGAATTCTCTGGGATTTAGGGCATCTCCTCCCTGGAGCAGAGCTCTGTGCTCCAAATTCCACCAGTGCAACCTCTCCTCAGGCTGTGCAGAAAAGAGGATTTCACCCTCACAGCAGCTAAATCCACCTTCAGGGGGAAAGGCACCAGCAGCCTCTTGTCCCAGATGGAATTATCTTGGGAACCACATTTAACTCAGGCTTTCACTTTGTTTCAGTTCAAACACAGAAAAACATATGTGGATACAGAGAGGTATTTACACAGCGTTTATTTTTAGATTTAATCTGACGCAGAAAAAAGGAATTAAAAAAAAAATCAAGCTAGGGGAAGGTGAAAATTAATTTCTGAGACATGGCTGGACCTGCGGCACTTCGTAATAAGATTTCAGATCAATATGTTGATGGAATATTCCCTGGAACAAATATTCTGAGGGGAAAGTGGGGCAAGGATGGCTGGGGGCTTTCCAAGCCTTTGGATCAGCACTGCAGAAATAGGAGGAATATCCAGTCTGGGAAAAAATACAGGGTTTAAGCTCTCAGTTAGAGAAAACCCCAATACATTCAGGAATTTCACTCCATGGAGGGATGATACATTTACAATTCGCTCTCTCTCTAGTGAAGGCTTTGCTCTTGTTAAGGGATTATTCTCATTTTTGGGGTGAGCTCAGATCAGGCACCTTTGGCTTGGATCGTCCCTGTCAGGACTGGGGAGGTCAACCACCAAAAAGGGTGGATTTCCCCCAAAAACATTCCAGAGGTTTCCAGTGCCAAACTCTCCTGTCACAGCCACAGCAACTGGAAGAAGAATTCAACCCTGAAAGCAACGCTTGGGTTCTGAGCCATGGCCTGTGTTCTGCACACACTCTTGGAATAGACTTCCCAAAATATTGACTGACAAAGATTTTAAACATTGCTCCAGTGCTTTACAACACAAAAAACCCTGAATTTATTTAAACTTTGTGCGGCTGTTTTGCAGCAGGGATGAGTCAGAGTTTGTGAGCACAAGCTCGGGCTGCAGGGCTGTGTTCTGGGCAGGTTCCTCCTGCTGAAGATGGAGATTTTATTAAATCTGGGCTGAAAATTAAGTTTTTAAAGTGGACTTGGATCCCTGGATGTGCAAATATTCATGGTCAGGTTGGATGGGGCTTGGAGCAACCTGGGAGAGGGGAAAGTGTTCCCACCATGGCAGGGGTGAATTTAAATATTTCAGACCTTTAAATATCTCTTCAAACCCAAACAGATCCATGATTCATTCAAGTAATTTCAGATAAAATGAGGTAATTTACAGAAAATTTGATTAAAAACCTTCTGGTTTTTTGGAGTCTGGTAAAAAACAGGACTGAAGGAGCTGTTGCTGGTGTTAAATATTTATTTATCACTGCTGGGTGGTGGAAAACAGATTTTTAAGCTGGAAAATCAAGGCTGAGCCTCAAAATAAGGAAAGCTCAGCTTTCCCAGAGAGGCTGTGGCTTCTCCTGGATCCCTGGAAGTATCCAAGGCCAGGCTGGATGGGGCTTGGAGCAGCCTGGGATCCTTGGAGCACTCTGGGCTGGTGGAAGGTGTCCCTGCCCATGAGCTGAGAGATTGCTCATGTGCCTTCCACCCAAACCATTCCCTCATTCCATGGTGATTCCATGATGATTCCATAACAGCTCCATGACGATTCCATGATGACTCCATGAAAATTCCATGATGATTCCATGATGATTCCATGATCACTCCATGATGATTCCACGACGATTCCATGATGACTCCACGACAATTCCAAGGCAATTCCATGATGATTCCATAACAGCTCCAAGACAATTCCATGATTCCATAATGACTCCATGAAAATTCCGTGATGATTCCATGACAATTCCATGATGACTCCATGATGATTCCAAGACAATTCCTTGATGACTCCATGATGATTCCATGACAATTCCATAACAGCTCCATGGTGATTCCATGATGACTCAACGATGATTCCATAACAGCTCCATGATGGTTCCATGACTATTCCATAACAGCTCCATAACGATTCCATGATTATTCCATGATGATTCCATGATTATTCCATAATGACTCCATGATGATTCCATGACAGCTCCAGGATGATTCCATGATGATTCCATGACGATTCCATGACGATTCCATGACAGCTCCATGATGATTCCATGACAATTCCATGACAATTCCATCCCCTCACACCATGCAAGGCCGTGACCCACTCCTGACTCAGCCTCCTGGCACGCAATCAATGAAATTTGGGTTTTTCGTGAGTCAGAGCCCTCACCTGTGAGTGATCAGAAGTAAAAACTCAATCCAGACCCTCCTGAGATCAGAATCTCAGCCCATCTGCGCCTTCAGACCCTTCAAACAGCCCGGAACAAAAACTGTTTGGAGGAAAAAATCCCAAATAAAGGATTTCAGAGAGAAGCCTGAGCTGCAGGAGCTGTCACACCTGGTTAGCTCCAACATGGGGCTGCAATGTGGATTCATGGCCCGGCATGGATCACTCCAGAGGCTGGGATGAGGGATTTTGACAGGAAGGATGGATCCCTCAATTTTATTTATTTTTTTGTACCTAAATATAAAGTTCAGCAGAATTTAAAAAAAAAAAAAAAAACCAAAACCAGCTGACAAAGGAACAAAAGGATACGGGGAACATCTAGAGGAGAAATGTAGGGTTTTAAAAGAACATGGCATAAAAAAATCTGCGTTTTGTCCTCAGCCTGATGTCTGGCCAAAAGCTCAATCAACTTTTCCCCAGCTTCACGGAGATTTTGCATTTTTTCCCATTATTTTCCCTTGATTAGCCCATGTCCCACTATTGCTCCTGTCTCCATCTGGGAGCAATCTTCGTTCTCAGCCACAGCAGGAATTTTTTTTAGGGCATTCCTTGAAAATTGGAATTCATTTGGATTCATGAGAGCCCAAGATGTCCCTGTGTGTCTTCCTGCACCATCCAAGTGCCACCAAACCACATCCATGGCTTTTTTCCACGGTTTATATTGAAAAAAACCGTTGCCACAAATGCCCAAACGATGCCAAATTTTTAATTCTTCCATTTTTTTCCCTCACATATGGTAATCGTTTTTCCATTAAAAAAAAAAAAAAAAAAAGCATGTGCATGGCATTTGCTAAGGATAAAAAAATAAAATAAAATAAAATAAATTAATTTTTTGGGGGAAAGCTCTGTCTTTTGGAAGGAAAACAATGCTTTTGAAACTCTTGTTTTAAAGAGTGTCATTGCTCGTGTCAGGCTGAAAATATTTGGCTCAAGTTCAAGTGCAATAAAAACAGCTTTTGAAACATCCAGATTTACAGTAAAACAGACATTCCAGCCTCCACACAGCTCTGGATCCAGAAAATCCTTAGGAGCACTTGGGACAACCCACCCTGGAGACACCGAGCAGCTGTTTTGCCATTCCAGTGGCAAGAAAAAAGGAGGAATTTTGGGACATCTCTTGGTTTCCCAAAGCACTGGGGTTGTTCTCTGTGTGCAAACAATGGATCCATCAAATCCAGCCCTGCTTTTCCCAGGATCTTGGACCCTCAGCACAAAAATGATGGGAAATAAATACAGAGGAAAGTCCATAACCTGAGGAATGGAATGTTGGATGAGTTTTAGGGAAGGGAGATTCCAGTGGGACAATCAAAGGAAGGCAACCTTGCTTCAAGGGTGCTCAGGGATGGATCCCAATAACTTCCAGATTCCCAAACCCACCTAAAACAGGGACAGAAGCCATGCTGCTGCTTCTGGTTCTGGAGATAAATACAGAGGAAATAAATATAGAGGAAAGTCTCTCCTTAACCCAAGGAATGGAATGTTGGATGAATTTCAGGGAAGGGAGATTCCAGTGGGACAATTGAAGGAAGGAGACCTCCTCGCTCCAAGGGCGTTCAGGGATGGATCCTAATAACTTACAGATTCCCAAACCCACCTAAAACACAGACAGAATCCATGCTGCTGCTTCTGATTCTGGAGATAAATACAGAGGAAATAAATATAGAGGAAAGTCTCTCCTCCACTTGAGGAATGGAATGTTGGATGAGTTTTAGGGAAGGGAGATTCCAGTGGGACGATCGAAGGAAGGAGCCCTCGCTCCACGGGCACTCAGGGATGGATCCCAACAACTTCCAGATTCCCAAACCCACCTAAAACAGGGACAGAATCCATGCTGCTGCTTCTCAATCAGGAGATAAATACAGAGGAAAGTCTCCCCTTAACCCATGGAATCGAATGTTGGATGAGTTTCAGGGAAGGGAGATTCCAGTGGGATGATCGAGGGAAGGAGACCTCACTCCAAGGGCGCTCAGGGATGGATCCCACCAAATTTTGTGCTTCCAACTTCCCAAATCCACCTCAAACAGGGACAGCAGCCATGCCGCTGCCTGTGCCACACATCCATAGTGCCACATGCCACGTAATTAACTTAATTAGCCAAAGCCCGACGAGCAACAGGCGCCGGGACTGCTCCCCAAACCATCAACGTGACAGGAGAGCCGGGGCTAATTAACACCTCCTTAATACCTCCACAAATACCAAACCTGCTGCCGGGAGAAAGAGTTTCACACTTCCTTATCAAATTAGGGCGAAAGCGCTCCTAATGAGCGAAAATCAATTAGTGCACACCCAAATGAATGTATTTGTGCTGTCAGCAAGAGTTATTTGCATAACAGTTTGCAAGGGCAGGGGAGATGCTGGAGCTGCTCGGGTTCCTAATGAGGAGCTGCTGCTGGAAAAAAATTGTTTTATCCAAGTCCCGACAGCACCAGGAGCATCACAGGCGATCCTGCAGGGTTGTGTGTCCAAAAAAACCCCAAATTCCAGGTGAGGAATGGGAACGACTTTCCAGCCCGGCATTGCTGATGGAGACCTGGTTCTTCCCTCGTTTATCCAGAGAGGTGAATTCCTCTTCAGAGCATCTCCAGGGGAAAATTAACTGCTGGAAATGGTACCCAGCAAGCCAAAATAGCTCTTGGAAAATCACCCTCAGTTTTGTGCTGTTGTTAGAAGTTCTAATTAAACTGGGGGAGTGGCTCAGGAATGAATGGAGCAGAGATCAACAGCAAAGGATTCTGATCAGATTTAATTTTATTACAGCTCCTTAAAACATTTTCTTGCCTTTCTGGCATCTTCCAATGTCGTCTGGACCTTGGATTCAATACTTTTGGAGGTGTGTTTGTGACTAATCCCAATGTGCCTCAATGGAATAGTCATGGAGTCACAGAATCATGGAATGGTTTGGGTTGGAAAGGATCTTAAAGCCCATTTAATTCCAATCCCTGCCATGGGGCACTTTCCACTATCCCAGGTTGCTCCAAACCCCATCCAGCCTGGCCTTGGATACTTCCAGGGATGGGGCAGCTTCTGTGGGCAGAAATATAAAAATAAAATTTCCAAAGAAATATAAATATAAATATAAATATAAATATAAATATAAATATAAATATAAATATAAATATAAATATAAATATAAATATAAATATAAATATAAATATAAATATAAATATAAATATTACAGACTGTGGACCGAAATAACTTCCCACAAAGCTGAAATCTTGAATCCCTCTCAGGATGCACACACAGCCCCCAATAGCCCTGACAGTATTTTCCAGCCCATTTTCTCCTTTAAAATCCAGTGGTCAATTCTCCAGCTTGGGAAAAATCCATTCAATAGAAGGCAGAACATTTTCCTGGTAAAACAAAATCAGGTTTGAAGATGCGTGGGCAGGGTGATGCTCCGTGATGATCCCAAGCTCTTCACATCCTCAATGTTATTTTCCAAGGACAATAATAACTGTGTTCACACAAACCCATTAAGCACTCAATTCCAACATTTTTAGAATCCCTGTTTTCATTTCAGTCAGGTTATTAAAAGGTGTGGGCACTGGGGAATGTTTTAATCCCCTAAAAAATAACAATAAAGAAGCAAATAGCCCCATTTATTTTGTGTCCGTGGAATTATCTGCAGCAAATGTAAAATTATTTTTAAAATTGGGATTGGTGGGAGATGCCCCCCAAGTAGGGGGGGATGAGGTGACTTTTTATGGCCCCTTCCAACCCAAAATATTCCTCAATTCTAAATCCATGCTGGAGGTCACTCCTGGGGAAATTTCCCCAGGAATTTTCTTCTTGAGCCCCTCGATCTTTTGGGACCCCACTTTTCACTGGATTCTCTGTGGTCTCTTTCACGTGCCCACGGTGGGGTTTGGCTGCTGTGGGATCTGCAGCCCCAGGAGTTCCCAGCGTGCTGGGACGGCAGCCTCTCCAGTTAACATAGCTTCACGCATTCCCCGGGCTCCCTCTGCATCCTTCAGCAATTCCAGCTGCCCTGGGGGCTCCACCATCCCCTGCTCCAGCACATCCATCACCCTGGGGGCTCCAGGGAACACTGCAGGCTTTGCAGCCCTGGATTTCCCCCAGAAAACAGGGGGGAAATACATAATATTTCAAATTTCTGCACTAAAATTTTAACTAATTTTAACTTTCCGCACTTTCTGCTGGGCTCAATCCAGTTCTTATCTCTGGTTTTTGTCTGGCAGCCACGGGGAGAGCATTTCCTAAAGCAAGCAGGGCCTGCAGAGGAGTTTTAAACAGAGTTTCTGGGGAAAGCAGAGGGTTTGTCACAGGCTGGTCGTGCCCATCAGGAGAAATTTGGGATAAAGAGGACGGAATCCGAGGCTGGGAATTCTTGGCCTGAGCCAAATGTGCAGAAATCCCACACTGGGGAAGGTGGGCATCCCAATCCTTGATATAACTTTACATCTTTCTACAAAAAAAAAAAAATAGAAAATCCCTTAAATCATCACAAATTTCCCTAAATCACCACAGAAAAAATTCCCAGAAGGAAAAGGAGACAATCCTGGAAGGGGAGGGATGAGACAAAGGGGGACAAACTTTATGCAGGGCTGCTGTGACAGGACAAGGGGAATGTTTGTAAAATGGAGGATTTTGCTGGATTTGGATTGGATTTAAGGAAGGAGATTTTGCAGTGAGGCTGGGGAGGCCCTGGAATGGAATTCCCAGACAAATTGTGGCTGTCCCATCCCTGGAAATGTCCAAGGACAGAATTTGGAGCAACCTGGGGTAGTGGCAGGTGTCCCTGCCCGTGCAGGGATTGGAATTAGATGGCATTTAAAGGTCTCTTTCAACCCAAACAGTTTTATGATTTATGATTATTTGTCCAGGAAAATGAAAATCAATTGCAGCTTCCTGTCAAATTTTATGCAAAGGAAAGAAAATTCCATGGAAACAGATCTTTCCTCTCCTCTCACATCACTCCACAGTCTGCTGAGGGCTTTATTTTCTCTCTGAAAATAAATGTTCTCGTGCTCTATCTGGGTCTAATGCATAATTTGAACATTCTGAGGGAGATCTTTGATAGAAATCAGGTTGTAATCTCCTGGAAAGGGTGGGAGGCTGCAAGGTCAGTGCCTGAACAAGATGAGAGCAGATCAGCACCTAATAAAGAAAGCAAATATCAGTGAGGAAGGAGGGAAAATAAATTCCTGAAGGGCTGAAACCAGGATTCCCAGCCTCGTGGGAGAAGCAGGGAGAAGAGTGGGAATGGGGGGGATCACAGGAGCTTGGAAAACCCCATCAGCCTCTTACAGACACCTCCAAAATGATTCTCATTTACACACGAGGAAATTGGCACGGGGCAGCTCCTTGGCTGGTGCAAATCAGCTCCGGGGCAGGACAAACAGCCGGAATAAATATCTGGGAAAAAGCTGGGAAAGGCTGAGCTGCCGGAGCCATTAACGCTCGTTACCTGGCGCAGTAATTAACGCTGTGCTCCTGGAGGTGCACTCTGATGCCTCAGGTTTGGCTTTTCTGTGTTTCAGGCTCTGTGCTGCTTTAGTTGCAGCTCTGAGCTTCACATTCAGCGGTGCTGAGCTCTGTGCACAGAGCAGGGAGACAAAACAATTCCTGCTCCAGCTGGGCACCAAGGACAAATGAGCCAAATCTCAGGTTGGTGCTCCCAAGAGCACAAACAGCTGTGGAAGAGGTTTTACAGCAGCTTCTGTGAGCCACAGAGAACTTTGACAAGAGGATCCATTTTTAACCCTGAAAGAGTTTTCTACCAAGGTCTTTGACATAGAAACCAAGAAGGAAAGAAGGATAAATAAGAGAAACCTGCAGCTGCCTGTTCCAATGAGCACTTTGTTTGTTTCTTATGACCAATGAGTAAAGGGTAAACTTCTGAGCTTTGTAAGAATGTATAAAAGGCATGCATAAAAACATATATAATAAAATACAAACAATAAAATATATATAATAAAAACAGTTTGAAGCCTTCTGAAAATGGAGTGTGTTGCTTTGGACTGTCTCTGTCTCAACTACAACAAACCCCGTGGGCTGGAGAGAGAAAAACAAGCAGGGTGGGACTGCAGGGGCTAAAGCTGGAATGGGACAATGAACTGCAAGATGCAAATGGAGCAGAACTGATCCCAGGGACAGAGCCCGGGAGCGCTGGTGCATTTTGGGGCCATTTTGGTTCATCTTGGGTGCAGCCCTGGCTGGGCTCTGGTGCTGCCCAAGGTGCATCCATGGAGGAGATGCTTGGAATGAATCCCTGCTTTATTCTTTGGCTCTGCCCGGCCTCTGGGTCAGCCTTGACAAAGCATCACTTCCCTAAACGAGTCCTTTCTAAGGACACATCCCTAGATCTGGGCTGGAATTCCTCTCCCAGCCTTGCCTGAGGGGAGCACAGGCCCTGCTCGGCAGGAGGTGATACACACACACCATGTGCTGGAGAGTAACAGGGCTTTTTTTAGCTTTACAGGCTTTAAATAGGCTCAAAGGCTGTGAAAACACCCTGGAAAGCAAAATCCCCCTGCCTGGCATCCTCAGGGTGCGTGGGGATACAGGAATCCTGCTGGGAGATGTTTGGTGTTTGTAAAACCTCACAGGTGTTTTGGGATGGGTTCACCCTGGATCTCTGTTCACCCTTCTCTTCCTCTTTGCAGCCTTTCCTCAAGGGATGATCCAGGAATAATCCTGGACCTCTCTCATCAGGTTCAGAGCCCCTGGCAGGGCCTGAAGGGCTCCAGGAGAGCTGGAGAGGGACTGGGGACAAGGGATGGAGGGACAGGAGCCAGGGAATGGCTCCCAGTGCCAGAGGGCAGGGATGGATGGGACATTGGAATTGGGAATTCCTGGCTGGGCTGGGATTGCCAGAGCAGCTGGGGCTGCCCCTGGATCCCTGGCAGTGCCCAAGGCCAGGCTGGAGCAGCCTGGGGCAGTGGAAGGTATCCCTGCCATGGCAGGGTTGGAAAGGATGAGCTTTAAGGTCATTTCCATCCCAAACCATCCCATGATGCCATTCTCTACATTTAATTCCACATCTGTTGCCTCACCATTGAGTCATTCTTGTAATGGTTGTTCAAAACACCTGAATTCCTGGCATGTGACCCACAAGAGCCCAACGTCACCCCCAGATCTGGGTCAGTGTCTTGCTGTCACTCTCTGATGTCCAACAGCAGCAGGAGGGGACATTGGACTCACCAAGAGATGAATATTCCATGACCATTGTGGGACCTTGAGGGCAGAGGGAGGAGCCCAAACCTCACACCCCAAACCTCTCACCCCAAACCTCACACCCCAACCAGTTACAGGGCAAAGCTGCTTTCTGTTCAGAACCCAGGACATCCCTCTGGCTGCCCTGGAGGACTCCAGACCCTGGCAGGGGATCAGAGACCTTGGCACGGAGTCACAGACCCCTGTGCCTTGGATTTTAGCCCATGGAAACAGTCCCAAATTTGTGTGAGGAGTTAGAAGCCACAAGAGTTTGAGTAGAATGATAGTTAATTTGTCACAGGGTGAAAAAGTGACAAATGAACTATCACTCTACTCAAAAGACTTCCAAGAATTTTGGGGATGTAGAATGGGGGTTCAAGAGGCAAGATGGAGGAATCTGGGCGTGTCCTGTCCTTCTTCTTCTTCTTCTTCTTCTTCTTCTTCTTCTTCTTCTTCTTCTTCTTCTTCTTCTTCTTCTTCTTCTTCTTCTTCTTCTTCTTCTTCTTGTCCTTCATCTTCTTCTGGGATGGTGGCACTTTTGGATTGGTTTAGAGCAGAGACAGACTGTCTAACATAGGTGATAGGTATTGGATTACAAAATTGTTGTAAATAAAGTACAGGTAGTTCTTAGTATAAAAAGCCAACACCACCCCATGGGCAGGGACTGTGCCACAGCCCAACCTGCCTGACAGATCTCAGCAGGTCAGAGAAAGAATGTAACAGATAAGGAAAAATAAACAATAATAAATAAAAGCAGAACAGACGAATCTTGACTTCTTCTTTTGTTGTGGGGCTGGGAGAAAAAAGCCTTTTTAATACCTCGGGGGTCATTTCAACCACAGAAACCCGAGACTTTCCTCGCCTCCTCTGAGGGAAAAATGAGGCACAGCACCCTCGGCTGAAGCAGGAGGCCGTGGAGAGCCTGAACCAGGCCCAAATCACAGCAAGGAGTGTTTATGTTTGATATCACCCCGCAAAATCTCCCCAGGACAATCTCAAGGAGCTGCTGCATTTTCAAACTCCGGCAGGAGACCATTGGGACGGAGCAAAACATTTCATTCGTGCTTTTCCAACACCTCGGGAAGCGCCGCTGCAAAGCTCCTTCGAGGCGGCGCGCTGAAATGTCAGGGACCTCCCCAAGACAAATATATCTTTTGTGCGATTTAAATGGCAATCAGGGAGCTGTTTTTTCTGATTAATATGGGCAAAGTTGGCGGCCACAGCAGGGGACTGATGAGGCTAATCCGTCAATGTCCTTGAGAATGGGACGGCTGATTGCTCCAAAGCCACTGGAAATGCATAATGAGGAGGGATCAGGGCCGGGATGCTCCATCCCTTCCGCTCCAGGTTTTGAGGAGGGATCAGGGCTGGGATGCTCCATCCCTCCTGCTCCAGGTTTTGAGGAGGGATCAGGGCCGGGATGCTCCATCCCTTCTGCTCCAGGTTTTGAGGAGGGATCAGGGCTGGGATGCTCCATCCCTCCTGCTCCAGGTTTTGAGGAGGGATCAGGGCTGGGATGCCCCATCCCTCCTGCTCCAGGTTTTGAGGAGGGATCAGGGCTGGGATGCCCCATCCCTCCTGCTCCAGGTTTTTTTGGGTGTTTGCACCTCAGCTGCCTCCACAGGAAGGATTTGGATGGTCCAGAGGGCACCGTTAATGAAATGAGGAGTAGGAGAAGTTGTACCAGGGCAGGGGAGATCAGGAGCAGCACAAAGGTGGAATTTAGGATATTTGGGTGGTTCTGGCTCTCTACATGAGCAGAGCTGGGCCTAAAGACCCTGGAGATTCTGACAGATTCCTGGATATCCCACAGATTAACCTGTGCTTCCACTGCTGCTGCAGCAGGCACCTGCCAAGGGCAAAGTAACCACGGCTAAATCCATAAACAATTGTCCTAAATCCATTAAACAATCATCCAGTGCTCTTTTTCCAGGGAATTTGTACAATTATTGGGACCAGGACAGAGATCACTGCCCAGCCTTCCTTCCTGCATGTGGGACCAGATATTTGTGATGCAGGAAGGCCCTGGAGCAGCCCAGAACCCCCTGAGTACCAAATCCACATTTTCCTCTCCATCCTGTGAACCCAGGCTCGTCTCTCCCTGGTTTCTCCCTGCTCAGAGCAGGAGCCATGGGTGTTTTCCAGGCAACCACTGCATCCCTGCTGAGAAATGAGGAATTTCACGGCTTATTGAGCACAGCAAATCGTCGCAGCAGATAAGACATGGCCCCAAATTATTTAATTCATTTTGTCTTGCTGTTGTTACACAGTTGAGGAAATTCCCATCATGCCACAGCCTGCAAAGCCAGGCTGGCTATCCTCCTCCCAGTGCTGGGAGCTGGCTGGGATACACCCATGGAGAGGATGGAATCCCTGCCCTCTGCCTCCTGGAGCTCTCCTCACTTCCTAAAATCCAGGGACTCTTTGTCCTGGCAGCATTCCCACAGCCCCAGGAGCAGTTGGTGGCATCTTCCAAGGAGCACAGCTTTCCAGAAGGACTCCCCATTTTGCATTTCATTTGGAGATCTGTGCCTGCCTCCTTGGGATTTCTCCAGGTGGGATTCAAGGATTAGGACCAAGTTTTCCAGAAGGGGGAAATTGGGGTTGCTGCAGCAGCAGTGGATGCATCCGTGTTGTTTCCCAGAGAGTGGAGAGGAGGAGCCATTACTCAAACAGAATTATTCCTCATTTTTGCTCCTTATGGGGTGAAATGTTCCTTAGGAGCAGCTTTGGCCCTGCCCAACTTCCCACTCCAAAGGCTGAGCCGGGCATGTCCAGGCAATGTTCCCTTTCACGGGCTGCATAAACCAGGAGGAGCAGCTGAAGATCTTCTCCATGTCCTGGTGTGACTCTGCTCTCCTCCAAAACCAGGTCACCTCCCGTGTCCATCCATCAAAAGCTCCACAGAAGTGCCAAGGATAATCTCCCACTGGATTAATTTTTATCCTAAATGTTACAAGCACAGAAATGCAGAAAATTAATGGAAATTGCTCTGGTTACGTTGGGTAGAATTTACAATTATTTGAAATTAAAATTCCAGTGATAACAACAGCACAACTAAAGCGATTCCACCTCATTTTTCCCTCGAGGACACAAAGTGTTCCCAGATTCAGGCATCCCTCAGGCTCTGGCAACACCAGGAAGGTTGGGAAGGGATTGGAAGTGCCCTGACAGGTACCAATGACCCCCACTCAGCTCAGATGCCATTTCCATCCCTTCTGACTCCACTTCCAGGCCCCAGGTCACAGGGATGCTGTGGGGATTCACATCCTTCCCTCCAGCCTTTAATGCTATGGATTTTGCAGCCGGGATTGCTGGGGCCGGGGAGGAGGTGGCACATCCATGTCCCACAGGAGCTGGGAATGCCCTGGGGTGGCACCTGGCCCGGGCAGGGCACAATTCCAGCCCCGTTTTCCCCGGCAGGGTGGGACACCGGCTGCCAGGATCCCTCGCCATCTGCTCATCCGCTGCCGCAGAGCGATTCAAAGCGAGTCACAAATTTGTAATGACCTGAATATTCCAGCGCCGGCACATTGGTAATTAGTACTCGCTAATTTGCTCTCAGATCTTTCTCTCTCCCGTACAGCTCAGGCTGCTTTGCAAGACAAATGATCGTTTCCCTGGAACACCTTTCCTCCCCTCGGATCGCAAAGCAGCCCCGCGCAGACGGCAACTCCGCCACCTTAGGATGGCTCTGGAAAACTGCAGGAAAAATCCAGCCTGAAATCCCGCGGGCACTTCTCCACCTTCCATACTCCTCCCTCCATCCTCCCCTCTTCACCCTTCATCTTCAACCCTCCGGTTTCCAACCCTGACCCTTTGTTTGCCATCCTCCATCCTTCACCCTACATCCTCAGTCCCCCATTTTCCACCTTCCACTTCCCATCCTTCATCCTCTATTTTCCACCTTCCACTCCCCATCCTCCACCCTCAATCCTGCCTTCTCCACCCTCCAATCCTGTGCATTGTCCAACCTCCATCCTCCACTCTCCATCCTCGATCCTTCATCTTCCATCTCCCATCCTCCACCCTCCATCTCCCAATCTCCATCCTCCATCCTTCATCCTCCCCTCTTTTCCCTTCGTCCTCAACCCTCCTGTCTCCAACCCCGACCCTTTGTTTGCCATCCTCCATCCTTTACTCTGCGTCCTCAACCCTCCATTTTCCACCCTCCACTTCCCATCCTGCGTCCTCCATTTTCCACCCTCTATTTCCCATCCTTCATCCTCCATTTTCCACCTTCCACTCCCCATCCTCCACCCTCCATCTCCCAATCTCCATCCTCCATCTTTCATCCTCCCCTCTCCACCCTTCGTCCTCAACCCTCCAGTCTCCAACCCTGACCCTTTGTTTGCCATCCTCCATCCTTTACCCTGCATCCTCAACTCCCCACTTTCCATCCTCTATTTCCCATCCTTCATCCTCCATTTTCCACTTTCCACTTTCTATCCTCCACCTTCCACTCTCCACCCTTTGTCCTCAATCCTCCCTTCTCCACCCTCCAATCCTTTGTCTTCCACTGTCCATCGTTCAACCTCCATCCTCCCGCTCTCCATCCTCAATACTTCATCTTCCATCTCCCATCCTCCACCTTCTACCTCCCAATCTCCATCCTTCATCCTCCACTCTCCACCCTTTGCCCTCAATCCTCCATTTTCCACCCTCCATCCTTTGTTTTCTACCCTCCATCCTTCATCCTCATCTTCCATCTCCATCCTCCACTCTTCACTCTTCACCCTCCACCTCCCATTCTTCATCCTCCCCCCTTCACCCTCCATCTTTCACCCTCTATCCTCACAGAATTCCCAAAACACAGAGCAGGAGGACAATCCACACCTGGAGAACATTTCCTTCACACCTGTGGTGCTGCACATCCCTGCTGCAGATCCTGCCATGGGGTTGTTACACCTGGATTTCCACTGCTGGAGGCAGATTCTTCCAAAAGATCCAAAATGGGAATTTGGCTCTGTGCTGGAGGAGGTTTTACCTACAACCCAGCCATGTTTAAAGGGTTTCCCCAAGGCCCAGAGCTCCTCGTGGCCAGCACGGTCCTTGCCCCAAGCTCAGTGGGATTTGCCAAAGATCCCAGAGGGATCCCACCCTGAGCACTCAGCCTCACAAACATTGATGTTAAAATTTGAAATTTGGCAGGAAAAGCACATGGCCCTCAAGGCAGGGACACCAAACTCCTCCCCAGCCCCTCCTGCAGAGACCTTGGTGCTGCTTTTTCCCCAAAGTGCAGCTGACGATCCCTGGTCCATGAATATTCCTCCACCAGGAGAAATCACCTGCTGGCAGCACGGGAAGGAAAGGTTTTCCCTGGAAAACTCCCCTGGTATGTCCCCAGGCAGTTGCCTCCACAGCTGGCAGTGTCCTCAGAGCCCGAGCTGTAATATGAGAAACAATTGGAATTGCTCTGTATCCCAGAAATCTGATCCTACACAGCCACAATTAAGCAGATGAGCCATCAGAAAATATTTAATGCTTGCAACAGGTTTTCCTTCTCAGCCCCATCAGATAAAGGGATACTGGTGGGAAAATCCAGGGAGGCCGTGGCTGGAGTTCAGCAAAAGGACTAATGAGAGGGAAAACAATGTTCCTTTTAGGCCCGGGGCTTCAGGAGTCCCAAATTCCCAACATCTGAGCTAACACATCTGAAATGGCTCCCCAGGTCCCAGCCCTGAAGTCTGTTTGTGTTTTGGAGAGCAGCCAAGAGGTGGCTTAAGTGGGTAAGGAATCTGTGTTGAAACAGGATTTCTTCCTGGGGTATCCCTGGGGCTCCATAGGCTAAAGGGGACACAATTCCTTCCTGGGAAATCCATGGAGCTCCAGCCTTTCTCCATGAGCTAAAGGGGACACAGTTCCTTCCTGGGATACCCCTGGGGCTCCATCCCTTCTCCGTGAGCTAAAGGGGACACGATTCCTTCCTGGGATGTCCCTGGGGCTCCATGAGCTAAAGGGGACACAATTCCTTTCCAGGATATCCCTGGAGCTCCAGCCTTTCTCCATGAGCTAAAGGGGACACAAATCCTTCCTGGGATGTCCCTGGGGCTCCATCCCTTCTCCATGAGCTAAAGGGGACACGATTCCTTTCCGGAGAATCCCTGGAGCTCCAGCCCTTCTCCATGAGCTAAAGGGGATGGGTTTGGCTTTTCCAACCCCCAGACCTGGCCAGTTGTTCATCCCCAGTGGAGCTAAATCCATGGAGCAGCAGGAATCATGTGGAAGGATGGGAAGCACAGGGAAGCGACCAAGCACAGGATCATGGAATCATCAAGGTTGGAAAAGGCCTCTTAAAATCATGGAGTCCAACCATGAACAGAGTCCTTCAGGTCAGGAAAATGAGGGTGGGGACTGGGCTCTGATCCCAGGGAACAGGGACAGGATGGGAGGAAACGGCCTCAGGCTGTGCCAGGGGAGGCTCAGGCTGGATATCAGGAAAATCCCTTCATGGAAAGGGTGGCCCAGCCCTGGCCCAGGGTGGAATCCCCATCCCTGGAAGGACTGAAAAGCCAATTTAAAATGTGGAGGTGGCACTTGCTGGCCTCAACAGTGCAGGGGAATTGTTGGACTCAACCTTGGAGGGCTTTTCCAGCCTTGATGACTCCGTGATTTGATGATTCTCCCATAAGGAAGAGACTGGAGCTGCTTCAGGAAGGGAAAATGTGGTTTTAAAATAGAACAGAAAAGAACTTCCCCCATCTCCCAGTTCCAGCTGAAGGAATTCCTTCCAGTCCTTCCAATTACCTTGCATGAGTTAGAGGGAGGAGAACTGAGCGTCACAAATCTCATCAGATCCCTCAGACTCAAATAATGGTCACCAACATTTTTTTTTCCAATAAACTTTGATGCCTCTGCAATCCATATTTCCTTCTCATACATAGAATTTTACGTGTTTCCAACAAGAAATTTATGATTATTTGTGCAGACACTTTGTTAAATGTGATATTCATTTGTTTCATCTTACACATATTCCATCAATGTTTCTCTGAGTATAAATAAGAGAATTAAAAGTTTTATACATTTGTTACTCAAGGTGCTCATCAAAGAAGTTTTGATGTAGTAAAATAACAACAACAATAATAATAATAATAATAATAATAATAATAATAATAATAATAATAGTAGTAGTAGTAGTAGTAGTAGTAGTAGTAGTAGTAGAAAATAGAAGAATGCAGGTGCATTTCCTTCCAGGTGGAAGGAATGCAGTTCCAGGTGGAAACTGGACAGGAAAATGTTCCTGTTGGACACCAAACAACACAGTGGGCCTCAGAAAAACTCAGAGTATGATAGGGTGAGATAGGAAAATCCTGCCTTAGGACATGGAGATGATTCAGGATTCCAAACCATCATATTTTAGGGAATTTGGTCATCTAATTGATCCCTCTGAATTGCTCCTTGTATTTTTGAGAGTGCCCCATTAAATAATACAATTAACTGGGGCTGTGTGTGAGGATATCACAGATCCTGATTTGGGATATCCAGAAAAAAGGAGGATTTCTCCCTTCATATTTATTGATCTGATATCATATTTATTGATCTAATATAATATTTATTGACATAATGCCATTTTTATTGATACAATGTCATTTTTATTGGTACATTTGGGGTGCTGCCAGTCCCACCAGTTCACCCCCAGTAGATGTGGGCACCCTCCAGCTTCCAGCTCAGAACTGGGAATTTCTTCCCCATTTCTGTCCTGGCTCATTTCAGATTTGAGGCTTCCTTGGGGAACTAATCCTGCAAACAAGGGAAAGATTCCCATTGGGATTCTTTCTTCCAGCACCACTTTATGCCTACATCACAATGTCTAAGATGACCTTCAGTCTGTCTGAACTTTTCCCTGGGGAGCAGGATGAAGAGGAATTTGCATGTCCAACCCTTTTTTCCTGACATTTGCTGGCATGTGGATGGAGCTTCATTAGCTCCACGTTATTTATTTGATCTTCCCATTTTTATTCCTGCCTTTGATTACCCAATAACTCTGGAAATTATCTGGAAGCCTACGAGGGGGTTCAGCCTAAATAACAACCCTGCCACCTGACCCTCATTATTCTCCTCTTCCTTTATTTTACATAGGCAGAAGAGGAGGGAAAATAAAAAGGGATTAAAAAAAAAATAAAACTCTACAAGGAACGATGACACGGAGACAGATGAACATTCCTGCTCCAGCTTTTATCTCTGGGAATGCTGGCAGCCCTCAGATGTCTGAGCAATGCTGAGTTGTTACAGCACTGCTGGGATCAATAAGTCCATTAATCTTTCAGAGGCTGCCTCCTTCCATGCCCAATCCACCATTTAGAGGGAAAAAAAATCCACCTTGCACATCTCATCTGCATCCCTGGAATCGTCCAAGGCCAGGGATTGTGGAAGGTGTCCCTGCCAAGGAATCCCTTGGAATTAGATCAGCCTAAGGTCCCTTCCAATCTTTCCAATATTTCATGGAATTCCATGAAATAAATGTAAAAACCAACCCAGGAAAGGAAGATTGGGAAGCTGTAGCTGTGAGCACCCCATTGGAGTGGGAACATCCCTTCCAGCCCTGGAATTCCATGAAATAAATGTAAAAATCAATCCAGGGAAAGAATATTGAGAAGCTGTAGCTGTGAGCACCCCATTGGGGTGGGAACACCCATTCTAACCCTGGAATTCCATGAAATAAACAGAAAACCAATCAGGATAGGAATATTGGGAAACTGTGACTGTGAACACCCCATCGGGGTGGGAACACCCATTCTAACCCTGGAATTCCATGAAATAAATGTAAAAATCAATCCAGGATAGGAATATTGGGAAGCTGTGGCTGTGAGCACCCCTTGAGAGCAGGAACGTCCCTTCCAACCCTGGAATTCCATAAAATAAATACAAAAACCCACTCAGCAGTGGAATGTTGGGAAGCTGTGACTGTGAACACCCCATTGGGGTGGGAACACCCATTCTAACCCTGGAATTTTATGAAAAAATGTAAAAACCAATCCAGGAGTGGAATATTGGGAAGCTGTGGCTGTGAGCGCCCCTCTAGAGCGGGAACTCGCGGCAGATTCCGGAGCTAACGGCTGCACTTCCATTTATGGCTCTCTTTAAGTATTACCCTAAGTGTTATTTAAGAGATGTGCAGTCCTTGGATAGATCCCTTATCCCTGAGGAGAGGAGCTGAGGGAGCAAGGCACGGAGCAGAAATGACTTTGTGTCATAATCTGGAGATTTAACGATGAGCAGAGCGCGCGGAAGGAGGAAGGAAAGGGCAGGGTCGTGACACCAAAGCAAAAAGGATCCCAGTAAACAATCCTGGGAGCCCGTGGGAGAAACAAAGCCAAGGAAATTCGGGATGCTTTGATGGGAGTGTTTCCCAAAAGCTGAGTTCTTCAGTGCAAAGATCTCAGCAGGCGGCTTCCAAATCAAAATTCAATTGGAAAATCCTTCATGAAGATACCCTGAGGTACAGGGATGGAACAGCTGCCAGGAGCAGGGATGCATTTCCAACAAGTAGGAATGAGAGAGAAAGGCAGGAGTGAGAATTAACTGGGAATATTCAGCCTGGGAAGGTTTAAATTATATCCACCATAAAGCAGGGAGGGGGCAACATCCATACAAGGCTGTGAGTGGGATTTATGTTCCCTGACACTGCTGGGATAGAGCTCTGGGAAGGGCTGGCTCATCTTCCTGTCAGTCTGAAAAAACAGGGAGGGGAAAAACCCGTTCAAATCCACCCATTTTCACTGCTAAATGAATTTTTTTCCTGAGAAAATGAAGCAGTTCCAGCACGACTCCTTGATGGCATTTCAGGATCCAACCCAAACATCAGAATCATGGAATTTGGTAATGCTGCAGTGAACTTTATAGGCTGCTTTTCAGCCTCCAAAAAATACCTGTGCAAGTAGAAAAATAACAGTGATGGAGCAGCTTTTACATTTTCTGGGAATATTTGATGAAGGAATTTCATGCAGTTCCACTTGGGAAGGCACAAAGACTGTGGTTGGGAGCCGAGTGAATGCTCTGTGCAAAGATACTTTCTCCATCTGCAAGGCAATAAAATGGGAAAATAAATGCCATGTTCAGGGAAAAACAAGCAGCACAAACACCACAATTCAACCTCTTTTATTTTTTTTTTTGCAGAGGAAAAAAGTTATGGCAGCTTTTACATGGATTGGCTTCCAAATGGAGAGGAGATGTGGAGCAAAGGAGATCCCAGCCTGTTTTTCCCCCACTGATACTGAGTTTTCCAGCCCCACAAGCTGTTCCCATTCCTGAAATTTCTGCAAAGTTACTCGATTTGCATATATGCAAATAACGCTGGGTGTTTTCCCTGCTGGAGACAGAGCTTGGCCTTTCCTGCATTGGGCCATAAATGCTGGCAAACAGCAGAAACTGCAGGAAAATGAACAGCTCCAGAACAAGGAATTAGGAGTCGGAGAAACGTGGATTAATTAATTTGAAATGTCAAAAAGATCTGAGGGCAGTGAGCAGCCCCCAGCCACAAGGGGCTGCTTTGCCCAGGTTATTCCCAGGATGGATAACACCACTCGGAGCCATGGAAGAGCCTTGCTCACAGAGATCCCAAAGGTTTGGAATTTGCATGGAGCTGGGGTTTTTATTGTGAGGCTTTAGGATAAGAGGAACAACATCCAAGGGAACCATTCCCAGCTCAGGGCTGCAGCTGAAGCACTAAAACATGAGCAATTTAGTCTCCTGGTAAAATGGTGATTATTATTTGCCACCGGCTGCATCCAGCAGGAATCTTTTGAACCTCTTTTCCCATTGTTGCCAGGTCTGAGGCTGGGCTGTTCCAGAGGCAGGGATGTATCGATCCCGACCCCCATCCCGCATTTCTGATGGACAAAAGGGCTCATTTCACACCCAGCTGGATTCCCTTTGTGAAGGACGCTCCTAAAAGGGCTCCCCGGGGTCATCTGCACACCAGGCAAATGGTATTTCTGGGAAAATAAAATAATTCCCAATATATTTAGGGATTAAACCTGGGAAAAAGCTATAATCTATGCTTGGCTTTTATTTTAAAAGGGCAGCATTGGAAACCGTTTTGGAAAATCCCACAGGAACATTTCACAGGAGGGTAAATCCCACCCTCAGCCAGCCTGGGCAAACTGGAGGTTGGATGGGTGGAATAGGCTCAGGTTCTTCGTCTGTGGAAGCCACGTTGGAAAGAAACTTTGGGAATGATCCTATAAGAGAAGAGATTTAATTTGCTTTTCCAGCAGAGAAACCAGCCCAGAACTCCCAGCCCAACCCCAGCAGAGCCTGGCAATGCTCAGGTGGAGCAGGAGGACATCCCAGGACAGCATTCCCTGCACATTCCTGCTTCCTGTCTTCAGCCAGGCTGGACACAAAATGCTGGGAATGTACACAAATCCACAGCCACAAGGAAAACATTTGGCACTGGATCCATCTCCAGGCCAACTGGAACCACTTGGGATGGTGGAAGGTGTCCCTGCCCATGAAGGGGGATGGAATGGGATGGGCTTCAGGTCCTTCCAACCCAAACCATTCCATGATGCTCTGATTCCATGATTCACTAGGGCCGGAAATCCTCCTGATCCCAAAAATGCCAGAGGCTGCAGGTATTGCCAAATCCTTGCTCCATCCCATCCCCTCTGCTCCTGAGGAGGTGACTTGGAATCACACAAGGACACCAGCAAACAGCAGCTTTGCAATAAAAAAAAAATATTTCTGATAAAAATTTCCCTGGAAAATTCAAATTTCCCTAGATAACATCCAAAAAAATTTTTTTTTCTTTTTTTTTCTTTCTTTCTTTTTTTTTTTTTTTTGCTTCAGACACAGGCCCAGTGTTAATAAGGCAAAGCTGTGAGTGACCAGGGTGACTTTTGCCACACCCCAGGTGGCCCCTGCTCACTCTGAGGTCACCAGCTACATGGGGTTGGGCAAAATGAAAACTCTCCCTGCAAATGCAAATGGGAAAAATCCACGGGGGACAAGGCTGGCACAAACAAGCGATCAACACATTCCCTGCAACAATCACCTGGAGAGAAAGGCAGAAGTTCCAAGCCAGCTGACAGTTTGTGTTGCTGGAGGAAAACTGGTGCTGGATAAATTCATCCCACAGGTTGTGAATTCTTTGTTTCTTTTTTTTCTGCCAGGGTCAGGATTAAATGTGTGAGATGGGATTTCTTGTTGGGACTCAGGTGTTTGTTGGTTCTTGTCTCTGTCACAGTCTCACAAACCCTGAGTTCTGCAGCACTTCACTCTGACACACTAAAAATGGAGCTGTGTCTCTCTCTACCAGGCCTTTTAAGGATAAACTGTCCAATTAAGAAATGACACCTCAATTATTTTTCCTTTTAACCCAAAAATCAATCACTCATGTCCTGCAATGTGGACTTTTCATCCAATTACACAAAACCACCCAAACCCATGGAGGAGAAGGAGAAGGAGAAGGAGAAGGAGAAGGAGAAGGAGAAGGAGAAGGAGAAGGAGAAGGAGAAGGAGAAGGAGAAGGAGAAGGAGAAGGAGAAGGAGAAGGAGAAGGAGAAGGAGAAGGAGAAGGAGAAGGAGAAGGAGAAGGAGAAGGAGAAGGAGAAGGAGAAGGAGAAGGAGGAGCAGCCTCCACCCCAAAACCTCCACCTTGCTCTCCATCTATTACTCTATTCTAAACCCTTAAACTCTGAGTTTCCCCCGCTGTGATATCACACACTTCTATCCAAACTGCACACCCACAATCCCAGTTCCACCATTCCATTTTGGAAGCTTCTCCATGGCCTCAGGTCGATGCAGTGTTCTCCTGGGGGTCAGTGCCTGCCAGCACAGAGAGTCTGAAATTCCGAGCACAGAAAGTCTGAAATTCCCAGCACCAACAACTCGTGACCTCCAGCCTTTCCGAGCGCTTCCGACAGCACAAGGACACTGATGGATCTGGAGCTTTGACACACAAGAAAACCCAACTGTTCTGATTACAATATCCTGTGAAGCTGTAATTAAGGCCTTTATGACAACAAAGAAAATTGGATTACATTATTCCAGGGCTAAACAGCCCGAAGATTGCAGGGAAGCCAGGAGGATGGAGCGTGACGAGCCGCAGGCGGCTCCGACAGCAGACAAAGACGGGCGATTGTGGGAGAATCTGAAGTGGTTTTGTGCCTTTTGAAATTATAGAGGACAAGCCCAGGAGTGGCAGCTGAGGAAATCACACCTTCATTTTCCCCTGGGCTCTTCAGACTCCAGTTTTCTGTAAGTAATGTGGGTAAATCAGAGGGGCTTAATGCCGTCCAGGCAGATCCTGCTTTCCCTAAGAATCACGTTTTCCATCGTGGTTTTATTTAAATGAGTGCATCACTCATGTCACAGGGAGGTGAGGCATGCTGGAAATTCCCAACACACACCACAACCACCTGAATTCTCTGTTCTTTAAAACACCAAACCAGTTCTGTAAGACCCAGAATCCCCTGAATTAAAATCCCGAGGGAAAAGCAGGCACAGGGCAGCTCCATCAAACTTTACAATGGTTTCCAACCTTTTCCATTGTATTATAGGATCACAGAATTCCAGATGGTTTAGGTTGGGAGGGACCTTAAAGCCCATCCCAATCCACCCCTGCCATGGCAGGGACACCTTCCACTATCCCAGGTTATTCCAGCCTGGCCTTGGACACTGCCAGGGATCCAGGGGCAGCCACAGCTTCTTGGGGCACCTGCGCCAGGGTTTCCCACTCTCCCAGGGAAGAAATCCTTCCTAAATTAATTAAATAATTATCCTTCCTGGATTAATTACATTATTAACAGAGTTTATGGGACACCGAGGAGCATTTGAGATCCTGCCCACAGCTCTTCTTCCCTGCCTTCCTCCATCAAGCACAGCAGGATCTGCTCCCTCCTCTCCATCGTTCCCAAAAGGTGCTTCATGGTCAGCAGCTCCCATTTGGGGTTTGCAGGGGGCCAAAAGAGCAGGGACCTGGCTCTTGACAAAATGTCCTTGTATTTGTGTGTACTTGCTCTCTGTGCAAATCCAGATTTGAGGCAAACCCACTGATTTTCACAGATTTCACAGAATTCCCAGAATGACCAGGTTGCAAGAGACCTTCAAGACCATCGAGTCCAACCCAGCCCCAACACCTCAGCTAAACCCTGGCACCCAGTGCCACATCCAAGCTTTTTCCTTGGTTCTTTGTCAAAGCCTTGCTAAACCTCACCAACCATTTGCCAAAGTTCCTTCCCAGCCCTTGTCAAAACCCTGTCTGATTTCAAACTGTGGAAAACCACATTTTTTACAGCAAACCAGTGGAGCAAGAGTTATGTTCTAAGTGACATGTTCTAAACCCCCCCACATTTTATTTATTGCCATGGTCCCTTGGCCTTTTCCTGGCATCACACTCTGCACCCAGCTGTGCCCACAGGAAAACCTGGATATGGGAGGCTTTGCTACGTGCCCTCACCATGGTTTGGCCATTCAGACACTTAAATAAAACTGTATTCTCAAGCCAGAGAATAAAAATCACCTCACTCCTCAGCTGTAGGGTAAATGAACTTCATAAAACACGAATATCATTTGTTTTAATAAAAGGGAGCCCACAGGGAGTTGGTTCATCTGAGCTCGGAATTCTTTGTTTTCAGGTCGTGTTTGGCGTGTTCCCAGCTGGGGTTCATCCCTCACTGCCCATCAGATCACACACAGAGGTGTCTGTGCTCTGCAATATTGTTTTTCCATGTATTTTCCATCCTCTTTACTCCTTCATAAAAGGTACAAATGTGTCAAAGCCTTGCCAGGCTGATATTGATTTGTGGCACATCGTGAATGCTTCATCTTCGATTCCCTTCACTGAGCAAAAAGAGCTGTGGAAAATCTCATCCCTGCTTTGTTTTTTTTTGTTGCTGTTTTTTTTTTTTTTCCTCTCTTCACAGAACCAGCAAAAATCCAGGTCTGAAACAACACTTGAAACACCTTATTGAAAATACAGGGATTTTTCAGTGGATTATTTCAGATTATTTCAAGGGACAGCCTCAGCACCGTGCAGATTTCAAGACAGGCTTTGTGCTGCTGTGTTTTTATTTTCTTTGTTTTCCTGCATGGGGTTTGGACGAGGAGAGAGGTTGAATCTGTGTGGGAAAGGGGCAGGGAATGTGCAAAACCTCTCCAAGATGTCCCAGGTGTCACCTCTGGTGCTTCCATCAGCATCTTCCAGCTCCTCCTCAGGGCTGCATCTCCAAATTCTCAGCCAAAAATTCAAGTCTGTTCTTACCACTTGTTTCCCTTCTGTGGAGCATAAATTTAGGGATTAATTTAAAATTAGCAGAGCAGTGTTTTGGGAGGGATGAGATGTGAATTCTGAATTTAGCAGAAACAGTATGTTTCCTCCTGATGCCTCGTTCCAAGATGGCAAAATTGATCCACTTGGGAAAAAAAAAAAAGATGCTGAACATTAATAGTATTAACCAACCCCAAAATTCCCCTCCAGAGCTCTTCTAGGATATAAGGAAATTATTTAGGTTAACACTAAAGAAAAAAAAATATTTCATTTGAATCTACTTTCAGTTTGGCCCATTAATTGCTTTAAAAATTCATTATCTGCACAGCATTACTTCATTTCCAGTAGGAGCAAACTTCAGCTCCCCGAAACTCTAATTTCCTTTAAACATCCACACAACATGAATTTTTATGGTCTAACAAAGTTTTGGGGGGTATAAACCCCCCATTATCAATTTTTATGGCCTAGCAATGTTTTGGGGGGTATAAACTTCCCCCAATATAAATTTTATGGCCTAGCTAAGTTTTGAGGGCCATAAGCCCCTCTTTAAAATTTTATTTTATATAAATAAAATACATTCATATACAGTATTTCTAGAAAGACAGATACATAGATATAGATATAGATATAGATATAGATATAGATAATATATATATATAATTGAAAGCTCAACACCATTAAATCAACTCATACTATTATAAATATAACACTGCCATACTTCCTAAAAACCCCCAATTAATTCCATTTTCCAAAGCCTTTGGGCAGGACATCAAGCAGGAGGGTTGTGAATTCCCCCCTATATCCACCCCCAAAGCCAAGCCAGGCTGTCTGCAGGAATCAGGGCTCCCAACAAATTGGAAATCACTCCTGGAATATTGTGCAGTTTGTTCAGATTAGGCAGAGTCAAAAATCATCCCTAATGGAGCAATGTCCATGCAGCAGCAGGCGCACACGAGATAATTTAAGCAGGAGGAAATGGGCTTTGAAGTGGTCCCTGATGAGGTTTTCCTTGTTCCTAAGAGAATCCAGATGGATTCCAGAGCTTTTTTAAAACCACTTTCTAAAACTCCCCCCACCACCCCCTGTCATTAGGGCGCATTATAGTGACACTCTGCAGTTGGGATTTTATGGGGAAAACGATTTCCAAGTGGGCTTTTCCTGGGCACTGTTTCCTCTCAGTACCTGAACCTCCACTTGGACATTTCATTCCCTGTCCTGCTCAATCCCTGGGATTTTTCTGGGCAATGTTCTGAACCCCACTCTGCCACTTCATTCCCTGTCCTGCTCAAACCCTGGGATTTTCCTGGGCAATGTTCTGAACCCCACTCTGCCATTTCATTCCCTGTCCTGCTCAATCCCTGGGATTTTCCTGGGCAATGTTTTCCCTCAGTATCTGAACCCCCGCTCTGCCATTCCATTCCCTGTCCTGTTCAATCCCTGGGATTTGCATTTTGTGGAGGATCCATCCTGGACCAAATCCTGCCTTCTGTCATCCTTGGGAGCTCATCCATCCTGACCTCCTGGGGGTTGTGCTACAGGAATTGAGAGTGGTCTGAACATTCCTGGTTTCACCCCAAAATGTTCATTCCTGGTTTTCACAGCTGCAGAGAGGAGCAAACCCAGAGAACAGCCACATGAATGCTCCACAAGGAAGGGAATTCAGTGTATTATCATTAAAGGGCTTCCTGATTTTGCACTTTGCTGGGAATTTCCCTGCAAAGCCATGGAGCAGCCAGCCAGGAATGTGGGATTTTTGGTTTTATTCCTTGCCTTGCTTTGTCTCCAAAGCCAGGGAAGCGACGTGTTGGATGCTCCAGCTGGCTCGGAGTGTGCAAGCCAAGGAGGCAGCATCTAAACCAGGGACACCCAAACAGCCACTGAGCCCAAACCCAGGCTAGGATTGCCTTCCTGATTGGAATTTTAAGGAAGACACACACACAGCCCCATTGTATCTATAATTAAAACCCACAAACAAACCCTACCATGAGCATTCCGGCCCCTCTCCCCACTCAAGCAGCTGCAGCAGGTCCTTCCCATCAGGATAGGGGTCACCAAACCTTGTTTTCTTTTCTTCTCCTTCATTTTTTTTCCCCCAAGATTTGACCTTCAGAAGGCAATTCCTGGGCAACCCTCACAATGAGTGCCTTCCCCCATCCGTGTTAAGTGCTGGGGAAAGCTATCAGGCAAAGAAAATTGATTCCCTTTCAGAGGCAGAACCAGAGGCGGCGAGGGATTTGATTTCCCTGGAAGGTTATTATATTCAATGCTAACATTATTTAAAGGCTTTTCAATGGAGCTCCACTCCACAACACCTCATTATGGAGCAAAATCAGCCTAATGATTGCGCTCTGCCAAAGCTGGGGGGATCTCGTTCCTGCTGGAGATGCTCTCTGCCTGGGAATGAGGTGCATCCATCACAGCAGCCTGGACAGGACGGGAAGAGGAAGGAGAGCAGCCCTGTGCAATAATTGTTAGAATTCCTGGCTGCAAAGTTGTGACTTTTCCGTTCAAACGCGTGGGATTTTGCGTTTTTCGAGCGCCTCGCAGAATTCCATCCATTAAACACGAGTTCAGGGCTGAGTCTGTTTGGACTGGCTGTTTCCTCTCCATAAGGAATCCGTCAGGAGATTCAAATAATCGGGAATGTGGTCATTTATTTCCACGTTGCTTCACTAAGTGTGTGAACAGCACTTATCACCCCCTCACACACCTGCAGCGCCCGGCACATTTGCATTTGTGGAACTAAACACATTTCTGCAAGGGAATTAAGTAACTTGGACTTTTTTTCTCAGGTTTAGCCAGCAAAGCTCTTCCAATGTTTCCCCCCCCCCCGCCCTCTCTGAAAAGGCTTTCCAATAAATGAAGTGACTTAGGGGTTTATAAAAAGTGTTGGCTGGAAGGGTTTGTGATTTCAGTGAAAACTCCAAATTGTAGAATCATGGAATGGTTTAGGGTGGAAGAAACCTCAAAGCCCATCCAGTTCCACCCCTGCCATGGGCAGGAGCATCTTCCACTATCCCAGGTTGTCTAAGCCCTGTCTAACCCAGCCTTGGACACTTCCAGGGATGAGGCAGCCACAGCAGTGGTAGGCAGGTAGAAAAAACTTGTTGCCCACTCAAAAAGTAACATTAAATACATGTTTATAGTGAACAACTTTAGTTTAATAGATGGATTTTCTCATGAAGGGAAAGATTACCAGGTGATATCTCCCGTCTAACAGGAGAGTGCTTGGCAGCCTGGCAAGAAATGTTTAAAGTTATCAGAGCTGGGACTTGAAATTCAGCCTGGTACAACTTAAATCAGTCAGACTCAGTTCCAACCTTTCATAATCTAAAATTTAATACAAACCAGAGCAAATTCCCCAGTGCAGCACGAATCAGGCACCAGGTCTGGCTCAGCAACCCCAGGCTTGCCCTCTTCCCCCTCCTCCAGCCTTCCTAACTGCAAAGAACCTCTGGTTTTCTGAGCTTTTCCCTGCTAATTGAATCCCATTTACTGCAGGCCTGCCTGCATTTACAATGAGCTGGGGGATCATTTCTGCCCAGACGTGGGGACTCGGCGGAGCTGCAACTCGTAACTCAAACGTGCCCCTTGCTAAGAGGGTTTAGAGCCCTCAGAGGAATAAACCCAGCACTCTGTGACCCTGGAAAGTCACCTCCCTGCAGACACGGAGTGGTGTGGGATCTTTCATCCCCCAGATCCCGAAATCCAGAGCTTTTCCACCCCCCCAGGCATTGTGGGGCAGAGCTGGCTCTGGTTCTGACGTGTTCCTACAGATAAATAGGGATTTTTAAACTCCTTTTCCCCCAGTTTGCCATTAGAGTGATTAATGGAAGGAGAGGAAATATGGATAAATATGGATAAAGAGAGGAAAAATGGATAAGGAGAGGAGAGCAGCATCCTGCAGCCCACCCCTCTGCCTTGGAGATGGATGATGTTGGGAAGAGAAGCCAGCAGGCCACGCTGAAATCCCATCCCAAATCCAGGTTTAATATTTATAGCTGGGACAGTGCACCAGGAGCCTGAATCCCACACAGGGGTTGAATTATTGGGAGCTTTTCCCACTCTCTGCCTTCACCTCCAGCAGCAGCAGCAATTCCATATGGAAGCATCCCAGCACTTGCCCAGCCAGCAAAGCAATTTGCCAGTCAACAGCTGCATTAACCAGGAAATCCTCCCGGGCAGAATTCCTCCCCGAGCCACAGATTCCTTTACGGAGTCCCCCAGCCCTCCAACAACTGGATTTTAATAACTTTAATGACCCCAATCCTGTGAGCTCAAGTTAAAGATTAACTTTGGAGCTTTTATTGGACTTATTTGGGTGCAGGATGGTTTGGAGTTGTTTTTCCTCTCAGAGGTTTGGCCCTGGGCTTGCAGTTGGATGCTCAACTCAATTGCTTCAGTTTAACAATTTTTCCTTCAGTTTTCCAACGGTTCCTAAAGTGCAAAAGGGAAGAAAGAGAAACCTGGGGGGGTTTTATGGATATTTAAAATTCATGAGGAGGGAGGTACCCTCTGAGGAGCTCAATTGTGGCTGTAGGAATGGGACAAATCCATTGGAAAAAATCCAAATTTGGATTTTGGACAAATCCAAATCTCCTTCTGGAATGTTCGCCATCGCCCTGCTCCAGTGGAGGTGATATCTGTGCACCCAGCACTTCCCAAACCTCAGGAGAACTGAGGAGCTGCTGCCAGGAGCCCTCATGCTCATTAATACCTCCTCATTTGCAAGTCTGGCAGGTGGAGGGATTGGACCTTCAGCACACGGGACATGTGGGAATTTGGACCTGTTGCTGATGGAAGATGCCCAGCCCAACGCGATGGAAGACCCAGCCCAGCAGGATGGAAGGCATCCAACCCAACATGGTGGAAGATGCCCAAAGTGATGGAAGATGCCCAATCCAACACAATGGAAGGTGCCCAGCCCAATGCGATGGAAGACACTCAACCCAACGTGATGGAAGACACCCAACCCAACATGGTGGAAGATGCCCAAAGCGATGGAAGATGCCCAACCCAATGTGCTGAAAGACCCCCAATCCAACATGATGGAAGACCCAACCCAGCAGGATGGAAGACCCAACCCAACATAGTGGAAGATGCCCAAAGTGATGGAAAATGTCCAGTACAGCACAATGGAAGGTGCCCAACCCAAAGCAATGGAAGATGCCCAACCCAACATGATGGAAGGCACCCAATCCAACATGGTGAAAGATGCCCAAAGTGATGGAAGATGCCCAACCCAACATGATGGAAGACATCCAACCCAGCGTGATGGAAGACACCCAGTGTAATGGGAGACACTCAATCCAATGTGACAGAAGACACCCAACCCAACATGGAAGACCCACAACCTGATGGAAGACACCCAACCCAACGTGATGGAAGATGCCCAACCCAGCCACACTGGCACAGCCAGCTCAGCTCCGGGATTTTGACCTGGAGAATTTGGGGGGCACGGCCAATCCCACTAAGCAGGGCAATATGGGCAGAGAGGTTCCCACCACTGCAGCTGCACTCATCCAAGAACCTTGCTGCTTTCAGAAGATCTTTTCCTTTCAAGCCTAGGTCCAGTGCCAAAACCTTCTTTAGCCCTACAATGAGAATTTTAGACTGGTTTGGGTGGAAAGAGACCTTAAATCCATCGCATTCCAGCCCCTCCCAAGGGCAGGGACACCTCCCACTGGAGGTTGCTCCACACCTGATCTGGAACATTTCCAGGGATAGGGCAACCACAACTAGATCTACCCCACAAATGTTACTATCTCCAGAAGAATTCTGCCACGCACCCGTGAGGCATCAAAAACAGGGAAAGCAAAAGCAGGCCTGCAAAATCCATCTTTTCTAATGTGAACATGTTGAGTCACAAGTTAATTAATGAGAAGTTACACGTGAAAACTCCAGAATGAGTCTCCAGCTCTCTGAGTCAGACGCCCACAGGTTGGAGGAGGGAAGGAAGAGGGGGAGAAGGGCTTTGCAAAAGGATGCCCTGAGGAGCAGGACCAGGAATGAGGGGCCATCCACCCATCACATAATTCCCAAGAAAGAGTTATATAGAGCATGATGAGAGATGTCAGTGCTTAAAAAAAAAAAAATCCCAAAAAGAAATAAAATGCCAGACGTCTACAAGCAGCAATTTGCCAGAAAAAGCAAAACAGCTGAGGAGGAGTAATCCGAGCCACATTATTTTCTCATTTTCTTCATTAATTTTAAATACCAAAACTTACAGCAAGGCAGGCCCTTAAAAAAAAAAAGAAGAAAAAGTTTAACTCTTTCTTCTCTGTGTGAATAAAGCAGCAGTGATTTTTCTAGTGAAATCTCCCTTAGATCTGAGAGGATGGGAGCAGGGACACAGAGCAGAGCTGGCTGCTCAAGAAGACCATGACAAGGTGCTGAACTTGAAAGTTACACCCGACTTAGATCCCATCAGGAGCTCCAGCCCAGATCTGGATGGGGAGATTTGGAAAAAGCCTCAAAATCCTTGGACAGTTCTGATTTCCCTTCTCAGGGTGACAAGCAGGGCAAGGCCAGCTCTCCCTCCTGTCACAGATATCAGGACAGATCATCTTTCTGAGCTCTGACACCACAGAGAGGAATAATCTCCCAAAAAGGGAATTATTCCCAAGCCAACCTGTGAGAAACGCTCCTGTTTGGTTTGAGATTGAACCTGATCACCATCCTCCTTCCCTTTTCACTCTCTCCCCTCTGGATGCAGCCAGAGGTTCAGCCCAGTTTGACCAGTACAAACCTGAATGATTGGAGTTATTCCTCATTCCTGCCAGGTGCTGGGATAGCTGTGCCTGAAGGATCCACCAAGACAGGTGTGAAACAAAACGTGATCTGTTAGTGGAGACACCTTGGAGTAAAGACAAGGAACACCTGGAGCCCAGTGGAACCTGTGACCCTGCTGTGACACTGAGTGACAACCACCAGGAGCTTTAGAAATACCTCAAAAGCACCAAACCCATTGGATGCACCAGGTCCTGCCACCCCCAGAGGTCCAGGTCCCTCTCCAGCCAAGCACTCATCATCCAGACTTCCAAGTTTAGGGAAAACAATTCCTGAAGTTTTTATTGCCAAGAAGCTGCTTCGCTGATGACTTGTAGAGGGATTTCTCTCCCCAGCTTTCAGCCCCAACTTGCACCTCCTTATCCTGCACTTCTCATGGTGATGGAGACAAGACCCAAATGCCTCAGACAGCAAAAAAGCTGCTGGTTTTCATCTCCCTGACAAACACAAGCCAGGCCCCAAGCCCTTTTCATCCAAATTCACTTTCCCAAAAAGAATATTTTATTCTCATAATATCGCAGTGCTCAAAGTTTGGGTTTTTATTCCTGAAACCCAAGCTAGAGGTGCTCCAGGTCAGGGGGTCAGGAGAAATCTGGAAAACCCTGCAGCTTCCTTCCCTTCCAGCTGGTGGCGATGCTCTGCCTGAAGTCACACGAGTCACTTTTTGAATAAAACTCAGAAATCATCTCCCAGGTAAGAACTGAACCTTTTGGAGTCCATATTTCCACGTGGTTTGATTTGGAAGTGAAAAGGAACGTGAGCAGCAAGGGCCTGGTCCTGCTCCCACAGCAACACCCACTGCTGCCTGCCCTGGCTTTCATCCCAAATTTCACTTTTTCCCACTGACAAAGCAAAGGATGAGACAAAGCAGGGAAGCAGGATTCCCGTTGGGGATGTGTTTCCATAGAAACACCAAAATTAAGAGGGAGAGCAGCCTTCCAGCACCCCCCAGTGCTCCCAGGCCCACAGCTCCAGGGCCTGCTCACACCCCAGCTGACAAAACACAATTCCATGGGAATTCCACAGAATTCCTGCCACCACCAACCATCCCAGACAGAATTCCACTGCTGGGATTTCACCAGGGAGCAAATGCTCCGTGGGAGCAGCTCCCAAGGGCATTCCTTGGCTGTGACGGGCACGAGCCGCCCTCACGCTCCAGCCTGGGAGCTCTCGGATATATTTAACTGACAAGATGCACAAAAAACCCAGCAAGGAGAACACAGGAGTTATTTGGACGGGATTCACAGGTTTGCAGTATCCAGATGGAACACACAACTCCTCCAAGAACGTGAATATCATGTATTTTTTCCCTTTTTTTCTTTCTTTTTTTTTTCTTTGGAGCCAAATTAACGTGGGCCACCAGCCAGGCTGTGTCAAGAGGAATGTTCACATAAGGGAATCAGTCACAGCACGACCCTTTGTCCCAAAAAAACATCACTGCACTTCCCACTCTGCTGGGTTTAGGACAAAGGAGGTCACCAGGCTCCTACCTGGCATCAAAATCCAGGGAATCTGCTGGTCCTGGTGTCCTCCAGTGCTGGCTGGGAGGGAGGAATTTCATCTTCTCCTTTAGATGCCTGGAAACGAAAACATATGTGCCAAAAAAAAAACAACCAACAAAAAAACCAAACCCTGAAGCATTAATGAAAACTGGATGCTGCTTCTTGTTACTTTCTAAATTTGAGATATAACAGGAACACCAAAAAATGTGCAAAGGAATGTTCTTCCCCCTCCCCTCAGCGACAACAAGCTTTTCCCTGGTAGTTTGCAGCACCATCCCTGCTCCATAAAAACACAATAAAATCACTGGGAGAAACACCAGAGGAGATTGACAGAGTAAAACAAGAACAAAGTATAAACCCAGAAGCATCAAGAGTAAGCCCTTAAGTCTCTTCTTCCTAATCTTCCCAATGATCTCCTCCACTGCTCTGTTTTATTACCTCTCAGAAGGGTTTTAGCTTTAATATAGATTGGAATTACTGGGGAAAGGAAACATTTTAAACATTTAGGCATCCTAACTCTTTCAAGAGAGGCTTCTTAACCTTTAATCCTCCTTCCTCCACCCGCGGGCCACGCAATATGTGGGGCAAAAGGTCAGGGACGTGGACAAAGGCAATAATCTGAGTCTAACCCACTTTTCTGGGACCCAGGCAATCAGCAGTCAGTGCACAGACACACAGCCAGAGCTTTTGCTGCTGCTCAGGGCTGCTGGACTCAGCTTAAATGCAGGCCAGGGTTTAAATCACTGCACAGGCATGGAGAAAGGCTGGAAGGGCCAGAAGAGGGGCAAGGGCAGCAGAGGGGGCACAAAGCCATCAGATGGTTTGGTTGGGATCTTAAAGTCCATTTAAGGGCAGGGACACCTTCCACAGGCTGCTCCAACTTGGCTTTGGACACTTCCACGGATCCAGGGGCAGCCACAGCTGCTCTGGGCACCCTGTGCCACAGCTGGCACTCTCCTAAGAGTTCAGTGTAGCCATGGAATTTTATGAAAAATCCCTTTTGCTAGGATTTTTTCTCCTGAGAAGGTGAGAGGCCCCAGAGGAAAAGAAAAACAATAATTATCTGCTGTTGTGGAATGCAACAGGTGCATCTTGGATTGGTCCACATTGGTTGTTTCTAATTAATGGCCAATCACAGTCAGCTGGCTCGGACTCTCTGGTCAGTCACAAGATTTTATTATCATTCCATTCCATTCTTAGCCAGCCTTCTGATGAAATCCTTTCTTCTATTCTTTTAGTATAGTTTTAATATCATATATATCATCAAATAATCAATCATCCTTCTGAAACATGGAGTCAACATTCTCATTTCTCCCCTCATCCTGGGACCCCTGTGAACACCGCCGCAGTTCAGGCTTGGCCAAGCAGCTCTTTGGATGATTTGAGCTGATTCTTTCCCCCTTTTCCTCGCCCCTGGAGTGTTTTTGGGGTGATCAGTGAGTTCTGATCAGCTCTGCCCTGCTGTCCCCAGCCTTGGAGCTCTGTAGGAGCTACAGCTGTCACAGCCTGGCGAGGGACGTGTGGCCTTGGCTGGCGTGGCTGTCACAGCCCCGTCACTGCTGCGCACCCAGGGGTCTCATCTGGCTTTTAGGATGGTTCCTGGCAGCTTGCAAATCAAACAGCAACAGCAAAATCAGCTCCAGATCCCCCCCAGGCTGAGCAGCTCCATGAAATCCTTCCCTGCCACCATAAATATTCAGGAGGCGCCCCAGGGAGCTGTGCCTTCATTTCCTCTGCCCTGTCGCTGGCAGGGTGACAGCTCTGGAGCCAGGACACTGCCCCAACATCCTCGGGAAGTCTGGAGGGACAGCAATGCTCACAGCAGGCAGTGATGTGATACAAAAGAGAAGGCACAGCCCACAGCCACCCTGCCTCAGCGACCTTTCCAAATCCGCTCACTTCAGCAGCTCTACAGAGCCCAGGCTAACCAGAAATGCCAATTTTTCCTCAAGTTCATTCACTCCCAAAAGGCTCCCAAGGGAACAGGGAAATGGCTGCAGCCGCTGGTGTAGCCTGAGCCCAAACTAAGGAGAAATGCCATTTTTTAAGGAACAGGGAATAGCTGCAGCCACTGGTGTAGCCAGAGCCCAAACTGGGTCCCCTGAAGGCAGCTTCTCCCTGGTGAAAAAAGTGAGCACGACAGAAAAATAAAATTATTAAAAGAGATTCATCCCTTCTGCTGCTTTTCCACACCAAACTGATTCACTCAGCTAAACATTCAGCCCCGAGGCTTTCTTCCCTCAAACTGATTCACTCCAAAAGTTGTTTTATTCAGGGCAGAAAGGACAGGCAAAGCCAGGAGGATCCTTTTTCCTTTCTATTCAGGCTTGGCTGGGAGCAGCTGAGCTGGGGCTGCTCCCAGGGGATGCAGAGTTTTGGGGTGATGAAATGATGCTCTCACCATCACCTCAGGGCTGAGAAACCTCTCCTGAGCTCCCAGCTCTTCATCCCCAGAGCTGGGGAGGAGAGACTTTAGGGGGAGATGAATAAAGATGTGGATTTGAATATTCAAGTACACAGAGATGTGTTGATGCTGCCTTTTGTTAGACACAGCAGACACTGATTTGTACCTTCTGTCAAAGCTAAAGATTTGGGAGACAGCACAAAATGTTGGGTCTGCTGCGTGGAGTTGAAAAAAAAAAACCCACGTAAAAATTCAAGAAAATTGTGTGCACATTGCTGCATGTCTGGGTTTTTGTGGTTCATCTACAAGTTGGAAGGAAATATTAATTCAAGTCCAGCTAAATGATCCTGGGGCTGTCAAAGTTGTGCATCAGTCTGGGAGGTAAGTGACATTTAAAATTTAAAAAAAAAAAATTCAGCAGGGAATCAGCAAAATGGACCAGGAATGATCCCATTTGTCCTGATCAGTATTTATTTATCCCAGAGGAAAATACTGATTTATGCCACAGATTAAACCCTTTGATTTAGTCGTTTGGAAGGCCCTTGACAACTAGAAATGCAAACAAGGTGCACTAAACAAGCCTTTGGCAGCTCTTTGCAGGCTGAAATCTGACGTGCAGGATGGGAACCCAGAGCATTTCATGGCTCCATCACACAGACAGGGAACCTCAGCAAACTTCCCTCTGCCTTTGATCATCTCACAGGTCTCATCTGTTCCTATCAGAACTTTTCAAGAGGAATGTCTGATGTTTCCTTCTGAAGTCGATGTGAGAAAGTGAAGAGCCTTTATTTTAAGGTACCTTTAGAAAGGAGGAGGTTGACACATGCAAAATGGAGTTTTCACTCCTTTGTTTGAGTCATTCCAGCACAAAAAATAATAAAAAAAAAAGAACCTGTCAGTGACAAGTCAGGAGGTTGTTTGTTATTCTTGAACTGGTAAAAAAAGAGAATATTAAACCCACCAGGAACGTGTTCTGGAAATTCCACTGTTCCTTATTCTTCCTGAAGGATAAAGAAGTGTGGTGCCATAGAATGAGGTAAATCAGCAAAAAAGCAGATTAGCAACAAGAGTTTGGGGACAGAATTAACAAATTCTGTAAGGTGACAGAATTAGGTAACAGCACCTAACCATGTTTGTCAGCAGACGGGGTTTGTTCTCCGCAGTGAAAATGCTCTCGAATTAAGAGGTTTAATTTTAAGTATCTGGCAGAGCAAAATGAAGCAATTGGAATAATTATTTACCTCCTGACTCCACCCAAGGCCTCTCTACAGCAATAATTTTACCCCCAGGTACCAAATCAATGGTGGAAAGCCCAGACAGGGAGTTCACACCTGTATTTTGCCTCCCTCGGTGGCTCAGAGGGGGAAATATCCGGGGATTCCTAATACAGAACACCTCCCAATGGGAATTTTTATCCCAGTTTTCACTAAAGTCATTGGAAAGTGTTCCATAAACTTTATTGAGCTCTTGATGTGGGTAAGGAGAATCCTGAAGAGGCTTTGCAAGAAGATTTTCTGGACCGTGTCCTGAAATTCTGGGGCTTCTGACCTCCTTTTTCACAGAGCTAAGATTTGCTCCTTAAACATGGGGCAAAAGAGGAGTATTGAGGGATTTTCAGCATCCATGGCATGGCAGCATGCTGTACAATTTGGATCCAAATCTGGGAATGGATGGAATTTAGGTGTCAATAATGTAGTGCTGAGGCTGTCACCAAAGCTGGAGGCCAGAAATAGTCTGGATTAAATTTCATGGGACCTGAATTTGGGGTCAAATCTGGGAATTGATGGAATTTAGGTGTCATAATTTAATGCTGAGGCTGCCACCAAAGCTGGAGGCCAGGAATAGTCTGGATCAAGTTTCATGGGACCTAAATTTGATGTCAAATCTGGGAATGGATGGAATTTAGGTGTCAATAATTTAATGCTGAGGCTTCCACCAAAGCTGGAGGCCAGGAATAGTCTGGGTTAAGTTTCATGGGACCTGAATTTGGGGTCAAATCTGGGAATGGATGGAATTTAGGTGTCATAATTTAGTGCTGTCACCAAAGGTGAAAAAAGGAAAATCAGAGGGGTTAATCTGTGGGATAAATTCCCTGAAATTTCCAGCCAGGAGGTTTGGTTAAACCCCATAAATTTGGCCAGAAAGGGCCTCCAACTGTCCTGCCTCACATGTCAGGAGAGCCATTTTATCACAACATCCATCAGGCAGCCCAGCTCCTCCGAGTGGGAAGCTCTGTGATTTCTGCTTTCACATTCTGCCAGATGCTGGGCTCTTTCATTCCCTGCCAGACAGGAACAGCCTCATCACTCACAGGCAGCCCACCATGCCATAAACCTCTCTGTGAGACACGCTTCCCATCTGGGAGTGTTACAAAATACAAAATACAGCCCCATCTATTTAAAAAAAAAACCAAACAAAACACCAATAAATGAGGAATCTGGTGGAATAAGTAGCCCATTAGGCATGGCACTGGGTTGAAGCTGGAATTCTGCTTCCTCAGATTTTCTAACACTTCCCAGATGGATCAAGATTGACCAAAAATAGAAGCAGCCTATAAAAAGCTGATTTTGAGGGGAACCTTTCTCCTTACCTGGCACCCAGCACAACTGGCACCCAGAGCCTGGAGTGGCACATTCCAGAGCAGATTCCAGGGGGCTCAGGACCGCCAGCACCTGGAGCACTCCAGGCTGCCAAGCCTGGTGTCTGTGCCACCAGCAGATCCCAAGAGAGAGCCCCGCGTCCTCCTGCTCCTCCTGGAGATCTGAATCCAAGAGTTGGGACCTCAGGAAAATGCAGTCCTGATACAAACCAGTCCTTTCCCCAGTTCAGCTTCACTGTGGACCAAATTCAGGCCCACATTAAACTTAATCCAGACCATTTCTGGCCTCCAGCTTTGGTGGCAGCCTCAGCAGAAAATTATTGACACCTACATTCCATAAATTTGGAGTGGGACCAGTGGTAAATAGAAATATCTCCCAAAACACCCACCCTGCAGTCATTCCCTGTTGGATGTGGCTGTGTTGGATGTGGCAGCATCCCTGAGGTGCTGCTGGAAGGGACCTGGGGAAAAAGGAGTTGGGAATCTCCTCACTCACCCCATGTGAGCAACAAGGAGCAGCTCATGCTTCCCAGGAAAAATATTCCTGTTTAATCAAATTATATTTAAAATATTAAATTATATTAAAATATAGTAAATTGTTATGTTACTATATAATATAATGACATATTATATTATATATTAAATTATTATATTAAATTATATAAAAATATTCCCGTTTAAGCTAATTATATTTAAAATATTAAATTATATTAAAATATATTAACATTATTCTATTATTATATAATACAATTATATATATATTATATATTATATTATATTATATTATATTATATTATATTATATTATATTATATTATATTATATTATATTATATTATATTATATTATATTATATTTTTATATTATGTTATGTTATGTTATGTTATGCTATGTTATATATTAAATTATTATATTAAATTACATTAAAAATACTCCTGTTTAAGCAAATTATAAAGCTTTTAAAACCTGATTTCTCTGTTTTAAACCAAACTGAGGTGAATTAGTGTCTGCCTCATCCTCAGATCCATCTGGATAATCCTGCATCAGGGCTCCTGTTGGAAGGATGTCCCTGGAAATGGCACATCCCAGTTTAGGAAGGCTGGTAAAATTCTCTCTTTGGTGAAAACCTGGGAGATTACAGATCCAGGGGAGGCCGTGCTGGTAAAGGATTCCCAGTAAACCCCCAGTAAAGCAGAGTCCAAGCCAAGCAGTTTTGTGGGAAATGGCCTTTTCCTCCCCTGCCCTTTTGGTGGACATTCCAAAGGGCAGGGACACAAAGGAGATAAAGGAGGAAATCCCTTTCAGGTCCACAGCAATCCATCCAAGGGGGGGAATGTCTTGCCAAAAAGAAAACAAATCGTGCAAAGGCTTATCTGGTGTGATTGCACCGCTCCCCTAAAAGCCTCTTTTCCCAGTGGTAACCAGCAAATCTCTGGAAATGCCAGAAGAAAGGGATTGTTCATATAAACACATCCATTTCCAGGGGAAGTTTACTCTTCCTATAGCCAGAGGATGTTTATTTTGTGGAAAAGAGCGCGTTAAAACCTTTCCTCCCTTCTCCTCCACCCCTGGCACTCAGGGATTCCTCATTCCTCATTCCCCAGGTTTAGCAGGTCAAGGGAAGGGGGAGCCCCAGTGGAAAACGTGAGGAAAAATAAATACAGGGAAAGAAATGGATAAACAAAATAGCTGAGCTGGAGTGTGGAGGCTAAAAATTCCCTGGCTGGGGCAGTGACAGAGCGTGGCTGAGAGCTGCCAGCTCTGTGGGGTGATCCTGAATATCCCCCGGACCACAGGGTGGGATCCCATCCCTCTGCTGCCCTTTGGAATGTGGCTGGAATGCCGGGGAATGCTCCGTGCCCCATGTGCTTCCCGCAGCTTTTAGAGATGCAAAATCAATGGCAACGATTTGAACTCGGGTTTAACACAGTCCTAATGAAGTTTAATGGGTGCCGTTAGGAAAATTGGGAGCACCAGCACAATTCATCATTGCAGAGATAAATGGAAAAACGGGAATAAAGAATAGCTGGGGGTTTTTTAGCACTACTTCACCAGCATCTTCTGTATCCAAAGGGAAAACCACCAGGGAAAATTCCTGAAATTTAGGCTATTGTTGCATGTCCCTGCTTGCTGTACTATTGTAACTTTTTCTGCTTTCTTGGCAGCTGCAGCCAGCTCTGAGTTTTCTGCTCTTTCTGTTTCTGCTTTCCCAGCTTTCTGAAAACCTTCTTATCTTTACTATTTCCCACAGTTCCCAGGGTGGAAATGGGAATAAAACCAGCAAATACCCACAACTAAGGATGAAACCCTGGTTTGGGGTTTCCAGTCCAGTTCCAGGACCTCATCCCAGCCTTTTGAAGACTCCAGGGATGGAGTTTGCACAGCTTCTCTGGGCTCCTGGAAGAGCTGAGAGGAAACAGCTGAAAATTCACTTTCTGCTTGTCTTGGGCACCAAAGCAGCTTCTCAGGGGCACCTCTGGCTCCTCTGCTTCCAGAGCAGGGAATCCAGCAGGGAAGCTGGGCATGGAAGGAGAATCCCACATGAGGTCTGGAGTTCACTTTTCAGGCAGGGTGTGCTGGTGAATGGGAAAGGTCCAAAATTCCTGTTCCAAAGAGAGAGAGAAGAATTCTGGAATCATGGAACGGCTTGGGTTGGAAAGGAGCTTAAAGCTCATCCCATCCCATCCCCTACCACGGGCAGGGCCACTCCCACTGCCCCAGGCTGCTCCAGCCTGGCCTTGGGCACTGCCAGGGATCCAGGGGCAGCCCCAGCTGCTCTGGGAATTCCATCCCAACCAGGAATTCCCAATTCCCAATGTCCCACCCATCCCTGCCCTCTGGCACTGGGAGCCATTCCCTGGCTCCTGTCCCTCCATCCCTTGTCCCCAGTCCCTCTCCAGCTCTCCTGGAGCCCTTCAGGCCCTGCCAGGGGCTCTGAGGTTTTTCCAGAGCGTTCCCTTCTCCAGGGGAACATTCCCAGCTCTCCCAGCCTTTCCCTCTGATCATCTCCATGGTCTCCTCTGGACTCTCCAGCAGCTCCACGTCTCTTCCATGCTGGAGATCCCTGAGAAAAAAGGGGATCCCCGAGGATAAAAAAAATCATCTCAACAGGAAAAAACAGCAAGACCTGGGCATGAACTTCAGCTTTCAGCTCCAGGTTTTGGACGCTGAGGAGTTTCCCTGAACTGAAGGCACGAGGATTTTTCCAAAAGGGCTTTCCAAGGAGGAATTAGGAAATCCTGTCATGTGCATTTCTTCCTCTCCCTCAAACTGAGAGCAGCAATCTCTGAGGGAAGAATTTAATCAAAGCCAGCTGCTAATTACTTTCCTGACACCAGGGGAGAAGGATGTTGGCATCCAAAAGATCTGGAAGATTTTTCCTTATTAATATTTGATAAATCTGTAATTGGATCGTTTGATTCCGCAGTCTCCTTTGAATAGGAACTTTATTGAAATGAATCTTTATTAATTCAAGCCACAAACTTGAGGGGCTGATAACTCAGGGATTGATTGGAGTATCTGGAAGTGGCAGCTCTGGAGAGGAGATAAATTGGGATTGCCTAAGGACAAGTCAATACAGGCTGGATTTAATACACAGTGCTTCCTATTAGAGGACAGAAATTACATTCTGTAAAGAGTTAAATTTCTCTGATTTCTCATTTCTCTCTTTTTTTTTTTCCTGAAGTTCAGAGATTCCACATGAATATTTAATTCAAAAGCAAATGAGAATTAAGTGTGCTAACATTGAATTAATAAAAGAGTTGAGTGGCATCCAATAGTGAGCAAATGTGCTCATGAAAAAGTCCAAAAATCAAAATTGCAACTTTAAAGCTACTTAATACATCACATTGTTTAGGAACGGATATCACAATTTCCTCCTGATCCCGATAAAATAAAGCCAAGACTTTATTAAATGCAGTAAGAACATTGTAAGGCTGAGTGTTATTACCCTGGCCACAAACCCAATGTCCTGCTCTGATTTTGAACTATGGAAACCTCTGGCACTGGTTTATGTTAATAAATTTCTGCTAATAAACCAGTGACAAAGCAAAATAAATGTCCAGAAACCTCTGGCTTCGAAGGAAAATAAATTCAAGGCTTTGTGCAAAGTCACTGAGGGATGGGAACGCCCAAACTTTTATTTGGGAGAGATTAAAATTCCTTTTTCTTCACCAGTAACGCTGCTTGGAACAGACAGTGAAGAAATGGCAAAAAATGAGAAAGAAAACTTTAATCCTTGGGGTTGTGACCATTCCCTGGGGACGCTGTCCAGAGCCCTTCCATAAAAAAAACCCAACAAAATCAATAGGGAGGGAAGCCATTGAAGCAGGTTTTAAATATCTTTATTATTATTTTGTAAAGTTATTTGAGGTATTGCCCTTAAAGTCACAGTTCTGTGGCAGAAGCGCCACTGATGCTCCCCATTCCCAGCGAACCTGGCTTTGTGCTTTTCCTTAGCGGAAACACCCTCTCTTCCTTTCAATTCCCTTCAACAAAACCCTTTTCCCCTTTTTCTCCCCATTTCCCCTTTTTTTCCCCATTTTACCCTTTTTTTCCTCATTTTCCCCTTTTTGGATCCCCGGCGATGAGGGCGGCTGACGCTCCGTGACTGCCCCCTGGTGCCCCGCACGGGAACAGCACCCACGGCCGCCCTTCTGCGCCCCTCACACGGGGCAACACCGCCCTGGGAGCACCGAGGGGACACCCCAGCCCCGTCACCACCGATCCCGGCGCCGCCAACACCGATCCCGGCGCCGCCAACACCGATCCCGGCCCCGCCGCTCCCACGGGAGCCTCCCCAGCCCCGCCAGCCCCGCCGCCATCGCCGCCTCCCTCTCACGGCTTCTACCGCCCCTCCCGCAGCCCTGAGCAACCGAACGCCGAGCGGCGGATTCCGCGCGGTGTCGCGCCGCGCCCATCGAGGTGTCGGTGCATCTGCTGGCTCGGCCTGGGGGCGCGCGGCGAGGGCGCGGCGAGGGCGCGGCGGGGGCGGGTGGGCGCCGCCATTTTGCAGGAAGAGGTGAGGGGGGCCGGGGGCTCCTTTTCTTTTCCTCTTTTCCCGCTTCCTTCTCCCTTTTCCCGTTTCCTTCTCCCATTTTCTCGTTTCCTGCTTCCTTCCCGTCAGCTGTTGCTGCCTTTCCGCGGCAGTGCCGCTCCTGGGACGCGGGGAGGTCGGGCGGGGTGTGAGGGGGCTCCGGGGCTGAAGAGTTCAGCGCCTTCTTTTCCCTTTCCTTTTCTCTTTCCTCTTCCTTTCCCTTCCTTTTCCTCGTTCCCTGGAAACGAGAGAGTTCTCTGCCCTCTTCTCTTCTCTTTTGCAGGGGTGTCCGGGCCTGTCAGCGCGGGGAGAGCAGCGTCTGCCATGGCCAATGTGAGTGAGTGACGCCCGGCCTTGCGGATATCCCGGGAACGGCGGAATTGAGGATTAAGTGGAGTTACAAACAGGTTTGGGTGGGAAAAAAACCTTAAAAAACCTTTAATTCCGACTCCGTGCTGTGGGCAGGGACAACTTGCAGCGTGCTTCAAGGCTTGGACACTTGTTCAGAGGCAGCTGCAGAACCTCAGCACCCTCCGATGGAAGAATTTCTCCCTAAAATCCCAATCCAGCCCTCCTCCAGTTTGAGAATCCCAGGAATAGTAACCTAATTAAGGATTAAATCCATTTTTTCTGTCATCCTGGGCTCAGGCACGGAGGAGTTCCGTGTTCTGGAGCACTCAGCCGATTTGAGGCTGGAGCAGAAAACACCTTTTATTGATTGTTTTTATTGCTCCCGCCGTGGGGACATGAATAATTCATTCCCTCCCTGGCTGGTGCTTCTTGGGTAATGCCAGGTGTGTAAATATTTGCATGAGCGAGCTGTAATTAGTGACATCTCCGTGTTAAGTGAGGCTGATAATAAGGAGAAATTCTGTTTTCTGCTAATTACATGTTGGCTGTAATTGTTTACATCTGTTTATAGCATCATCATCATGCAGAAATTGATTTTAAGAGCGATTTGACACGATAAAGAAAAAAGATTTGAGTGGAATCAGATTTTTGTTGTGCTACAGGAACCTTTTAAAGCTCTTTTAGAAGGAGACCGCTCCAGGCTTGAACTGTAAATAATTGATTTAAGTCATAAATTAAATGTGTCTTGAAGCATTTGAGTTGTTATAATTTGGTAGAAATTATTTTATATTTACACAGAAGTGCTCTATGAAAAACCTTCTACTGCCTTAGGTCCTCATGCTTTAAATACAATTTTTATATTAAACATGCAAATAGTACAACTTATTCTCTTCTTTTACAAGGAAATGGCTTCTGAAAGTGCCTCTTTTGATGTAAAATTGCATAAATTTTTATACAATCAAAGCTGCAGCACTTGAGGAAAATCCTTTTATGTTATTTTCTCAAAAGAATTGTGATTCTTTATCTGAAAAGTTGAATTTTCCAAAAAACACCCACCCTGTGGCAGGTGGGATTTGTGTTTTCCAGGAGATAATCACGGAGACAATCCCTATCCATAATTTAATTTAAATTTTCAATTTTTAGGGCTTTTTCTACGTGAGAGGCCTTTAATTAACACTCAAGCAATAAAATGTAAAACTAACAATAAAATATTTCTACAGTTTGATGTCACAGCTGGCCATAATTCAAATTTCAACATCATTATTGAGGGAGGATTTTTCTTGCCACTCGCAGGGTTGCGTTTCAACGATTCTTTGGATTTTTATTAGGAAATAATTCTTTTATTTGAATATGAAATTATTATTTTTTTTTGGTTTTTTCTCTCCTCAGGTGCTCTGTAACAGAGCAAGATTGGTCACCTACCTGCCAGGCTTTTATTCCTTGCTCAGAAGAGTTGGGAATGCCAAAGCTTTTTCCACTGCAGGATCCTCTGGCTCAGATGAGCCTCACGTGGCTGCTGCACCTCCTGATTTATGTAAGGAAAACCCTGAAAATCCCCATTTGCACCTGGGATTTTGACTTGGGAGAAGAAAAAAAAATCCAATTTCTGAAGAAAAAGCAAAATTAAGAAGAAAAAGCAAATTTAGAAAAAAAAAGCAAATTTATTCCCTTGAAATATGAATTTGATTTGGTAGAAAAGAAAAGCAAATTGAAGATGAAAAAGAAAAATTTGCTTCCTTAAAAGGCAAATTTATTCCCTTGAAATGTGAATTTGATTTGAGAGAAAAGAAAAGTAAATTGAAGGAGAAAAAGAAAATTTGCTCCCTTAAAAGGCAAATTTGGAGGTGGGGTTTTTGACTGTGTAGAGGAAAAAAAAATCCAATTTCTGAAGAAAAAGCACATTTAGAAAAAAGAAAAAAAAGCAGATTTATTCCCTTAAAATCTGAATTTGATTTGGTAGAAAAGAAAAGCAAATTGAAGATGAAAAAGAAAATTAGAAAAAAGAAAAAAAAGCAAATGTAAGCAGAAAAATCCAATTTATTCCCTTGAAATCCCAATTTGGAATTGGGATTTTGGTCTGGTGCATTGCTGATCTTTGTCATCAAATCCTCCTTTTGCCCTTGGGATTTCCCTGCTGCCTTTGGGGTTTCCTGGCCATTTTTGGGATTCCCTTTTGGGTTTCCTGGCCGCTTTTAGGTTTCCCTGCTGTCTTTGTCTTTGGGGTTTCCCTGCTGTCTTTGGGGTTTCCCTGCTGTCTTTGGGGTTTCCCTGCTGTCTTTGGGGTTTCCTGGCTGCTTTTGGTTTTCCCTGCTGTCTTTTGGGGTTTCCCTGCTGTCTTTTGGGGTTTCCCTGCTGTCTTTTGGGGTTTCCCTGCTGTCTTTTGGGGTTTCCCTGCTATCTTTGGGGTTTCCCTGCTGTCTTTGGGGTTTCCCTGCTGTCTTTAGGGTTTCCCTGCTATCTTTGGGGTTTCCCTGCTGTCTTTAGGGTTTCCCTGCTGTCTTTGTGGTTTCCCTGCTGTCTTTTAGGTTTCCCTGCTGTCTTTGGGGTTTCCCTGCTGTCTTTAGGGTTTCCCTGCTATCTTTGGGGTTTCCCTGCTGTCTCTGTGTCCCCTGACCGCTCTTTGCTCCCCTGCCCTGCAGCTCCCAGGACGGTGTGGCCGGACGAGCTGATGGGGCCCTTTGGGCCGCAGGACCAGCGCTTCCAGCTGCCGGGGAACATGGGCTTCGGGTGCCACCTGCACGGCACCGCCAGCCAGAGAGCCCGGCCCGCCCCGAGCCTGCCCGACCTCCTGGCCGAGCCCTCGGCCGGCGACAGGCACGAGTTTGTCATGGCCCAGTGCATCAGCGAGTTCCAGGTGAGAGCAGCCCCTGGCGTGGGCGTTTCCTGACCGATCCCTTCGCCCAGCAGATCAATAATGCTGAGACCTACTTTGAAAATGCCAAGGTGGAATGTGCGGTGCAAGCCTGTCCTGAGCTGCTGAGAAAAGGTTCATTGGTATTTCCAGTCAAGAAATTCAACTTTTCTATGTAAAACCAGTGAATGTCCATGCTCTACCACAGATTGTGGCATAGGAAAGGTTAATTCAGAGTTAATCAGTACCAAAATCCCTTTGGATAGAATGGAAACCAAGTGCTGTTGGCGTTATTTAATTTAATAATTTTAATTTAAAATTAATTTTTAAAAATAGTTGCTATTGATAATATTTAATATTTCATTTAAATGTAATTTTTAATTGTTTTAGTGCCAGGGAAATTCTGGAGTTAATTCCTTACCCAAAATGCAGTTATAAAATCCTTTGGAATTGCTGAACAAAACAACAAATGGGAATCAGGAAACTTCTGAATTTGTGGTTTTAACTTATTCAGGAAGGAAATGACAGAAATTAAATGGGAATAAAACAGAGTAGAATGGAAACCAAAGCTTTGCTGTTGACAATATCCAATATTTCATTTAAAATGTTATTTTGAGTTGTTGTTTTACTGGGAAATTCTGGAGTTAATTCCTTACCCAAAATCCAGTTATCAAATCCTTTGGGCGTTTCCTGGCCGATCCCTTCGCCCAGGGGGTGCTCCTGGGGAGCTGAGAAGCCCCAGAGGAAAAGGAGAACAATGCTGGTCTGGTTTATCATTATTTGCTTCTCCTGGGTTGTGCTGCTTTGGAATGTGGTTGGACACTGTTTAGCCACAGGTGATTGTTTCATGTGAATTGTTTTGTCTGAATGGCCAGTCAGGGCCAAGCTGTATTGAGGCTCTGGAAAGAGTTGAGTTTTATAATTTTAGCCTTCTGTAAGTAGCCTTTCTGTATTCTTTAGTGTAGTTTAGTACAGCATTCTTTAATGTAATATAGGATCTTAAAGTTATAAATAAGCCTTTGAGAGCGTGGAGTCAGATCCTTTCCTTTCCTTTCCCTTCCTTTCCCTTCCTTTCCCTTCCTTTCCTTTCCTTTCCTTTCCTTTCCTTTCCTTTCCTTTCCTTTCCTTTCCTTTCCTTTCCTTTCCTTTCCTTTCCTTTCCTTTCCTTTCCTTTCCTTTCCCTTCCCTTCCCTTCCCTTCCTTTCCCTTCCTTTCCCTTCCTTTCCCTTCCTTTCCCTTCCTTTCCCTTTCCCCTTCCCTTTCCCCTTCCCTTTCCCCTTCCCTTTCCCCTTTCCCCTTTCCCCTTTCCCTTTCCCCTTTCTCCTTCCCTTTCCCCCTTCCCTTTCCCCTTCCCTTTCCCCTTCCCTTTCCCCTTCCCTTTCCCCTTCCCTTTCCCCTTTCCCCTTTCCCCTTTCCCCTTTCCCCCTTCCCTTTCCCCCTTCCCTTTCCCCCTTCCCTTTCCCTTTCCCCCTTCCCTTTCCCTTTCCCCCTTCCCTTTCCCTTTCCCTTTCCCTTTCCCCTTTCCCTTTCCCCTTTCCCCCTTCCCTTTCCCCTTCCCTTTCCCCTTCCCTTTCCCCTTTCCCCTTTCCCTTTCCCCCTTCCCTTTCCCCCTTCCCTTTCCCCTTCCCTTTCCCCTTTCCCTTTCCCCTTCCCTTTCCCTTTCCCTTTCCCCTTTCCCTTTCCCCTTTCCCCCTTCCCTTTCCCTTTCCCCTTTCCCCTTCCCTTTCCCCTTTCCCTTTCCCCTTCCCTTTCCCCTTCCCTTTCCCCTTCCCTTTCCCCTTTCCCTTTCCCCTTTCCCCTTTCCCTTTCCCCTTTCCCCCTTCCCTTTCCCCCTTCCCTTTCCCCTTCCCTTTCCCCTTCCCTTTCCCCCTTCCCTTTCCCCCTTCCCTTTCCCCTTCCCTTTCCCCTTCCCTTTCCCCTTTCCCTTTCCCTTTCCCTTTCCCCTTTCCCTTTCCCCTTTCCCTTTCCCTTTCCCCTTTCCCTTTCCCCCTTCCCTTTCCCCTTCCCTTTCCCCTTTCCCCTTTCCCTTTCCCCTTTCCCTTTCCCCTTCCCTTTCCCCTTCCCTTTCCCCCTTCCCTTTCCCTTTCCCTTTCCCCTTTCCCTTTCCCCTTTCCCCCTTCCCTTTCCCTTTCCCCTTTCCCCTTCCCTTTCCCCTTTCCCCTTTCCCTTTCCCCTTCCCTTTCCCCTTCCCTTTCCCCTTCCCTTTCCCCTTTCCCCTTTCCCTTTCCCCTTTCCCCCTTCCCTTTCCCCCTTCCCTTTCCCCTTCCCTTTCCCCTTCCCTTTCCCCCTTCCCTTTCCCCTTCCCTTTCCCCTTCCCTTTCCCCTTTCCCCTTCCCTTTCCCCTTTCCCTTTCCCTTTCCCCTTTCCCTTTCCCTTTCCCCTTTCCCTTTCCCCTTTCCCTTTCCCCTTTCCCCTTCCCTTTCCCCTTCCCTTTCCCCTTTCCCTTTCCCCTTTCTCCTTCCCTTTCCCCTTTCTCTTTCCCCTTTCCCTTTCCCCTTTCCCCCTTCCCTTCCCCTTTCCCTTTCCCCTTTCCTTTCCCCTTTCCCTTTCCTCTTCCCTTTCCCCTTCCTTCCATAGCAACCCCCTGCATGTGGAACAAGCACAACTCTCTTCTTCCTCAAAAAGGATTTTTCTGCACCATTTTCTGCCACAAGAACTGCCTCAAGGTGGTTCTTTTTTAGGAGAAAAAGATTTCAGGCTGTTTTGAAGCAGCATTTTAGGAGTGATTAATGGGAAGATTTCAGTCCCCAAACCTGCTCTTGGCCAAGTCTCACCACTTTTTACCCTGTAAAGTTGAAATGTCTCTCAGTATTTTAGTTCATGGATCTGGATTTGCAAAGTTTGGGCAATATTTAGTTCTGAAAACCATAGAATTCACAGAGGAATCCCTCAACCTCATAATGAGAGACTCATCATTGTAAAATTGGAATTTTCCTTCAGTATTTCTTTGAATGGATCTGGATTTGCAAAGTTTGGGCAATGTTTAGTTCTAAAAATCCTGGAATTCACCCAGAAATCCCCCAGTCTCACAATGATTCATCATTATGAATCCACCCAGTAAAAGTGGCATTTTCCTTCAGGATTTTATTTCATGGACCTGGATTTGCAAAGCTTGGGCAATGTTTAGTTCTAAAAAATCCTGGAATTCACCCAGAAATCCCCCAATTTATAATCTCTCATTATGAGAGGACTCTGGCAGTGTTGCAGATTCATCTGTATGAATCCACCCTGTAAAATTGGAATTTTCCTTCAGTATTTCTTTGAGTGGATCTGGATTTGCAAAGTTTGGGCAATATTTAGTTCTGAAAACCATGGAATTCACCCAGAAATCCCCCAATCTCACAATGATTCATCATTATGAATCCACCCAGTAAAATTGGAATTTTCCTTCAGTATTTCTTTGAGTGGATCTGGATTTGCAAAGCTTGGGCAATGTTTAGTTCTAAAAAATGCTGGAATTCATTCAGGAATCTCCTAAGCTCCCAATGAGAGATTCATCATTTTCAATCCACCCAGTAAAATTGAAATTTCCTTCAGTATTTTGTATTTTGCAGAGTTTAGGCAAAGTTTAGTTCTAAAAATTATCTCTCTTTTTCTATCTTTTCAGATTTTAAATAACTTCTAGTAACTTTCAATATTGTTAATAATATCATTATTTCAATATTTAATATGAAAAGTGTGAGGTGCCAGTGCAAATCACCTGAAACTGCTCGAGTGTATCTGATCACTAAACCCTATTTTGATGCACAGAGTTATTCCTGTTTGATATTAACTGTGAAAATTTGAATTTTTCTGGTTTTTAGGGTTCTGATGCTCCCCAGAAGCAGCAGATCAATAATGCTGAGACCTACTTTGAAAATGCCAAGGTGGAATGTGCGGTGCAAGCCTGTCCTGAGCTGCTGAGAAAAGGTTCATTGGTATTTCCAGTCAAGAAATTCAACTTTTCTATGTAAAACCAGTGAATGTCCATGCTCTACCACAGATTGTGGCATAGGAAAGGTTAATTCAGAGTTAATCAGTACCAAAATCCCTTTGGATAGAATGGAAACCAAGTGCTGTTGGTGTTATTTAATTTAATCATTTTAATTTAAAATTAATTTTTAAAAAATAGTTGCTAATGATAATATTTAATATTTCATTTAAATGTAATTTTTAATTGTTTTAGTGCCAGGGAAATTCTGGAGTTAATTCCTTACCCAAAATGCAGTTATAAAATCCTTTGGAATTGCTGAACAAAACAACAAAGGAGAATCAGGAAACTTCTGAATTTGTGGTTTTAACTTATTCAGGAAGGAAATGACAGAAATTAAATGGGAATAAAACAGAGTAGAATGGAAACCAAAGCTTTGCTGTTGACAATATCCAATATTTCATTTAAAATGTTATTTTGAGTTGTTGTTTTACTGGGAAATTCTGGAGTTAATTCCTTACCCAAAATCCAGTTATCAAATCCTTTGGAATTGCTGAACAAAACAACAAATGGGAACCAGGAAACTTCTGCAAGCACTGAATTTCTGGTTTTCATTTATTTGGAAGGAAATGACCAAAATTAAATGGGAACCATTTAATATCTTTGCAGATTTTAAATAACTTTTAGTAACTCTCAATATTGTTAATAAGATTATTATTTCAATATTGAATATGAAAATTGTGAAGTGCAAATCATCTGAAACTGCTTGAGTGTATTTAATGAAATTTAATGAATTATTAAATTATATTTAGTTAAATGGGAACCATTTAATTATATAAAGAGAAAAAATAATAACAAAATAGGAGATGAAATGGGAACAATTTAATTAAATAAAAAGTAAAAATAATAACAAAATAGGAGATGAAATGGGAACAATTTAATCAAATAAAAAGTAAAAATAATCAAAATAAATAAATAATAATTTTAAATTATTAATAATATAAATATATTTATATAATTTAATATATAAAATAGAAATATATTCATATAATTTAATATATAGATTATATATAAAATATAAAAAGATTATATATAAATTATAAACTTAATATATCATTTAATATACAAATCGCTGTAATTTAATATATAAATTATATAAGTAGATGTTTATATAAGTAATATAAATATATGTGTATATTTTAATACAGAAATATTTATGTATTTTTATATTAAAATATACACATATATTTATATATATAAATAAAATTATATTTATTCTATAAAAATTATAATAACTAAAAAATGAAAATGAACCAAATGAAAGAAAGTCGTTTAAGAAGGGAGATGTGCCTGCCATGTTGGTGTGGGTGGGAGGGCAGGCTGCCATGGCAGGGCAGGACCAACTCTGCTTTTCCCCATTTTTAGATTTCCAGTCGCTGTTCCCAGAGGCGAACCCCAAGCGCCTGACTGTGCTCACCGTCACCCAGAAGAGCCAGCATGACATGAGCGTGTGGAGCCAGGAGGTGGAGGACGAGAGGGAGATGCTCCTGGAAAATGTCAGCTCATTCACAAACCAACCCCACTTGCAAATCCTATTGCAGTCCTAAGAGATAGAGAGATAGATGTAGTATAGATCCATATTCGATATATAGAGAGAGATATAAAATATAGCTCCATATTTGATATATATATATAGAGAGAGATATAATATAGATCCATATTCAATATATATAGAGAGATATAATATAGATCCATATTCGATATATAGAGAGAGATATATAATATAGCTCCATATTTGATATATATATATATAGAGAGATATAATATAGATCCATATTCAATATATATAGAGAGATATAATATAGATCCATATTCGATATATAGAGAGAGATATAAAATATAGCTCCATATTTGATATATATATATAGAGAGAGATATAATATAGATCCATATTCAATATATATAGAGAGATATAATATAGATCCATATTTGATATATAGAGAGAGATATATAATATAGATCCATATTCAATATATATAGAGATATAATATAGATCCATATTCGATATATAGAGATATATAATATAGATCCATATTCAATATATATAGAGAGATATAATATAGATCCATATTCAATATATATAGAGAGATATAATATAGCTCCATATTCGATATATATATAGAGAGATATAATATAGATCCATATTCAATATATATAGAGATATAATATAGCTCCATATTCAATATATATAGAGAGATATAATATAGCTCCATATTCGATATATATAGAGAGATATAATATAGATCCATATTCTATATATAGATATATAGAATATAGATCCATATTCTATATAGATATAGATAGATATAATATAGATCTACATTGTATAGCTAAATATATATATAATATAGCTCCATATTCGATATATATATAGAGAGATATAATATAGATCCATATTCTATATATAGAGAGAGCTATATATAATATAGATCCATATTCTATGTATAGAGAGAGGTATATATAATATAGCTCCATATTCAATATGTATACAGAGATATATAGAATATAGATCCATATTCTCTAGATATATAGATGGATATAATATAGATCTGTATTATGTAGATAGATAGATATGATATAAATCCATATTCTATATATATAGATATATATAATATAGATCCATATTTTTATATATATTATAGATCCATATTCTATATATGGAGATATGTACATATAATATAGATCCATATTCAATATATAGAGGTATGTATGTATAATATAGATCCATATTCAATATATATATAGAGATATATAATATAGATCCATGTTTTATATATATATTATAGATCCATATTTTATATATAGAGGTATATATAATTTAGATCCATATTCTCTATATAGAGAGGTATATATAATACAGATCCATATTATATATAGATATATAGATATGTATAATACAGATCCATATTTTTATATATATATATTATAGACCCATATTGTATTTAGAGAGAGATATGTATAATTTAGATCCAAATTCTATATATAGAGAGGTATATATAATATAGATCCATATTTATATATATATATTATCGATCCATATTTTATATATGGAGAGATACATATAATTTAGATCCATATTCTGTATATAGAGAGATATATAATATAGATCCATATTATATATATATAGATATGTATAATACAGATCCATATTTATATATATATTATAGATCCATATTTGATATATTGATATATATAATTTAGATCCATATTCTATATATATAGATATATATAATACAGATCCATATTTTATATAGAGATATATAATATAGATTCTTCTATATATAGAGATAGATATAGATCTATATTCTATATATATAGAGATCTATATAATATAGATCTATATATAATCTAGATCTCTATTACATTGTTAAATGTAATATAATCGATTACATTTTTATCTTTAATATTATTTATAATACTCTTCTATTATAGTTCTTCATTATTAATTATCATTTACTGTTTAATTCATTTAATTAAGATTCCACTGCACTTTTTACTGGTCAAAAATGTAAAAATCACCAATTTCTCTGGGGTTTTTTTCCACTTTAATGAATGGTTTTAATTCTTTTAACCCCGAATTTCAGTTGTGTTTTTTCATCTTAACTTTGTCGTGTTCTTTTACCTCTAGAGGGCTCTGAAAATCCCTTTATTTCCCATTTTCCACAATTTTACCATTTCCCCACCAAGTGTCGCTGTTCACTGCCCTTAGCACCTCAAGAAAAGAACATTTCTGCCTATTCTTTGTAAAATATCCCCAAACCCAGCATTTCATCTGGAAATAAATCATATTTATGCCTGAAATTAATCTGGGAATGCCCTAAAACGCAAATGTGGGCTCTCTAAATCAACCACATAAAAAGGAATCAACACAAAATGACACAGAAATGAAAATTCCCTTCATTTCAGTGTGTTCTTGGAATTATTTCTGCCATGTTGCTCTTTAGTGTTTTAATCTGGTCTAATTATGTGTTAATTGGCATCTTTCTTCCTCAGGCCCCTCCCTGTCAGGTCTAATCCAGTCACTGGGGGGGGGTGTGAGGTTAAAACCAAAAATTCGCAGGGAAATGTTGGTTTGCTTGCAGAATTCACCTGAAAAATCCTCATTTCAGGGGCTAAAAAATGAGGTTGTACAGCCAAATCCAAATATTTGCATTAATCCAGCTCAGGTGTTTATTAAACTCACGCTGAGGGACCAGAAGAGATCCTAGATCAGAAATGTTGTGCCTAAAATTGTGATATTTGGAATTTAATTTACAATTTGGACATAATTAATCATCAGAGCCATCAACCTTCAAAATACAGAATTTACTGGGGGAAATTTGCCTTATTTTGAACTAATACAGAATTTACTTTAAATTCTCTTATTTTTAATTTAGTAAAAATAAAAATTTTCTCTCTTAGTAAATTTTCTTCTTTTGAATTAATACTGAATTTGTTGTCAAATTTCCCTCATTTTTAACTAATACAGAATTTACTGTAAAGGGTAAAATCCCTTCATTTTGAACTAACACAGAATTTTCTGTAAAGTATAAATTTTCCTTATTTTGAACTAACACAGAATGTACTGTAGATTTCCCTTATTAATATTCATTTGAAATAAGGGTAAAATTCCCTTATTTTGAATTAATACAGAATTTATTGTAAAGGGTAAAATTCCCTCATTTTAAACTAATACAGAATTTACTGTATAGGGTAAAATTTCCTCATTTTGTATTGAAAAGGATAAATTTTCCTTATTTTGAACTAATACAGAATTTACTTTAAAGGGTAAAATTCCCTCATTTTAAACTAATGCAGAATTTACTGTAAAGGGTAAAATTCCCTCATTTTCTATTGAAAAGGATAAATTTTCCTTATTTTGAACTAACACAGAATTTACTGTAAAGGGTAAAATTCCCTCATTTTGAACTAACACAGAATTTGCTATAAAAGGTAAATTTCCCTTATTTTGGACCTGTAAGGGACTGAAGCTGCATAAATCATATTTTTCTAAATTTGGAACCTTGAGCTTTTCAGGGTACTAATTGCAGAGAAAATCCAATTTTTACAACTGGAAGCAAATAAATGATTTTATTTATAACAAGTAAAGTTAGAAATAATTCATTTTGTGTGATAACCTCATTTGATGCCTTTCTTTTCCCAATTTTTCCCTTCCAGTTCATCAATGGTGCCAAGGAAATCTGCTATGCAATTTCTGCTGAGGGCTACTGGGCTGATTTCATTGATCCATCCTCAGGACTGGCAGTAAGTTCTTTCTTGCAGTAAAATTTGGATTAAATCCAACATTTTCAGGCTAATTCCTTGAATAAATGAGGATGTGTCAGCTCTGAGTGCAGGGCCAGCATTGCCAGGAAATGAAATTGGATTTTAGGGAACTGGAGAAGTTTTATGCCCCAAATCCCTTGGGCACTTTCTGCTGTGCCCAGGTAACTTGGGAACCCTGACACCTGTACAGGTGAAGGCTTTAAAAAACCTCTTTGCACCTGTTAATGATCCCTTTGTCCCCAAAAAATGAACTTTTTGTTCCTGTGCAACACTGGGAGCTTTCAGTGGGAGATGAGCTTTAGTCTGAGCTCTGCTAAAACCGTATCACAGTTCAAGGGGATGGTGGAAAAGCTCGGCTTAGTGGGGTTTTATTTAAAAACACTCCAAAAAGCAGGGATTTATTGTGCCAACAGAGGCAAACAGGGCATGTGTGTAAGGCAGAACAGGCAGGCCAGGGGTGGAAAAGCTTCCCAGAATTCCATGTCTTTAAAGAATTGGGGATTGATGGAAGTGGGGTTTTGTCTTCAGACTCCAGCAGTAACATCCTGGCCCAGAATCAGGGGTGGGTTCTAAGTCAGAAGCTTCCTCCTGAGATAAAGAACTGAAATATCTGTGTGCAGCTTAAATGCCAGTTCCATTTAAAAAGTTAAATACCAGTTTAATTTAAAAACTTAAATACCAGTTCAATTTAAAAACTTATATACCAGTTCAATTTAAAAACCTATATACCAGTTCAATTTAAAAACTTAAATACCAGTTTAATTTAAAAACTTAAATACCAGTTTAATTTAAAAACTTACATACCAGTTCAATTTAAAAACCTATATACCAGTTTAATTTAAAAACTTATATACCAGTTCAGTTTAAAAACTTAAACACCAGTTCAATTTAAGAACTTAAATACCAGTTCAATTTAAAAACTTAGATACCAGTTCCATTTAAAAACTTAGATACCAGTTCAATTAAAAAACTTAAAAACCAGTTTAATTTAAAAACTTACATACAAATTCAATTAAAGAACTTAAATACTAGTTTAATTTAAATACCTGTCTGCAACGTAAATATCAGTTTAATTTCAATATCAGTTTCATTTAAATACCTGCTTGCAACTTAAATATCAGTTTCATTTAAATATCAGTTTCATTTAAATACCTGTCTGCAACTTAAATATCAGTTTAAATACTTAAATACCAGTTTAATTGAAATACTTAAATACCAGTTTAATTGAAATACTTAAATACCGGTTTAATTTAAATACCTGTTTGCAACTCAATCGCATTTTTGCTCCTCTAACCAACTTTCTTTAGGGTGTTATTGCAAAGTTGAGTTGTTCCTTTTTGAATTAATTGAGTTATTTATTTAGTGGAGTTGTTAATTTTTGCAGTTTCCTAGGAAGTTTCTCTCCTTAGTCCGTGTCCCGTTTCTGGCAGGGTTCTGCCCTTAACTCCTCCCAAAGCTGAGGCTGGGATTGGGATTTGAAAGGAAAACCTTTCAAACTCCACACATAAAACTCCTCCACGCACCTGAACTCAAGCTTAGCTTTCAACCATCCATCAGAACCCGAAATCCTTGTGGAAAACCTTGGATTTATTCTTCTTTTCCTTCAGTTTTTCGGGCCTTACAGCAACAACCCCCTGCTGGAGACCGACGAGCGCTACCGGCACTTGGGCTTTGCCGTGGACGACCTGGGCTGCTGCAAAGTGATCAGGCACAACCTCTGGGGCACCCACGTGCTCGTGGGCAGCATCTTCACCAATGCTGAGCCCGACAGCCCCATCATGAGGAGGCTCAGTGGCCACTGAGCCCTCCCTGCAGCTCCCTCAGCCTCCTGCCGGCATCTTGGGATGGAGTTCTTGGCTGATTCTCCCTCGGTATGGCCAGGGCTTGCTCACTTCCAAGCGTTCTTAGAGAATAAAAGTAGCTGGTATTTATTTCTAGTCTTTTGGGAATGTGTGCTCACCACATGTGGCTTTGGAATATGGATTGACAGCGTTGAGAATCAGAGGAGGCATCGTTTCCTTTTGAAATTCTCCATCTTCTCTTACCTCAGCAGTTCTTTCACTGCTTGACGTAGTGCTCGGAATCCTCTGAAAATGCCACTGAAATTCCCAACAAATCTGCCATTCCTGAAATTAGGAACTGGCAAAAAAAAAAAAAAAATGGAATGAGTCATAAAATTGTTCTCCCAGAATACAGAACTTAATAAAATCTGGGCTAATCACTCATTTGCTGTTGGAAAATGAGAATGAGGTCAACTTCCAGTGGTCTCCAACTCATCCAGAGACTCCATAAAAAGTCCTTAATTACCCTGGAATTACTCATCTCTTATTGTTTTTTGTCTTCATGGTGCTTGGGATTTATTTTCTCAGTATTAGCTAAATATATTTAATTAGTTTATATACCTAAATGTAATTTAAAGTTGCTTTTGTAACTTTCTTAGGTCATTAAATACAAGAAAAAAAAAAAGAGATAATGGGGCAATGCTTGGATCTCATCATTGTTTTCCTGGACTTGGATGCAATTTAGATTTGCCTCTGGAATTTGGAAATTAGTTAGGATCAGTTATTGCAATTAGAGATGTTTCAACAGGAAGGTTCCAGGCTCCCCAGGTCTTACAAAAACACTCAATCAATGGTGGGAGCAGCAGGGCAGGAATTCCAAGGCTCCTGAAACACCTGGAATTTCAGTGCCTTGCAGTTTGGCTCAGGGGCTGAAGCAATAAAGGAGATTTGGATCTCATCCCAGGCAGTGTGGGGCCATTTTTATGGAGCAGTGGGAATCCTTCAAGCTTAATTCCATGGGAATGTGCAGCAGCTCAGTGTGGGTGAGGATCCAGGGATTTTACCTCGACCTTTGGTGTTATCCCAGGCAGTTTGGGACCCTTTTCCTGGAGCAGTGGGAATCCTTCAGGCTTAATTTCACAGGAATGTGCAGCAGCTTAGTCTGGCTGAGGATCCAGGGATTTTAACTTGATCTTTGGTGTTATCCTGGGATAACAGTTTGGGAGCCATTTTTATGGAGCAGTGGGAATCCTTCAGGCTTAATTCCATGGGAATGTGCAGCAGCTCAGTGTGGCTCAGGATCCAGGGATTTTAACTTGATCTTTGGTGTTATCCCAGGCAGTTTGGGACCCTTTTTATGGAGCAGTGGGAATCCTTCAGGCTTTATTCCATGGGAATGTGCAGCAGCTCAGTCTGGCTCAGGATCCAGGGATTTTACCTCGACCTTTGGTGTTATCCCAGGCACTTTTGGAGCCATTTTTCCTGGAGCAGTGGGAATCCTTCAGGCTTAATTCCACAGAAATGTGCAGCAGCTCAGTGTGGCTGAGGATCCAGGGATTTTAACTTGATCTTTGGTGTTATCCCAGGCACTTTTGGAGCCATTTTTATGGAGCAAAGAGAATCCAGGCTTTATTCCAGCTCAGTCTGGCTGAGGATCCAGGGATTTTACCTCAACCTTTGGTGTTATCCCAGGCAGTTTAGGAGCCATTTTTATGGAGCAAAGAGAATCCAGGCTTTATTCCAGCTCAGTCTGGCTGAGGATCCAGGGATTTTACCTCAACCTTTGGTGTTATCCCAGGCAGTTTAGGAGCCATTTTCATGGAGCAAAGAGAATCCAGGCTTTATTCCAGCTCAGTGTGGGTGAGGATCCAGGGATTTTACCTTGCCCTTTGCTGTTATCCCAGTGTTATCCAACCCCATGGATTCCAGAGCTGTCCCAGGCTCTCCTGCTTCTCCCTCAGCCCCTAAGCCAGGCCCAGCAAGGCTTTCCTGGCTTTAGGAGCAGCTCCTGGAGCCAGTGCCTCTCTCTGGCCCTGGCACCGCTGCTCTGCCAGGGCCTGGCTGCATCACAGACAGAGCTGGCAGCTCTTCCCAAAGGTTCCATTCCCAATTCCCAAATTCTCCTGCTGCCCTGCAGTGCTGGCTCTGCATCTTGGGGCAGGACTGAGCCCTTTGCCATGGAATTTGTGCTGGGATTCCAGAGCCCAGCCCTGACTGCTGCTCTCCATAAAATCTCTGTTACTCCAAGGATTTTATTCCTATTTTTTTTCCCCTTCTTGAGAAGATTAAAGAAGTTGAGAACTGCAGTGTGTTGTGTCTGTTTGCAAAATCCACAGCAGAAGGCTCTCACTGGACATTTGGGGGAATTTTCTTGGAAAAAAGTGTGGAATTATTCACAGAAATTGTAACTATCTTGAAGATTTGATGATTTATCTTCAGCTGGCTTCCTGTAATTCCAGTTAAGATTGGGATGTTCATTTTTGATTTCGGGCTCTTTAAGTTTTGTCCTGCAGAGGACAAAAAAATTCATTTTCCAGCGGCTTTTCCTGAGGCAGAAATCTCACTGGAATATTGGGAGTTTTGCCTTGACCTCATGAATATTAATGTTCATAATATTCATATTAATGAATAATAATAATGTTCATAGTATTCATATTAATGAATAATAATGTTTTATGTCATATAAATATAATATATAATGTTTATATATATAATATAATGTTTTTGAGGGGAGCTCCAATTCCTAATATTTTCCTAATTATGATTTTTCTTACCATTAATCCCCCAAAATAGCTGGAGCTGTTCCAGTTCTGTTTTCCTCCCATCACAAGAGCCAGACTGAACTTTCTCATATAAATTCAAACTTCAGGAATATAAAATAAAATAAACAATAAAAAGTAATAATAGTAAAATAATAATAGTAAATAATAATAGTAAATAATAATAATAATAATAATAATAATAATAATAATAATAATAATAATAATAATAATAATAATAATAATAATAATAATAATAATAATAATAATGGAAGTTGAAGTAGCAAATCCCAAAAAAGTTTTCAGCCAGTGGAAAGAGGATTGTTTGATGTTGAGGTGCTACACTAATTAACTAATTATCTCTGCTTAGCTAATTAACAGCAGGGGAAATATTCTGGGATGGATCTGGGGGATTCTATTCCACATTTTCTCCTCAGCCCCTTGGGAGTTCACTGCTTTATTCCTGATGTGCTCCTGTCAGGATTTCCAGTGTATATTTATATATATAAATACAGTATTTATAGATAATGTATATTATATATCCATATTTGTTTCCACATCAATATTTACATATTTATATCTTTTTATTAAGCTGTGCTTAACTTGGGAGAGAGCAAATGAACTGAGATTTTAAAAAAAATACAAATTAATACTCAACATTCTGCCAGGTGGAGGGAGTAAAAATCCTGCAGAAAAAATGTGGGAAGACATTTGGAAAAATCAGTGTCCAGTGGTTGATGCTCAAATAATTGGGAATAATTGGGGACTGGAAATAGAGGTTTTATTCCTGGGGGATTTGTGGCATCCAAGACAGAGAACTCTTGGATTTTCCTGCTTCACTGAGGAAAATGGGAAAACTGCTGATCCCAACATGCCTGGGACTGGATAAATTCAAATATCAAAAATAGCCAATATTTCTTATGTATAAATATATTAAAAATATATTTATGAAAGTATAGATGTCTATAAATCTCATGTATGAAAAATCTCCTTTGTATATATAAATATATAAAATACATCTCTATATACAAAAGTATCTATAAATCTCACATATATTAAAAACTCCTTTATATATAGAAATACATATAAATATATAAAATGTATATCTATATATAAAAGTATATCTCTATAAATCTTGTATTTATAAAAATCCCTTTTATATATAAATTTAGATATTAAAATATATATAAAATATATATATAAAATAAATATATAAATATATATTATATATAATATATATAAATATATATATTAAAATATATAAAAATATGTATCTGAAGCAAGAAATGAATGAATGAATTGCAGCAAAAGGAAATGCTGCAGTGCATTTATTTAGGATTGCTTTGCTGACCTGCAGAAATTCCATTTCTTCCTCCTTTTGTTTTGCCCTCTGATCTTTGCTCCCTGTGTTTAAAATCCAGAAATACAAAAAATTCCAGGGATATCGAGAAATGCTGGTGAGGTGAGAGGGGCTGCAGGAGTGAGGGGTGTGTGTGGAAAAGGAAATTAGGGAAGGAGGGTGGGAGAGAGAAAATCAGGAAAATTCAGAATTTAGGGACCAAACATGAATAATCCTTACAGGCAGGAATATGAGCAGGAATCCAAGAAATGCAGGGATTTAACTCCATCCTGTTATTTATTAATTCCTGTTAATATATTTATTATCCTGTTATTTATGGAGCTCATCCTCAGCAACACCTGACTGGTCCCTGCCCCCTTTTCTTTATGTCCCAGTAGCCAAAAAATCCCCAAAACTGAGCTGTGTTTAGGGAATTTTATTTCTATTCCCCCTGTAAATAATGGATCATTCCCCAATGGATGTTTTCCTCCTGGTGAGCTCCAGCTATAAATTGTATAAATTGTTATTTCATTCTTTTAAAAGCAGTTATTCTTTATTAAATAGTATAAATTGGTAAATTTTGGTAGAAATTGTTTTATACTGGACACAGACCTGAGGAATTCCTGTTTGGTTTGGGATCCCTGGATTCTGTTTTTCCTCTCTGCTCTGGACAATTTGGTACAAATTGTTTTATACTGGACGCAAATCTGAGGAATTCCTGTTTATTTTGGGATCCCTGGATTCTGTTTTTTCCCCTCTGTTCTGGGAAAATTCCCTATTTTCCATCATTTTGTCCCATTAATCCCGCCTTGGGTTTTTTCCCTGGCGTTCCCACTAATCCCATGGCCGCAATTTTATCAGACACCTCACAGTGAATATTTAAATGGAACCCTTTTATTTATACAAATGTACAAGAATTTACACCTGTTAAAAACAATTCAACATTGCAAAGCAAGATGCCTTAAAAAATAAATCTGGTGCAGCTCAGCATGGGTGGGTTTGGAACCCCCCAAAATGCTGCAGGGGGGTTCAGACCCTTTTTGAATTTCCTTTTTTTAAAGCATCCAGGGAGATGCCAGAGGGGGAAGGACAGGCTTGGAATTTTTATTTTTGGAAATCTCCAGAGCCAGGTGGAATTTGCATAGAAAAAGAGATTAAAACTCTAAAAACCAGAGATGGGGGAAAGGAGAGCAAAATTCCAGCTTTGGCTGGGGGTGAGACCAAAAAAAAATGTTGATTTTATAGCAAAAATCATTCAAAACAAACAGTGGTGAATCTTTTAGGGATTTCTCTGGTGGAATTCCAACCCTGTTCCGCTGGAAATGCAGATTTTTAGGGATTTCTCTGGCAGAGTTTGGGAATTCCAGCAGTTTTCTGCTGGAAATGAGGTTTTTTAGGGATTTCTCTGGTTGAATTTAGGAATTCCAGTGGTTTTCTGCTGGAAATGTGGATTTTTAGGGATTTCTCTGGCAGAGTTTGGGAATTCCAGTGGTTTCCTGCTGGAAATGAGGATTTTTAGGGATTTCTCTGGTTGAATTTAGGAATTCCAGTGGTTTCCTGCTGGAAATGCGGATTTTTTGGGATTTCTCTGGCAGAGTTTGGGAATTCCAGTGGTTTCCTGCTGGAAATGCGGATTTTTTGGGATTTCTCTGGCAGAATTTAGGAATTCCAGTGGTTTCCTGCTGGAAATGCGGATTTTTTGGGATTTCTCTGGCAGAATTTAGGAATTCCAGTGGTTTCCTGCTGGAAATGCGGATTTTTTGGGATTTCTCTGGCAGAGTTTGGGAATTCCAGTGGTTTCCTGCTGGAAATGCGGATTTTTTGGGATTTCTCTGGCAGAATTTAGGAATTCCAGTGGTTTCCTGCTGGAAATGCGGATTTTTTGGGATTTCTCTGGCAGAATTTAGGAATTCCAGTGGTTTTCTGCTGGAAATGAGGATTTTTAGGGATTTCTCTGGCAGAATTCGGGAATTCCAGCTGTTTTCTGCATATCCCAGGTGATGGGATTCCTCCTTTGCTTCCTCGCTGCCCATCCCAGCGGAGCAGGAGCTGTGGGAATGCTGCATGTGTTAATTACCGCGTGTTAATGAGCGAGGGGGGGGTTAATGAGCTGGGAATGCCAGCGGGCTGTTCCCAAGAGGAATACGGACATAGGAACACTTCCAGTGCCAGTTCTTCGCCGAGGTAAGCCGGGCTTTACCAGGTTAGGCTGGGCTTGGTGGCTTTTTCCAGCCCCAGAGGTCTTGTCCGGAATGGAAAGGTCCCGGCATCAGCGCGGGGTTCCGGGATCCTCCCCAGAGCTCCTGCAGCAGAGCGGGAATTCTGCTCCTAAGGCGCGGTCCTAAACCCGGGATCAGCCAGAACCGGCCGGGAGCTCAGGAGGCCGGGCTGGCACAGCTGGGCCAGCGTGGCGCTGTCCCTGTCCTGTCACCATCCCTATCCCTGTCTTGCCACCGTCCTGTCCCTGTCCTGGCCTTGGCACTGTCACCGTCCCTGTCGCTGTCCCTGTCCTGTCGCCATCTCTGTCACTGTCGTTGTCACCATCACTGTCCCGTCCTTGTCCTGTCGCTGTCATCGTCACTGTCCTGTCGTTGTCATTGTTACCGTCCCTATCCTGTCGCTGTCGTTGTCATTGTTACCGTCCCTGTCCTATCGCGGTCCCTCTCACTGTCGTCACCATCACTGTCCCATCCCTGTCCTGTCGTTGTCACTGTCACCGTCCTGTCGCTGTCATTGCTACCGTCCCTGTCACGGTCTCTGTCGCTCTCGCGGTCCCTGTCGCGGTCTCTATCACTGTCGTTCTCACTGTCCCGTCTCTGTCTCTGTCACTGTCATTGTCCGGTCTCTGTTGCTGTCGCTCTCACTGTCCAGTCTCTGTCGCTGTCTCTGTCACTCTCGTTGTCCCTGTCGTGGTCGCGGTCTCTGTCGCGGTCACTGTCCGGTCTGTGTCGCTGTCACTGTCGCAATCCCTATCCCTGTCGCGGTCACTGTCCGGTCTGTGTCGCTGTCACTGTCGCAATCCCTATCCCTGTCCCGGTCACTGTCCGGTCTGTGTCGCTGTCACTGTCGCAATCCCTATCCCTGTCACTCTCGCTATCCCTATCCCTGTCGCGGTCACTGTCCGGTCTGTGTCGCTGTCACTGTCGCAATCCCTATCCCTGTCACTCTCGCTATCCCTATCCCTGTCGCGGTCACTGTCCGGTCTGTGTCGCTGTCACTGTCGCAATCCCTATCCCTGTCACTCTCGCTATCCCTATCCCTGTCCCGGTCACTGTCCGGTCTGTGTCGCTGTCACTGTCGCAATCCCTATCCCTGTCACTCTCGCTATCCCTATCCCTGTCCCGGTCACTGTCCGGTCTGTGTCGCTGTCACTGTCGCAATCCCTATCCCTGTCACTCTCGCAATCCCTATCCCTGTCGCGGTCACTGTCCGGTCTGTGTCGCTGTCACTGTCGCAATCCCTATCCCTGTCCCGGTCACTGTCCGGTCTGTGTCGCTGTCACTGTCGCAATCCCTATCCCTGTCACTCTCGCTATCCCTATCCCTGTCCCGGTCACTGTCCGGTCTGTGTCACTGTCACTGTCGCAATCCCTATCCCTGTCACTCTCGCTATCCCTATCCCTGTCCCGGTCACTGTCCGGTCTGTGTCGCTGTCACTGTCGCAATCCCTATCCCTGTCACTCTCGCTATCCCTATCCCTGTCCCGGTCACTGTCCGGTCTGTGTCGCTGTCACTGTCGCAATCCCTATCCCTGTCACTCTCGCTATCCCTGCCCCTGTCCCGGTCACTGTCCGGTCTGTGTCACTGTCGCTGTCTCAATCCCTATCCCTGTCCCTCTCGCGGTCACTGTCCCGCGGCTGTGGCCGTGAGCCAGCGCTGTGCCAGCAGCGCCAGGCCGAGCGCGGCCGGTGCGGCGGGGCCGGGCGGGGCCCGGGGCGCGGTGGCGCTGAGCGGGGCCAGCGTGGCGAACACGGCGTCCGAGGCGTTCCGCGGCAGCGGCAGGTTACAGATGCTGCCCTCGCAGCACGACGTGCACACCTGCACGGACACACAGACACACAGACAGGGAATGAGGGATTCCGGGCCAAAAAACAGGGAATGGGGAATTCCAGGGAGGAAAATGAGGGGAAATAACGGTACATTTGCAAAGGAACTCCCTGTGATTTTTCTCTCCTTTTTCCCCCTCTCCTTCCACTCTTTAAAAATCCATCTATTGAGAGAACATGATTTTCCCCCTTCTTTTTCTTTCCCTTTTTTCCCCCTCGCTTTTTAATCATTCCCAAGGGAAATTCGATTTCAGCCGATGCTGAATTTACCCACTAACCCAGCCAGACTTCCGGCACTCCAATTACTCCATAAATTATAACTTTTATCAATAATATTATGTATATGATGGATAAATATTATATATACGTATATATACATAATATACATTATATAATACATATAATATGTATTAATATAATATACATATTATATGTATATTACATGTATATTGTATACATAATATACAATATTATATTAATAATAATACATATTTTAATATATATTTATCTACAAAATATATAAATATATTTATATATAGATAATAATTTATATAATAATATAATATACATTATATAATACATATTATATATAATATACAAAATCTGTTATATACTATATACATATAATTTAAGCATTATATAAACACTGTACATATATAGATATGTATGTATATATATAGATATATGTATATATAGATATATATGTATATATACATATATAGAATATATATATCTATATATTATATATGTTATATATATGTAGATATATATAAAATATAACATTATATGATATTATATATAACATGAAATATGTTATATGTTATTAAATATAGTTGTAAATTGGTTTTAATATTACATCGAATAGGCCGTATTTATTGTTGATATATTAAGGATATTATACAGTATATTGTATATATATTTCAAGATATAGATAATTCGTTTTATATATTAGATATAAATTTATTATATGTATAAAATATATTTAATATATAGAGAGAATATATTGTATATATTGTATCATGTACATTATATACTATATATCATGTATCATATACTATTATATATTGTTACATATTGTATTCACAATATTTTGCATATATGTGAAATATATTGTATATTATATATAATGTACATTATATATTACATAATATACTATATCTATTGTATTTTATATACTATATCTTTCATATAATATTCCTATATATTATATATTTTAGATAGCATTATTATATATTTCATCTATATTTTTATATTATATATTGTATATAACATAACATAATATAACATAACATAATATAGCATAACATAATATATATTGTCTTATCCTATTTATATTTATATATTTTCTACTATATTATATGTAGTATATTGTCTCTATTAGATATATATAATATATATTGCATAATATATATAGAGAGCACACATTACATATTATATATTACATACTAATATATGGAATATATATTGTACATTATTATGGATTACATTATATCTAAAATAGTACAATATACTGTATATATTGCATATACAATATGTATATATAATTTATACATTATATATACATTGTACATATATACGATATATATATTATACATATATAATATATAATAATACTATTATATATTACGTATATACTATGACATATAATTTATATTATATTATATGCATAGAAAATTAAAATATATCACAGAATGTTATATAGTCATAATAAAAATATTTACAATATCTACTACATATAATATGTACTATATTATACTATACTATATTATACTATACTATACTATATTATATTATATTATTATACTATATGAATATTTTCATTTTTATCTATATCTGCACATACTATATTTACAAAACAACCCCCAATTATACAATTTTTTTCTCTATTTGCCCCCAGTTTCCCCCACCTTGTACTCCTCGTGCCTGATGTAGGTGCATCCCGTGCTCAGACACTCCTCCAGGGCCACGCAGCGCTTGGTGACAGACACGCTCTCCCCGCTGGCCCTCATCATGTGCTGGCTGAAGCAGTACCTTGTCCCTAAAAATCATGGAAAAACCTTCATCTGATCAATTCCTGTTCCCTGAGAGTGGACCAGCAGGGGAAACAGGAAAGAAATGCTGGATTTTTATCAAATCACAGGATTTTTAAAAAATGAGAAATTTTTGATGTATTTATTGTAGATCATGTGCTGGCTGAAGCAGCACCTTGTCCTTAAAAAAAAAGGAAAAGTCTTTATCTGCCCAATTCCCTTTCCCTGAGAGCCCTCCAGCAGGAGAGATAGGAAAGAAATGCTGGATTTTTATCAAATCATGGAATTTTTTTAAGAAAACCAATTTTTTATGTATTTATTGTAGATCATGTGCTGGCTGAAGCAGTACCTTGTCCCTAAAAAACACAGGAATATTTATTTGCCCAATTCCTGTTCCCTGAGATTCCACCAGCAGGGGAAACAGGAAAGAAATGCTGGATTTTTATGCAATCACATGATTCTTAAAAACTAAGAAATTTTTGATGCCTTTATTGTAGATCATGTGTTGTCTGAAGCAGTACCTTATCCCTAAAAAACATGGAAATATTTATGTGCCCAGTTCCCTATTGCCCCTTTGTCCTGTCCAAACAAGGAATATCTGGGAATGTTGGGCTGCTGCCATGCCAGCCAGCCTGGGGGGTTTTATTGCTGCTGATTTGAGCTCAAAGGAAGCAAATTCTGGGCTGATAACGGGCCTGACACAGGCTGCAAACACAGCAGGGTCATCTCCTTCCAAAATAAATATTTCCCAAAGGCAAAATCCCAAAACAACCCAGCTAAATGGGATTCACAGGGGCTGTGGATCATCTCAATGTTCTGTGATGTTTTCGTTTCTCTTCTTTGTCTCAGAAGAGAACTGGTGAAGGAAGGGGAGATCTGGGCAGCTCAGATCTGATATTTGAGTGTTTGCACTAAAGGGTTTTTCTGAGCTGTTCCAAATTTCAGACTCCAAGGGGATTTATGGGATTAAATAAAATACCAAAATTCCAGCTGTGGCTGCCCTGAATGTGGATTTGTGCCATAGGAGAGGGAGGTGAACACAGCCAGCACTGTCCTGTATTCACCACTAAGAGAAATAAAACTTTTAAAAATCCTTCCCTGTGAGGGTGGGGAAGGGTTGGGATGGAATTCCCAGAGAAGCTGTGGCTGTTGCTGGATCCCTGAGATTCCAGCAGCAGGAGAAACAGGAGGGAAATTCTGGATTGGAAGAGTCCAAGGCCTTGGAAGTGCCCAAGGCCAAGTTAGATGCTTGAAGCACCCTGAGATCATAGAAGGTGTCCCTGCCCATGGAATGGGATGAGCTTTAAGGTCCCTTCCTACCCAAACCAGTCTGGAATTTTAGGAAAGCAACACCAGCCTGATTGAATCCCCCAGCTGAGCCAGAGGAAAACAGGGAATAGCTCCAAGTCCTCAACCTCATCCACTGCAAGGAGACAGAAAAGCTTAAGGGATGAACTCCAGAATCCCATATCCCACATTTCTGGGAATAATGGGGCTCCCTGGCAGGGACAGGTGGGTTGGGATGGGGCTGGTTACCTCGAGGGCAGTAAACATCCGGAGCCCAGCGGTTGCACTCGTAATTATCTGAGGCCTTTTCGCAGGTGAAACACTTAAATCCATGAGGATACGGCGTGGCTGAAAGGAATGGAAAACGTGGAATTAATAGGAATAATAACGGAGTTAAAATGACCCCATTAATCTGGTTCTACACTGCT